>NC_135233.1:380558546-380866046 GCF_051348905.1 Ranitomeya variabilis | reverse complement strand
GGGATGGGTAGAGGTAACTAAATCCTTCTGCATAAGACAAGCCATAAAAGGTTGGAAAAGGCTTCAGCCATGCCAAGAATGTCGCCACCCCATTTCTCTGGGACTACTGCAGGACCTGATTGCGATATCCCCTTCAGTCTGCTCATCGCAATATGAGGTAGCCCTCATATCGGCAGCTGTTGCGACCGTCTTTTCGGAGCACTGCGTAACAGCTAATCGCTACCGCGGTCAAAAAAAAAAAAAAAAACAACACATGGGAAGGAGGCCTAATTAACGAGGACATAGTTATATGCAGCGACGCCCTGTGGATCAGGGTTAGAAAATCCAAATGCGATCCCACCGGTAGGGGCACATGGGTCCTGGTTAACTCTACAGAGGGCCCAGCTTGCCCGTTAAAAATGGTTAAAACATACGCCGCAATAAGACACGCGAGTAGATTTTTCTTCACGCATACAGACGGGTCCCCTTTAACCAAGTACCAATTCCAGGCAATGTTCAAGCTATGCATAAAAAAAAAAAAAAAAAAAAAAAAAAAAAAGCACGGCGCAAATCCAAAGGAGTACGGAACACATTAGTTCCGGATAGGGGCGGCCATAGAGGCAGCTAAGGCAGGAGTGTCAGAGGCCGAAGTGCAGAGAATGGGGCGTTGGAAGTCCGCATGCTTCGCCAGATACATAAGACCCGACTTGCTTAATTAACATGTGTTGTCTCTTACAGAGGTTGAAGTTTGGGGTGTAGGAGATTCCTACGTATACTGGGCCGAAAAGAGGGCCAAACTGCGGCCAGGAGGAACAAATCTTCACCTCCCGGGCATAAAAGTTAACTGGAGGTGGAACAGAGGCCTTCGGTGGAAACAGGTGTTCAAGGAGATGGTTGGCATGGCAAGGAGGGCAAAACGCCCTGGGATAATGGTGTTACACCCGGGTGGCAATGACCTTGGCAAACAAAAGGTGGCCGAATTGTACAAATGGGTGACAACGGATATGGAACGGGTCAGCTGTCTGTTCAGGAACATGATACTGGTGTGGTCGGAGATAACACCACGGGCCGCATGGCGCGGCGCAAGAGATAAAAAAGCCATAGAGTGAACAAGGGGTAAATTCAATGCTCGGAACGGAAAATATGTGAGAGGAGGAGGCGGTATCGTGATTCGTCACCACCCGCTACAAGGGGACAACACGCCACAATTAAGACCGGACGGAGTTCACTTGACAGACATTGGCCTCGATAATTTTTTGTTGCTTGGGTTTACAGGATGGGGTTGAACAGGCCCCAAAAGTGTTGGGTGGGGTCGGAGTCCCGCGTAGGTAATACACGGGATCCTCCGTGGCGGAAGAAGCGGAGGAGGGCAAAGGTCGTAACCTCTCGTTGGGCCAATTACCCTGTCGATCACGGACAGGAGCTCAGCGCGAGCGCCCGTTACGATATGTAATTGCCTTTCTCTGCTTATTTAATTAATAAACTGTGACCGACCTGTTCAACCCACCTAGGACTGTGTGTGTTTCATTACGGGATTGGTGGGAGGGGGGAAGGCACTGGTTACGACACCAGGTCTCCACAGTCTGGCAGACGCGGTACTGTATAAGGTGCGCGTCTCTGACTGGGGAGCACCTAGATAGAGCAGCATTAAATGATCTCAGTGCCAGTCCCCCCTGGCATCACTCCCCCATGGTGATGCACTAATGGGAAGACCCCCGGCCGGCTGGTGGTCACTAGAGGGGAGGGGGGGGAGCTCCTAGATAACCCCCCCTTGCATCACTCCCCCTTAGTGATGCACTAACCGGAAGACCCCCAGCCGGCCAGTGGTCACTAGAGGGGTGGGGTCCTACGGCCACTCCTACAGGGGTTAAAGCTAGGCGTCCGGCCGGGAACTTCCTCTTTTCCTCCCGGCGGACGCCTGGAAGCTGTTGTCCCACCCTCCCTCCCCTTTTAAAGGCTAATGATGATACTAACCCGAGGGATGAGGTAAATTTGTAAATGCTATTATAATATTTTATATATAAAAAAAAAAAAAAATGTATATACGTATGTGATATAACTAACCATAGTAACCTTTATTAAGTCACAGCGGAAGAAGCGGAGGAGGGCAAAGGTCGTAACCTCTCGTTGGGCCAATTACCCTGTCGATCACGGACAGGAGCTCAGCGCGAGCGCCCGTTACGATATGTAATTGCCTTTCTCTGCTTATTTAATTAATAAACTGTGACCGACCTGTTCAACCCACCTAGGACTGTGTGTGTTTCATTACGGGATTGGTGGGAGGGGGGAAGGCACTGGTTACGACACCAGGTCTCCACAGTCTAACTAGATGGGCATTTCCTGAAGGAAATACATGGTGCTTGAACAGCGCTGCCAGCTTTACAGCAGCACTTTTCACACACGGGACCAGGGGGGCCACTTACTTTTCCACACCCGGGACCGGGGCGCACTTACTTTTCCACACCCGGGACCGGGGCGCACTTACTTTTGCACACGGGGCCGGGGGCGCACTTAGTTTTGCACACGGGGCCGGGGGCGCACTTAGTTTTGCACACGGGGCCGGGGGCGCACTTACTTTTGCACACGGGGCCGGGGGCGCACTTACATTTGCACACGGGGCCGGGGGCGCACTTACTTTTGCACACGGGGCCGGGGGCGCACTTACTTTTGCACACGGGGCCGGGGGCGCACTTACTTTTGCACACGGGGCTGGGGGCGCACTTACTTTTGCACACGGGGCCGGGGGCGCACTTACTTTTGCACACGGGGCCGGGGGCGCACTTACTTTTGCACACGGGGCCGGGGGCGCACTTACTTTTGCACACGGGGCCGGGGGCGCACTTACTTTTGCACACGGGGCCGGGGGCGCACTTACTTTTGCACACGGGGCCGGGGGCGCACTTACTTTTGCACACGGGGCCGGGGGCGCACTTACTTTTGCACACGGGGCCGGGGGCACACTTACTTTTGCACACGGGGCCGGGGGCGCACTTACTTTTGCACACGGGGCCGGGGGCGCACTTACTTTTGCACACGGGGCCGGGGGCGCACTTACTTTTGCACACGGGGCCGGGGGCGCACTTACTTTTGCACACGGGGCCGGGGGCGCACTTACTTTTGCACACGGGGCCGGGGGCACACTTACTTTTCACACACGGGGCCGGGGGGGCACTTACTTTTCACACACGGGGCCGGGGGCGCACTTACTTTTGCACACGGGGCCGGGGGCGCACTTACTTTTGCACACGGGGCCGGGGGCGCACTTACTTTTGCACACGGGGCCGGGGGCGCACTTACTTTTGCACACGGGGCCGGGGGCGCACTTACTTTTGCACACGGGGCCGGGGGCTCACTTACTTTTGCACACGGGGTCGGGGGCGCACTTACTTTTGCACACGGGGCCGGGGGCGCACTTACTTTTGCACACGGGGCCGGGGGCGCACTTACTTTTGCACACGGGGCCGGGGGCGCACTTACTTTTGCACACGGGGCCGGGGGCACACTTACTTTTCACACACGGGGCCGGAAGGGCACTTACTTTTCACACACGGGGCCGGGGGGGCACTTACTTTTCGCACACGGGGCCGGGGGCGCACTTACTTTTGCACACGGGGCCGGAGGCGCACTTACTTTTCAAACACGGGGCCGGGGGGCACTTACTTTTCACACACGGGGCCGGAGGGGCACTTACTTTTCACACACGGGGCCGGTGGGGCACTTACTTTTCACACACGGGGCCGGGGGGGGGCACTTACTTTTCACACACGGGGCCGGGGGGGCACTTACTTTTCACACACGGGACGAGAGGGTGTTATAGTCACTTTATTCTGATGTTTGACTTTGATAAATGATCATGTCCTAAAATGGACACCGTACATTTGCATAGCTGCCATCTTTGGAAGGTCAAGTTGGGGGTAATGGAAAGTTCGCCATTATTTCCTATGGGAAATTTTTTTTAAAAAAAATGCGATTTAAATAAAATCTACATATCGGATCGACTATAAAAGTCATAGCACACCTGTCCCCACCGAGGCCTTCGAAACGCCGCCTGAACGGGGTCTCTGCGCCGAGCGGTTCGGGCCGCATTAATTGCGGAAAACGCGGAGAAGAATAATAATAATAACTAGATGGGCATTTCCTGAAGGAAATACATGGTGCTTGAACAGCGCTGCCAGCTTTACAGCAGCACTTTTCACACACCGGACCAGGGGGGCCACTTACTTTTCCACACCTGGGTCCAGGGGAGCACTTACTTTTGCACACCCGGGACCGGGGGCGCGCTTACTTTTGCACACGGGGCCGGGGGCGCGCTTACTTTTGCATACGGGGCCAAGGGCGCCATTACTTTTGCACACGGGGCCGGGGGCGCCATTATTTTTGCACACGGGGCCGGGGGCGCCATTATTTTTGCACACAAGGCCGGGGGCGCCATTACTTTTGCCCACGGGGCCGGGGGCGCCATTACTTTTGCACACAAGGCCGGGGGCGCCATTACTTTTGCACACGGGGATGGGGGCGCCATTACTTTTGCACACGGGGCCGGGGGCGCGCTTACTTTTGCACACGGGGCCGGGGGCGCGCTTACTTTTGCACACGGGGCCGGGGGCGCGCTTACTTTTGCACACGGGGCCGGGGGCGCGCTTACTTTTGCACACGGGGCCGGGGGCGCGCTTACTTTTGCACACGGGGCCGGGGGCGCGCTTACTTTTGCACACGGGGCCGGGGGCGCGCTTACTTTTGCACACGGGGCCGGGGGCGCGCTTACTTTTGCACACGGGGCCGGGGGCGCGCTTACTTTTGCACACGGGGCCGGGGGCGCGCTTACTTTTGCACACGGGGCCGGGGGCGCGCTTACTTTTGCACACGGGGCCGGGGACGCGCTTACTTTTGCACACGGGGCCAAGGGCGCGCTTACTTTTGCACACGGGGCCGGGGACGCGCTTACTTTTGCACACGGGGCCAAGGGCGCGCTTACTTTTGCACACGGGGCCGGGGGCGCGCTTACTTTTGCACACGGGGCCGGGGGCGCCATTACTTTTGCACACGGGGCCGGGGGCGCCATTACTTTTGCACACGGGGCCGGGGGCGCCATTACTTTTGCACACGGGGCCGGGGGCGCCATTACTTTTGCACACGGGGCCGGGGGCGCCATTACTTTTGCACACGGGGCCGGGGGCGCCATTACTTTTGCACACGGGGCCGGGGGCGCCATTACTTTTGCACACGGGGCCGGGGGCGCCATTACTTTTGCACACGGGGCCGGGGGCGCCATTACTTTTGCACACGGGGCCGGGGGCGCCATTACTTTTGCACACGGGGCCGGGGCCGCCATTACTTTTGCACACGGGGCCGGGGGCACCATTACTTTTGCACACGGGGCCGGGGCCGCCATTACTTTTGCACACGGGGCCGGGGCCGCCATTACTTTTGCACACGGGGCCGGGGCCGCCATTACTTTTGCACACGGGGCCGGGGGCGCCATTACTTTTGCACACGGGGCCGGGGCCGCCATTATTTTTGCACACGGGGCCGTGGGCGCCATTACTTTTGCACACGGGGCCGGGGGCGCCATTACTTTTGCACACGGGGCCGGGGGCGCCATTACTTTTGCACACGGGGCCGGGGGCGCCATTACTTTTGCACACGGGGCCGGGGGCGCCATTACTTTTGCACACGGGGCCGGGGGCGCCATTACTTTTGCACACGGGGCCGGGGGCGCCATTACTTTTGCACACGGGGCCGGGGGCGCCATTACTTTTGCACACGGGGCCGGGGGCGCCATTACTTTTGCACACGGGGCCGGGGGCGCCATTACTTTTGCACACGGGGACGGGGGCGTGCTTACTTTTGCACACGGGGCCGGGGGTGCCATTACTTTTGCACACGGGGACGGGGGCGTGCTTACTTTTGCACACGGGGCCGGGGGCGCCATTACTTTTGCACACGGGGCCAAGGGCGCGCTTATTTTTGCACACGGGGCCGGGGGCGCGCTTACTTTTGCACACGGGGCCGGGGGCGCCATTACTTTTGCACACGGGGCCGGGGCGCCATTACTTTTGCACACGGGGCCGGGGGCGCCATTACTTTTGCACACGGGGCCGGGGGCGCCATTACTTTTGCACACGGGGCCGGGGGCGCCATTACTTTTGCACACGGGGCCGGGGGCGCCATTACTTTTGCACACGGGGCCGGGGGCGCCATTACTTTTGCACACGGGGCCGGGGGCGCCATTACTTTTGCACACGGGGCCGGGGGCGCCATTACTTTTGCACACGGGGCCGGGGGCGCCATTACTTTTGCACACGGGGCCGGGGGCGCCATTACTTTTGCACACGGGGCCGGGGGCGCCATTACTTTTGCACACGGGGCCGGGGGCGCCATTACTTTTGCACACGGGGCCGGGGGCGCCATTACTTTTGCACACGGGGCCGGGGGCGCCATTACTTTTGCACACGGGGCCGGGGGCGCCATTACTTTTGCACACGGGGCCGGGGGCGCCATTACTTTTGCACACGGGGTCGGGGCGCCATTACTTTTGCACACGGGGCCGGGGGCGCCATTACTTTTGCACACGGTACCGGGGGCGCCATTACTTTTGCATACGGTACCGGGGGCGCCATTACTTTTGCACACGGGGCCGGGGGCGCCATTACTTTTGCACACGGGACCGGGGGCGCCATTATTTTTGCACACGGGACCGGGGGCGCCATTACTTTTGCACACGGGCCCGGGGGCGCCATTACTTTTGCACACGGGGCCGGAGGCGCCATTACTTTTGCACACGGGGCCGGAGGCGCCATTACTTTTGCACACGGGGCCGGTGGTGCCATTAATTTTGCACACGGGGCCGGGGGCGCGCTTACTTTTGCACACGGGGCCAAGGGCGCGCTTACTTTTGCACACGGGGCCGGGGGCGCCATTACTTTTGCACACGGGGCCGGGGGCGCCATTACTTTTGCACACGGGGCCGGGGGCGCCATTACTTTTGCACACGGGGCCGGGGGCGCGCTTACTTTTGCACACGGGGCCGGGGGCGCGCTTACTTTTGCACACGGGGCCGGGGGCGCGCTTACTTTTGCACACGGGGCCGGGGACGCGCTTACTTTTGCACACGGGGCCAAGGGCGCGCTTACTTTTGCACACGGGGCCAAGGGCGCGCTTACTTTTGCACACGGGGCCGGGGGCGTGCTTACTTTTGCACACGGGGCCGGGGGCGCCATTACTTTTGCACACGGGGCCGGGGGCACCATTACTTTTGCACACGGGGCCGGGGGGGCACTTACTTTTGACACACGGGGCCAGGGGGGCACTTAATTTTTACACACGGGGCCGGGGGGGCACTTACTTTTTACACACGGGGCCAGGGGGGCACTTACTTTTTACACACGGGGCCGGGGGGGCACTTACTTTTCACACACGGGGCCGGGGGGGGCACTTACTTTTCACACACGGGGCCGGGGGGGCACTTACTTTTCACACACGGGACGAGAGGGTGTCATAGTCACTTTATTCTGATGTTTGACTTTGATAAATGATCATGTACTAAAATGGACACCGTACATTTGCATAGCTGCCATCTTTGGAAGGTCAAGTTCGGGGTAATGGAAAGTTCGCCATTATTTCCTATGGGAAATTTTTTTTTTAAAATGCGATTTAAATAAAATCTACATATCGGATCGACTATAAAAGTCATAGCACACCTGTCCCCACCGAGGCCTTCGAAACGCCGCCTGAACGGGGTCTCTGCGCCGAGCGGTTCGGGCCGCATTAATTGCGGAAAACGCGGAGAAGAAGAAGAATAATAATAAAATATAAGAAATCGGATTACAATATGTTGCTTGAACCTAGGAGGTTCAAGCACCATAATAACTAGATGGGCATTTCCTGAAGGAAATACATGGTGCTTGAACAGCGCTGCCAGCTGCCAATGAACCTCAGGAGCAAGTCTGGCATGCAGGGCCCTGCCCCTGGGTATCCAATTTGGCCCCTTGGTAGCCACTTTGATGTGCGGGGCCCCTTGTTAGCAACTTTGGCCCCTTGGTAGCCATTTTGGCATGCAGGAATCCTTGGTAGCCTGTTATGGTTCTCAATGGCGAGAGAACATAGCCCAGCATACATAAGAACAAGCTCTTGGAAGGATGGAAACTATAACTGACCATGAACTAAACCTGCCGCACAACTAACAGTAGCCGGGTAGCGTGCCTACGTTTTATCCCTAGACGCTCAGCGCCAGCCGGAGGACTAACTAATCCTGGCAGAGGAAAATACAGTCCTGGCTCACCTCTAGAGAAATTTCCCCGAAAGGCAGACAGAGGCCCCCACATATATTGGCGGTGATTTTAGATGAAAATGACAAACGTAGTATGAAAATAGGTTTAGCAAAATCGAGGTCCGCTTACTAGATAGCAGGAAGACAGAAAGGGCACTTTCATGGTCAGCTGAAAACCCTATCAAAACACCATCCTGAAATTACTTTAAGACTCTAGTATTAACTCATAACATCAGAGTGGCAATTTCAGATCACAAGAGCTTTCCAGACACAGAAACGAAACTGCAGCTGTGAACTGGAACAAAATGCAAAAAACAAACAAGGACAAAAGTCCGACTTAGCTGGGAGTTGTCTAGAAGCAGGAACATGCACAGAAAGGCTTCTGATTACAATGTTGACCGGCATGGAAATGACAGAGGAGCAAGGTTAAATAGCGACTCCCACATCCTGATGGGAACAGGTGAACAGAGGGGATGATGCACACAAGTTCAATTCCACCAGTGGCCACCGGGGGAGCCCAAAATCCAATTTCACAACAGTACCCCCCCCTCAAGGAGGGGGCACCGAACCCTCACCAGAACCACCAGGGCGATCAGGATGAGCCCTATGAAAGGCACGGACCAGATCGGAGGCATGAACATCGGAGGCAGTCACCCAAGAATTATCCTCCTGACCGTATCCCTTCCATTTGACCAGATACTGGAGTTTCCGTCTGGAAACACGGGAGTCCAAGATTTTTTCCACAACGTACTCCAACTCGCCCTCAACCAACACCGGAGCAGGAGGCTCAACGGAAGGCACAACCGGTACCTCATACCTGCGCAATAATGACCGATGAAAAACATTATGAATAGAAAAAGATGCAGGGAGGTCCAAACGGAAGGACACAGGGTTAAGAATCTCCAATATCTTGTACGGGCCGATGAACCGAGGCTTAAACTTAGGAGAAGAAACCCTCATAGGGACAAAACGAGAAGACAACCACACCAAGTCCCCGACACAAAGCCGAGGACCAACCCGACGCCGGCGGTTGGCAAAAAGCTGAGTCTTCTCCTGGGACAACTTCAAATTGTCCACTACCTGCCCCCAAATCTGATGCAACCTCTCCACCACAGCATCCACTCCAGGACAATCCGAAGATTCCACCTGACCAGAGGAAAATCGAGGATGAAACCCCGAATTACAGAAAAAAGGAGACACCAAGGTGGCAGAGCTGGCCCGATTATTGAGGGCAAACTCCGCTAAAGGCAAAAAAGCAACCCAATCATCCTGATCTGCAGACACAAAACACCTCAAATATGTCTCCAAGGTCTGATTCGTCCGCTCAGTCTGGCCATTAGTCTGAGGATGGAAAGCAGACGAGAAAGACAAATCTATGCCCATCCTAGCACAGAATGCCCGCCAAAATCTAGACACGAATTGGGTTCCTCTGTCAGAAATGATATTCTCCGGAATACCATGCAAACGAACCACATTTTGAAAAAACAGAGGAACCAACTCGGAAGAAGAAGGCAACTTAGGCAGGGGAACCAAATGGACCATCTTAGAGAAACGGTCACACACCACCCAGATGACAGACATCTTCTGAGAAACAGGAAGATCCGAAATAAAATCCATCGAGATGTGCGTCCAGGGCCTCTTCGGGATAGGCAAGGGCAACAACAATCCACTAGCCCGAAAACAACAAGGCTTGGCCCGAGCACAAACGTCACAAGACTGCACAAAGCCTCGTACATCTCGTGACAGGGAAGGCCACCAGAAGGACCTTGCCACCAAATCCCTGGTACCAAAGATTCCAGGATGACCTGCCAACGCAGAAGAATGAACCTCAGAAATGACTTTACTGGTCCAATCATCAGGAACAAACAGTCTACCAGGTGGGCAACGATCAGGTCTATCCGCCTGAAACTCCTGCAAGGCCCGCCGCAGGTCTGGAGAAACGGCAGACAATATCACTCCCTCCTTAAGGATACCTGTAGGTTCAGAATTACCAGGGGAGTCAGGCTCAAAACTCCTAGAAAGGGCATCCGCCTTAACATTCTTAGAACCCGGTAGGTATGACACCACAAAATTAAACCGAGAGAAAAACAACGACCAGCGCGCCTGTCTAGGATTCAGGCGTCTGGCGGACTCAAGATAAATTAAATTCTTGTGGTCGGTCAATACCACCACCTGATGTCTAGCCCCCTCAAGCCAATGACGCCACTCCTCAAAAGCCCACTTCATGGCCAAAAGCTCCCGATTCCCAATATCATAATTCCACTCGGCGGGCGAAAATTTACGAGAAAAAAAAGCACAAGGTTTCATCACGGAGCAGTCGGAACTTCTCTGCGACAAAACCGCCCCAGCTCCGATTTCAGAAGCGTCGACCTCAACCTGAAAAGGAAGAGCAACATCAGGCTGACACAACACAGGGGCGGAAGAAAAGCGGCGCTTAAGCTCCCGAAAGGCCTCCACAGCAGCAGGGGACCAATCAGCAACATCAGCACCCTTCTTAGTCAAATCAGTCAATGGTTTAACAACATCAGAAAAACCAGCAATAAATCGACGATAAAAGTTAGCAAAGCCCAAAAATTTCTGAAGACTCTTAAGAGAAGAGGGTTGCGTCCAATCACAAATAGCCTGAACCTTGACAGGATCCATCTCGATGGAAGAGGGGGAAAAAATGTATCCCAAGAAGGAAATCTTTTGCACCCCAAAAACGCACTTAGAACCCTTCACACACAAGGAATTAGACCGCAAAACCTGAAAAACCCTCCTGACCTGCTGGACATGAGAGTCCCAGTCATCCGAAAAAATCAGAATATCATCCAGATACACAATCATAAATTTATCCAAATAATCACGGAAAATGTCATGCATAAAGGACTGAAAGACTGAAGGGGCATTTGAAAGGCCAAAAGGCATCACCAAATACTCAAAGTTGCCCTCGGGCGTATTAAATGCGGTTTTCCACTCATCCCCCTGCTTAATTCGCACCAAATTATACGCCCCACGGAGATCTATCTTAGAGAACCACTTGGCCCCCTTTATGCGAGCAAACAAATCAGTCAGCAGTGGCAACGGATATTGATATTTAACCGTGATTTTATTCAAAAGCCGATAATCAATACACGGCCTCAAAGAGCCATCTTTCTTAGACACAAAGAAAAAACCGGCTCCTAAGGGAGATGACGAAGGACGAATATGTCCCTTTTCCAAGGACTCCTTTATATATTCTCGTATAGCAGCATGTTCAGGCACAGACAGATTAAATAAACGACCCTTAGGGTATTTACTACCCGGAATCAAATCTATGGCACAATCGCACTCCCGGTGCGGAGGTAATGAACCAAGCTTAGGTTCTTCAAAAACGTCACGATAGTCAGACAAGAATTCAGGAATCTCAGAGGGAATAGATGATGAAATAGAAACCAAAGGTACGTCCCCATGCATCCCCTTACATCCCCAGCTTAACACAGACATAGCTTTCCAGTCGAGGACTGGGTTATGAGATTGCAGCCATGGCAATCCAAGCACCAACACATCATGTAGATTATACAGCACAAGAAAGCGAATAATCTCCTGATGATCCGGATTAATTCGCATAGTTACTTGTGTCCAGTATTGTGGTTTATTACTAGCCAATGGGGTGGAGTCAATCCCCTTCAGAGGTATAGGAGTTTCAAGAGGCTCTAAATCATACCCACAGCGTTTGGCAAAGGACCAATCCATAAGACTCAAAGCGGCGCCAGAGTCGACATAGGCGTCCGCGGTAATAGATGATAAAGAACAAATCAGGGTCACAGATAGAATAAACTTAGACTGAAAAGTGCCAATTGAAACTGACTTATCAAGCTTCTTAGTACGCTTAGAGCATGCTGATATAACATGAGTTGAATCACCACAATAAAAGCACAACCCATTTTTTCGTCTAAAATTCTGCCGTTCGCTTCTAGACAGAATTCTATCACATTGCATATTCTCTGGCGTCTTCTCAGTAGACACCGCCAAATGGTGCACAGGTTTGCGCTCCCGCAGACGTCTATCGATCTGAATAGCCATTGTCATGGACTCATTCAGACCCGCAGGCACAGGGAACCCCACCATAACATCCTTAATGGCATCAGAGAGACCCTCTCTGAAATTCGCCGCCCGGGTGCACTCATTCCACTGAGTAAGCACAGACCATTTACGGAATTTTTGGCAGTATATTTCAACTTCATCTTGCCCCTGAGATAGGGACATCAAGGCTTTTTCCGCCTGAAGCTCTAAATGAGGTTCCTCATAAAGCAACCCCAAGGCCAGAAAAAACGCATCCACATTGAGCAACGCAGGATCCCCTGGAGCCAATGCAAAAGCCCAATCTTGAGGGTCGCCCCGGAGCAAGGAAATCACAATCCTGACCTGCTGTGCAGGATCTCCAGCAGAGCGAGATTTCAGGGACAAAAACAACTTGCAATTATTTTTGAAATTTTGAAAGCAAGATCTATTCCCCGAGAAAAATTCAGGCAAAGGAATTCTAGGTTCAGATATAGGAACATGAACAACAAAATCTTGTAAATTTTGAACTTTCGTAGTGAGATTATTCAAACCTGCAGCTAAACTCTGAATATCCATTTTAAACAGGTGAACACAGAGCCATTCCAGGATTAGAAGGAGAGAGAGAGAGGAAGGCTGCAATATAGGCAGACTTGCAAGTGATTCAATTGAAAGCACACTCAGAACTGAAGGGAAAAAAAAAAAAAAAATTTTCAGCAGACTTCTTTTTTCTCTCCTTTCTCTGCCAATTAATTTAACCCTTTGCGGTCCGGTCAAACTGTTATGGTTCTCAATGGCGAGAGAACATAGCCCAGCATACATAAGAACAAGCTCTTGGAAGGATGGAAACTATAACTGACCATGAACTAAACCTGCCGCACAACTAACAGTAGCCGGGTAGCGTGCCTACGTTTTATCCCTAGACGCTCAGCGCCAGCCGGAGGACTAACTAATCCTGGCAGAGGAAAATACAGTCCTGGCTCACCTCTAGAGAAATTTCCCCGAAAGGCAGACAGAGGCCCCCACATATATTGGCGGTGATTTTAGATGAAAATGACAAACGTAGTATGAAAATAGGTTTAGCAAAATCGAGGTCCGCTTACTAGATAGCAGGAAGACAGAAAGGGCACTTTCATGGTCAGCTGAAAACCCTATCAAAACACCATCCTGAAATTACTTTAAGACTCTAGTATTAACTCATAACATCAGAGTGGCAATTTCAGATCACAAGAGCTTTCCAGACACAGAAACGAAACTGCAGCTGTGAACTGGAACAAAATGCAAAAAACAAACAAGGACAAAAGTCCGACTTAGCTGGGAGTTGTCTAGAAGCAGGAACATGCACAGAAAGGCTTCTGATTACAATGTTGACCGGCATGGAAATGACAGAGGAGCAAGGTTAAATACCGACTCCCACATCCTGATGGGAACAGGTGAACAGAGGGGATGATGCACACAAGTTCAATTCCACCAGTGGCCACCGGGGGAGCCCAAAATCCAATTTCACAACAGTAGCCACTTTGGAGCACACAGTCTCTCGGTAGCCACTTTGGCCACATCCTCTTATATACAGACATCACTCCTATATACAGACACCACTCGTATATACAGACACAGCTCCTACATACAGACATCCCTCTATATACAGACACCACTCCTATATACAGACATCCCTTTATATACAGACACCACTCCTATATACAGACATCCCTCTATATACAGACATCTCTCCTATATACAGACATCCCTCTATATACAGACACCACTCCTATATACAGACATCCCCCTATATACAGACACCACTCCTATATACAGACATCTCTCCTATATATAGACATCCCTCTATATACAGACATCGCTCCCTTAAACAGACAACCCCCTATATACAGACACCACTTCTATATAAAGACATCCCTCTATATACAGACACCACTCCTATATGCAGGCACCTCTCCTATATACAGACATCCCTCTATATACAGACACCACTCCTATATACAGACATCCCTCTATATACAGACACCACTCCTATATACAGACATCCCTCTATATACAGACATCTTTCCTATATACAGACATCCCTCTATATACAGACACCACTCCTATATACAGACATCCCCCTATATACAGACACCACTCCTATATACAGACATCCCTCTATATACAGACACCACTCCTATATACAGACATCCCTCTATATACAGACACCACTCCTATATACAGACATTCCTCTATATACAGACACCACTCCTATATACAGACATCCCTCTATATACAGACACCACTCTTATATCCAGACATCCCTCTATATACAGACACCACTCCTATATACAGACATCCCTCTGTATACAGACACCAATCCTATATACAGACATCCCTCTATATACAGACACCACTCCTATATACAGACATCCCTCTATATACAGACACCACTCCTATATACAGACATCCCCCTATATACAGACACCACTCCTATATACAGACATCCCTCTATATACAGACACCACTCCTATATACAGACATCCCTCTATATACAGACATCTCTCCTATATACAGACATCCCTCTATATACAGACACCACTCCTATATACGGACATCCCCCTATATACAGACACCACTCCTATATACGGACATCCCCCTATATACAGACACCACTCCTATATACAGACATCCCTCTATATACAGACACCACTCCTATATACAGACATCCCTCTATATACAGACACCACTCCTATATACAGACATCCCTCTATATACAGACACCACTCTTATACTCAGACATCCCTTTATTATACCCTGAAGAAGGAATCCGTGTTTATTCCGAAACGCGTTGGTTTTCTGGCTCCTGCAGTGCTCCGTACCTTCACACCAGGGCACCACGTGATACCTTGGTCACGTGACCCGAATTCAACGAAGGTCCTGTCAGCTGCAACGTTTCTCGAGCGCGCATTCACAGGTACTTTTTTCCCTGCATAGGCGGCTGTTACCGGCCGGGACAGCACGCCAAAGGAATTAACGTATTTGCACATCGGTGCTTACTAACTAAGGAATTATTTTTACTACTATCTGAACGAAGGCACCAGTGTGTTGTTTATTGCCGGCATTCTTCAGTCTCAAGACATCGCACGTTGAACAGTATGTAATCAGCTCCTTCTTATCTTACCACCACGTGCAATTTTAAACATAGTTATTTTTAGCACAGCTTCGCAGCCCTGCTCTATGAGCGCGGTTATTGCTCTTATATATTATTGCATACTACCTTTGTGTATTTATTCCTGTCCCTAGAGTCGGGATATCCTGGTAAAATTTACGTACGGACCAATTACAGACACAATTCCGATAATTTCATATCCTCAGCATCTTGTCTTCCCTTTCTTTAAAAAGGTAAATAGCTATGTAGTCTTTTTTGTGCATTTTTAGCGCAGGTATTTATATGCATATATATTTTTAGGTATATGTTATATATTTTATAATTATTGATTTAACTCTTGCCCCCTTTTTGGTTTAGGGGCCATACCAGCTGCTTTTTATGCATTTCATCCTTGTTTCTCATTAGCGCCGCTACACCGTTTATCTATACCTCTATATACAGACACCACTCTTACACTCAGACATCCCTCTATATACAAACACCACTCCTATATACAGACATCCCTCTATATACAGACACCACTCCTATATACAGACATCCCTCTATATACAGACACCACTCTTATACTCAGACATCCCTCTATATACAGACACCACTCCTATATACAGACATCCCTCTATATACAGACACCACTCCTATATACAGACATCCCTTTATATACAGACACCACTCCTATATACAGACATCCCTCTATATACAGACATCTCTCCTATATACAGACATCCCTCTATATACAGACACCACTCCTATATACAGACATCCCCCTATATACAGACACCACTCCTATATTCAGACATCCCCCTATATAGAGACATCACTCCTCTATCAGAGACGGGCACAGTATCGACGATGATGTCATAATGGTTGCCATGGCGACGATGATGTCAGAAAGGTTGCCTCGACCAATCAGCGATGGGCTCAGTCTGCCGCGAATTCTGGAATCATCATTGTCAATATACTACGGGGACATGCATATTCTAGAATACCCGATGCGTTAGAATCGGGCCACAGTCTAGTCCCTCTGTATACAGACACCACTCCTATATACAGACATCCCTCTATATACAGACACCAGTCCTATATACAGACATCCCTCTATATACAGACACCACTCCTATATTCAGACATCCCCCTATATAGAGACATCACTCCTCTATACAGACATCCCTCTATATACAGACACCACTCCTATATACAGAAATCCCTCTATATACAAACACCACTCCTATATACAGACATCCCCCTATATACAGACACCACTCCTATATACAGACATCCCTCTATATACAGACATCTCTCCTATATTCAGACATCCCCCTATATAGAGACACTACTCCTATATACAGACATCCCCCTATATACAGACATCACTCCTATATACAGACATCCCTCTATATACAGACACCACTCTTATATACAGACATCCCTCTATATACAGACACCACTCCTATATACAGACATCCCTCTATATACAGACACCACTCCTATATACAGACATCCCTCTATATACAGACACCACTCCTATATACAGACATCCCTCTATATACAGACACCACTCTTATACTCAGACATCCCTCTATATACAGACACCACTCCTATATACAGACATCCCTCAATATACAGACACCACTCTTATACTCAGACATCCCTTTATATACAGACACCACTCTTATATACAGACATCCCTCTATATACAGACACCACTCCTATATACAGACATCCCTCTATATACAGACACCACTCCTATATACAGATATCCCCCAATATACAGACACCACTCCTATATACAGACATCCGACTACATACAGACACCACTCCTATATACAGACATCTATATATATAATTGTCTAAGGGTTTTTCCGTCTGTCTGTCTGTCCTGGAAATCCCGCCTCTCTGATTGGTCGAGGCCGCCAGGCCTCGACCAATCAGAGACGGGCACAGTATCGACGATGATGTCATAATGGTTGCCATGGCGACGATGATGTCAGAAAGGTTGCCTCGACCAATCAGCGATGGGCTCAGTCTGCCGCAAATTCTGGAATCATCATTGTCAATATACTACGGGGACATGCATATTCTAGAATACCCGATGCGTTAGAATCGGGCCACAGTCTAGTCCCTCTGTATACAGACACCACTCCTATATACAGACATCCCTCTATATACAGACACCAGTCCTATATACAGACATCCCTCTATATACAGACACCACTCCTATATTCAGACATCCCCCTATATAGAGACATCACTCCTCTATACAGACATCCCTCTATATACAGACACCACTCCTATATACAGAAATCCCTCTATATACAAACACCACTCCTATATACAGACATCCCCCTATATACAGACACCACTCCTATATACAGACATCCCTCTATATACAGACATCTCTCCTATATTCAGACATCCCCCTATATAGAGACACTACTCCTATATACAGACATCCCCCTATATACAGACATCACTCCTATATACAGACATCCCTCTATATACAGACACCACTCCTATATACAGACATCCCTCTATATACAGACACCACTCCTATATACAGACATCCCCCTATATACAGACACCACTCCTATATACAGACATCCCCCTATATACAGACACCACTCCTATATACAGACATCCCTCTAAATACAGATAACACTCCTATATACATACATCCCCCTATATACAGACTCCTATATACAGGTCAGAGTTGTGGGTCTCTTACTTTTCACACACGGGGCAGGAGGGCACTTACTTTTCACACACGGGGCCGGGGGGCACTTACTTTTCACACACGGGGCCGGGGGGGCACTTACTTTTCACACATGGGGCCGGGGGGCACTTACTTTTCACACACGGGGCCGGGGGGGCACTTACTTTTCACACACGGGGCCGGGGGCACTTACTTTTCACACACGGGGCCGGGGGGCACTTACTTTTCACACACGGGGCTGGGGGGGCACTTACTTTTCACACAAGGGACCGGGGGGCACTTACTTTTCACACACGGGGCCGTGGGGGCACTTACTTTTCACACAAGGGGCACATACTTTTCACACACGGGGCCGGGGGGGCACTTACTTTTCACACACGGGGCTGGGGGGCACTTACTTTTCACACACGGGGCTGGGGGGCACTTACTTTTCACACACGGGGCCGGGGGGGCACTTACTTTTCACACACGGGGCCGGGGGGCACTTACTTTTCACACACGGGGCCGGGGGGGGCACTTTTCACACACAGGGCCGGGGGGCACTTACTTTTCACACACGGGGCCGGGGGGGCACTTACTTTTCACACACGGGGCCGGGGGGGCACTTACTTTTCACACACGGGGCCGGGGGGGCACTTACTTTTCACACACGGGGCCGGGGGGGCACTTACTTTTCACACACGGGGCCGGGGGGGCACTTACTTTTCACACACGGGGCCGGGGGGGCACTTACTTTTCACACACGGGGCCGGGGGGCACTTACTTTTCACACACGGGGCCGGGGGGGCACTTACTTTTCACACACGGGGCAGGGGGGGCACTTACTTTTCACACACGGGGCCGGGGGCGCACTTACTTTTGCACACGGGGCCAGGGGCGCACTTACTTTTGCACACGGGGCCGGGGGCACACTTACTTTTGCACACGGGGCCGGGGGCACACTTACTTTTGCACACGGGGCCGGGGGCGCACTTACTTTTGCACATGGGGCCGGGGGCGCACTTACTTTTCACACATGGGGCCGGGGGCACTTACTTTTCACACACGGGGCCGGGGGGCACTTACTTTTCACACACGGGGCCGGGGGGGCACTTACTTTTCACACACGGGACGAGAGGGTGTCATAGTCACTTTATTCTGATGTTTGACTTTGATAAATGATCATGTCCTAAAATGGACACCGTACATTTGCATAGCTGCCATCTTTGGAAGGTGAAGTTGGGGGTAATGGAAAGTTCGCCATTATTTCCTATGGGAATTTTTTTTTTTTAAATGCGATTTAAATAAAATCTACATATCGGATCGACTATAAAAGTCATAGCACACCTGTCCCCACCGAGGCCTTCGAAACGCCGCCTGAACGGGGTCTCTGCGCCGAGCGGTTCGGGCCGCATTAATTGCGGAAAACGCGGAGAAGAATAATAATAATAATAATAATAAGAAAATATAAGAAATCGGATTACAATATGTTGCTTGAACCTAGGAGGTTCAAGCACCATAATAAGAAAATATAAGAAATCAGATTACAATATGTTGCTTGAACCTAGGAGGTTCAAGCACCATAATAAGAATAAGAAGAAGTTTACCACGATGGAATAACAGTATAGTGCTTTCTTCCAAAGCACTATAATAAGAATAAGAAGAAGTTATCCACGATGGAATAACAGTATAGTGCTTTGTTCCAAAGCACTATAATAAGAATAAGAAGAAGTTATCCACGATGGAATAACAGTATAGTGCTTTGTTCCAAAGCACTATAATAAGAATAAGAAGAAGTTATCCACGATGGAATAACAGTATAGTGCTTTGTTCCAAAGCACTATAATAAGAAGTTTACCACAATCGGATTACAATACAGGTCCTTCTCAAAAAATTAGCATATAGTGTTAAATTTCATTATTTACCATAATGTAATGATTACAATTAAACTTTCATATATTATAGATTCATTATCCACCAACTGAAATTTGTCAGGTCTTTTATTGTTTTAATACTGATGATTTTGGCATACAACTCCTGATAACCCAAAAAACCTGTCTCAATAAATTAGCATATCAAGAAAAGGTTCTCTAAACGATCTATTACCCTAATCTTCTGAATCAACTAATTAACTCTAAACACATGCAAAAGATACCTGAGGCTTTTAAAAACTCCCTGCCTGGTTCATTACTCAAAACCCCCATCATGGGTAAGACTAGCGACCTGACAGATGTCAAGAAGGCCATCATTGACACCCTCAAGCAAGAGGGTAAGACCCAGAAAGAAATTTCTCAACAAATAGGCTGTTCCCAGAGTGCTGTATCAAGGCACCTCAATGGTAAGTCTGTTGGAAGGAAACAATGTGGCAGAAAACGCTGTACAACGAGAAGAGGTGACCGGACCCTGAGGAAGATTGTGGAGAAGGACCGATTCCAGACCTTGGGGAACCTGAGGAAGCAGTGGACTGAGTCTGGTGTGGAAACATCCAGAGCCACCGTGCACAGGCGTGTGCAGGAAATGGGCTACAGGTGCCGCATTCCCCAGATAAAGCCACTTTTGAACCATAAACAGCGGCAGAAGCGCCTGACCTGGGCTACAGAGAAGCAGCACTGGACTGTTGCTAAGTGGTCCCAAGTACTTTTTTCTGATGAAAGCAAATTTTGCATGTCATTCGGAAATCAAGGTGCCAGAGTCTGGAGGAAGACTGGGGAGAAGGAAATGCCAAAATGCCTGAATTCCAGTGTCAAGTACCCACAGTCAGTGATGGTGTGGGGTGCCATGTCAGCTGCTGGTGTTGGTCCACTGTGTTTCATCAAGGGCAGGGTCAATGCAGCTAGCTATCAGGAGATTTTGGAGCACTTCATGCTTCCATCGGCTGAAATGCTTTATGGAGATGAAGATTTCATTTTTCAGCACGACCTGGCACCTGCTCACAGTGCCAAAACCACTGGTAAATGGTTTACTGACCATGGTATTACTGTGCTCAATTGGCCTGCCAACTCTCCTGACCTGAACCCCATAGAGAATCTGTGGGATATTGTGAAGAGAAAGTTGAGAGACGCAAGACCCAACACTTTGGATGAGCTTAAGGCCGCTATTGAAGCATCCTGGGCCTCCATAACATCTCAGCAGTGTCACAGGCTGATTGCCTCCATGCCACGCCGCATTGAAGCAGTCATTTCTGCCAAAGGATTCCCGACCAAGTATTGAGTGCATAACTGAACATTATTATTTGATGGTTTTTTTGTTTGTTATTAAAAAACACTTTTATTTGATTGGCCGGGTGAAATATGCTAATTTATTGAGACAGGTTTTTTGGGTTATCAGGAGTTGTATGCCAAAATCATCAGTATTAAAACAATAAAAGACCTGACAAATTTCAGTTGGTGGATAATGAATCTATAATATATGAAAGTTTAATTGTAATCATTACATTATGGTAAATAATGAAATTTAACACTATATGCTAATTTTTTGAGAAGGACCTGTATAGTGCTTTTTTCCAAAGCACTATAATAATAAGAAGAAGTTTACCACGATGGAATAACAATATAGTGCTTTGTGCCAAAGCACTATAATAAGAAGTTTACCACGATCGGATTACAATATAGTGCTTTGTTCCAAAGCACTATAATAATGTAGGATGTATTGGGGGAGGTGGCGGAGACATTAAAGGCATATAGGTTTAGCCCAATCAAATAGAATAGCAGGAATTTTAATATTTTTTTTTTTAAGACGTTCAGAGTTACAAAGATATTGACTATGTTAAGATTTTTTTTATTTTGTCAGATATTGATGTTTCACTACTTCCGTGCCCTTCACCTTCTTTTTTACTTCTCCCACACTTTCTTCTTCATCATCATCCTCAGCAGCAGCATCTTTGACATCAACTTCTTCTTCACCTTATTCATCTTCTTCTTCATCTTCTACCTACTATTTTTTTTGTTACATTCTTCATATTCTTTTTATTAAACTATTCTTCTTCATATTCTACTTCTTCATCAGATTCCTATTTGTGACAGGCATTCCTGTAGTTGTTATCTATAAAAGTTTGAAGATTACACCTTACGTTCTGCCTGTCACAAAAGAGTTACAACAGGATTTGTCCGCGTTCAGTTAGGCCTGCAGCAGCAGGCTTTTTCCAGGGGCACCACGAGGAGGAACGGACTCACCCCATACACTGCTTAGTCTTCTTCTGCTTATAATTTTGATATCTTTTGCTCTGATGTTTAGTCTTATGCTTAATGTTCTTCTGCTCTTTGTTCTGCAGCGACTTTTACTTTTTGGGGTCGAGTCGGGTTTTGCGAAACCCGACTTTGTCAAAAGTCGAGTCGAGTGAAGTCGGCCGATTATCGCGAAAAGTCGGGGATCGACCGAAACATGAAACCCAATGCAAGTCAATGGGGAAGCATAGTCGGCACAGGAAAACACCTACAGTGCCCATTTTAATGGCAAAAACATCCATTCTTGTTACTGAAGCTTGTCAATATTAATTTACTTTATAATAATAGTTAGGCATTGGAAATTGGGGGTCATTTGGCTAAAGTTGTGGGGGGTAGGGCTGGTTAAAGTTTTTAGTGGACCCAGGAAACGTGGACTACGTCACGGCGGTGGAGCAGGGAAAGGTAAGTATTTCAACGTTGCAAGTGCTGTGATCCTGAGCAAGCAGGGGGGGCCCACTCGTTCACATTGGCACTGGCACAGGGCCCCTCACAGTACGGCGGTGTGTTTGCACGGCGGGGGCACCTCCCACCGGCAGCGACACTTTTGCGTACTATGAGGGGCCCTGTGCCAGTGGCGTCGCCAACGAGTAAGCCCCCCCCCACCTGATGAAGGAACCTGCACTTTCACCTGCACCTTCCTCTTTGTCCCCGTGTAAGGTGGTATAGTAAGCGGGAAGAGGAACCTGACTTTCAGCAGGGTCAGATTCTGGCTGTGTAGAGTGCAAGGGGAATGTAGTGGTCTGGGTCCATGTACCAGCGGACTCATCTAGCAGTGGCTGGGCAATGGGCAGGATGAGGAGGAAACACAGATCTAGGCCCAAATAATAAAGTGGTCTAAATGCAGTTCAAAATTGGTAACAGGACTAATCAGGCGGCATTGCTTTGTTCAGTGGAGGACAACTGTAATGAGAGGCTGATACAGTAAGTAGGGCCAAATAAGTAACTAGGCTAAATGCAGTTCTAAATTGGTAACAGTAGGAAACAGACGGCACTGCTTTGCTCAGTGGAGGAGAACACCAAGCAGCGGCAGACACCGTTACTAGGCCCCAACCAAACTAGTAGGCCAACTGCAGTGTTACATTAACAACTACCTAATGAGAGCCTGAAGGTTGAAGCTCAAGAAAAACAAACAGGAGGAAACCCAGGAGCGGCAGACACCGTTAGAAGGCCCCAACCAAAGTAGTAGGGCAACTGCTGTCTTATATAAACAACTACTTAATGAGAGCCTGAAGGTTGAAGCTCAGACAAGGAAACCTGGAGAACACCAAGGAGCGGCAGACACCGTTACTAGTCCCCAACCAAAGTAGTAGGGCAACTGCAGTGTTACATTAAAAACTACTTAATGAGAGCCTGAAGGTTGAAGCTCAGGCAAGGAAACCTGGAGGAGAACACCAAGGAGGAGGAGAACACCAAGGAGCGGCAGACACCGTTACTAGGCCCCAACCAAAGTAGTAGGGCAACTGCTGTCTTATATAAACAACTACTTAATGAGAGCCTGAAGGTTGAAGCTCAGACAAGGAAACCTGGAGAACACCAAGGAGCGGCAGACACCGTTACTAGGCCCCAACCAAAGTAGTAGGGCAACAGCAGTGTTCCATTAAAAACTACTTAATGAGAGCCTGAAGGTTGAAGCTCAGAAATGGAAACCTGGAGGAGAACACCAAGGAGCGGCAGACACCGTTACTAGGCCCCAACCAAAGTAGTAGGGCAACAGCAGTGTTCCATTAAAAACTACTTAATGAGAGCCTGAAGGTTGAAGCTCAGACAAGGAAACCTGGAGGAGAACACCAAGGAGCGGCAGACACCGTTACTAGGCCCCAACCAAAGTAGTAGGGCAACTGCTGTCTTATATAAACAACTACTTAATGAGAGCCTGAAGGTTGAAGCTTAGACAAGGAAACCTGGAGGAGAACGCCAAGGAGGAGGAGAACACCAAGGAGCGGCATACACCGTTACTAGGCCCCAACCAAAATAGTAGGGCAACTGCTGTCTTATATAAACAACTACTTAATGAGAGCCTGAAGGTTGAAGCTCAGACAAGGAAACTTGGAGGAGAACACCAAGGAGCGGCAGACACCGTTACTAGGCCCCAACCAAAGTAGAAACAGAGAACACAAACAGCCATATGGTCCCATAAAAGATAAATATTTATTAATAAACATTAAAACGCCAAACAAGATACAGAGATGCAGTACAGGGGATGAATATACGTTTCCTAGTGGCCATGAACAACGGGCCAGAAAAGACAACCCATAGTCCGTGCAAACGTAATTATAGGAAATTTAGGGACAGTACCCATACCTAATGCCAAATGTGCACATATTCACAGGGCAAGTGCCTATACATGGGAAACATTATGTGTCATATTACATAAATTAACATACCCAGCAAAGGCACCACGGACAAAATAGGCAGACAGTCAGGCCCGACCCCGACGCGCGTTTCGGAGCGGGCAGCTCCTTCATCAGGGGGTAAATATGATCCATTCGGTACACATATTTATGCACCGCGAGCCGGAAATGAATAGCCTTTCAGCGCGCCACAATAGCACGCCAGGCAGCGCGCACATCCTCCAACATGGCCGCCGGCACCGGAAACACGTGGGGCCCCACGTGACCGCATGCCGAACGGCAGTATGGAGTGTGCGCACTGACTAGCGGGCCGGGTGCATGCGCATGAAATGAAAGATATCAGCGCCACCATCTTGGAAGAAGGAATACACATCGGGCAAAAAGAAAAAAGAACACGGAACATACAGAAAACAAGGAAATAGTTCATACAGGTACATATATGGTAAATGCTAACACCTCACACTCGCCACTCCTGATGATGCATAGATAGAGTTTATAACAAAATACCTAAACCACAACACATAATATAACAGAATATATATAACAAAGAAGATGCATCGATTAGATAACATACTCATGGTGTACACAGCATATACGTAATATGAATATGAGGGGTTCTCACATTGAGTAATAACTAATTAACTGTCATATAAATATATACCCCTTATAAAATTACAGTATAAACCAAAATTTAGAACCTGTTGACAATATTTAGATATACAACTTATGTACCATGCATAGATGTATATAGAAGCACACATACATATATAAATAATCGTAGATACAAAACCACCAAAATTTATAACAAATAACAAACTCCAGATGTAATATTTGCAGAAAGTACACTATTTATTCACAGCTCCAAGGTGTCGGTGCTAATTAAACAGAAAAATAAAAAATGATTAAAATTAATAAAAGAAACACCAAGCCACAGGCTACGCCACCCACAAGAGGCACAAAGTAAATGTGGATCACAAGAATGGGGCAAAGGAAATGTTTTCATTCAATGAATGGTACGCAGAGTCCATATCCACCTTGTCTCCAATTGTGCAAGGCGTTTGGACAGTCCCCCACCTCTAATATTAATGTTAAGCAGATCTATGCCCCGTACCTTCAGCGACGCTGCGTCACAGGAGTGGAAGTCTCTGAAATGTCTGGGTAATGTTTTAAGAGTAGTAACATCCAGACATTCAATTGCCGCCTGTATCCCAAGAACTTGCTCTCTAACTCTGACTTTTAATTGTCTTGTGGTCAATCCGATGTATATTAGCTGACTTTTAATTGTCTTGTGGTCAATCCGATGTATATTAGCCCACAAGGACAAGTGGCATAGTATATCACGTATCTAGAGGTACATGATATACGCTTCTTGATAGTAAAATTTTTACTGCCATCAGAGTTAGAGAAAGAAAAGGACCGCTCGATGTTAGGACAGGCAACACATCTACCACATGGAGTACAGCCACCCCGTGCAGCAGCGCCGTCGAGAAACGTGGGCACCGCCCAACCAGTATAATGACTGTGGGTGAGCTGATCCCTTAAATTCCTGGCTCGCCGAAACATCATTAACGGGTTAGCCGGAAGGAATTTTTTGATTATTGGGTCAGCCTGCAAAATCAGCCAAGCTCTCTTCATCACAGATCGTATTCCTACATGTTGGGGATGATATGACGTAATAAACCTGATCTGATTATTCCCCCTAGATTATTTCTGTAGAGGAGACTATCTCGATCAGAGTGTTTCGCTCGATGATAGGCTTTTTTCGAAATACGCCTGCTATATCCCCTTGCCAAGAAACGGGATGTTAGCTCACCAGCACGAATATCAAAATCCTGTTCAGTTGAGCAAATGCGCCTCAGGCGCAGAAACTGACCAACAGGGATAGCCTTAATCATATGGGAGGGATGACACGATGAGGCATGCAGGAGGGTATTAGTAGCAGTTGGTTTACGGAAAATATCCGTTTGTATCTTACCCTCCGCATTCCTACAAATCGTGACATCCAAAAAGTCAATCCTCTCATTATCCCACAACGGGGTCAGGCGTATATTAAGGTCATTGTTGTTCAAAACAGAGATAAACTGCGCAAGGTCGACGGAGGTGCCCTGCCAGACAAAGAAGATATCGTCGATGTAGCGTGTCCATAAAAGGACACGCTCAATCGACCCGTTTGTCTGACAGGAAAAGGTCCCTCTCCCACATACCCAGGAACAGATTGGCATAGGAGGGCGCAAAGGCCACCCCCATGGCTGTCCCCTGGGTCTGTAGGTAAAAGGAACCTTTGAACACAAAAAAATTGTGTGTGAGAGTGAACTCTAGTAGCTCCAGGATGAGGTCCCTCAGAGATGGAGCAAGAGTGGATGTATTAAGAAAATACCGAACAGCACAAATGCCGTCCTGATGTCAAATATTAGTATAGAGGGATTCCACATCCACGGAAGCTAGCAGAGTATCATTCTCTAAGCATAGTCCGTCAACCCTACGCAGCAAATCACCTGTGTCTTTGAGGAACGAGGGCAACACGGATACTAGTGGCTGTAAGTAAAAATCTATCCATCTGTTAACACACTCAAGAAAGTTCCCCCTGCCAGACAGCAAATATATTGTATTCTGACCTCGGAACGTTACCTGACCACGCTTTTGTTTCTTCCTTCTGTTTATGACGTACCCACCTGGCTTCTGACCTTGGACTCCTTGACTATTCTGACTCGCGGCTTGGCCGTGCGAAGTGACTATCATCACATTAAATATGGCCAATATGTTTTTCTTTTTCGCCGTTATGAAGTCTGCTCACACATTTGGGATCAGGTGACGAATTTGATGCCGATCATTCAGGATCTGGCTAATAATTGCCAGAGTCTGGCGTCATCGCAATATCAGTTACAGGGTCAGATAAATAATTTGATGAAAACCCCCTATAGCCCGCTACTGGCTTTGACATCACTATCCTCTGATGTACAGTTGGTCTCTCCCGAACATGTAATATCCCTCCCTGATATATTTTTGGGCGAGAAAGACCAGTTTCGAGTATTCAGGGAGAGCTGTAGGTTATTTTTTACCCTGTGCCCCCGGTCCTCAGGGGAGTAGTTCCAGCGGTTGGGAATAATCATGTCAATACTGCTAGGGGTTCCTCAGACCTGTGCATTTTATTTGTCCCCACAAGCTCAAGAATGGTTTTATGTTCATGCCTTTTTTGACAGTTTAGGTCTGAAATATGACAAATCTGTCAGAATCCAGGTTGTTGAGACTATAAGCATGAACCTGGCTCAGAGAGGTCACACAGCTGAGGACTACTGTACTGAGTTCCGGCAGTGGTCCGGCCAAGATCTATGGAGCGATGCTGATCTGTTTCCAGTTCCAAAAAGGCCTTTCCAAAACCCTCAAGAACGCTCTGGTCCTTCATGACACTCCTTGCTCTCTGATGGAGGCCATGACTCAGGCCATACGAATGGACTGAGGAATCCACGAGAGACGTGGTGAACAGTAGGCTGCTCGTTATACTACCCCGGAGCAGGTCCATTTACTCGAGGTTGGAGTTGTCATTCTTCATGTTGGAGAGAGAAGACGTAGACAAGATCTCAGACTCTGTCTATACTGTGGTCTCTCTGGACATTTTCTTAAGAATTGGCCAACTCGTCCTCAAGCTATCAAACCATCGGGAGAATGCCTGAGTCTGAGTTATGGCCGAGGAGATCACCCAGACTCCCAGGTACCTTTTTCTTCCTCTGATAAAGTGCTGATAAATACAATGTTATCCTTCTGGAACCAGGTGTTATCAACATTGGCATTTATTGACTGTGAGTCTGTTGCTAACTTTATTGATTCGGGACTGGTTCTGAAGTTAGGGTTAGGGACAGTTAGTTTAGAAAGACCCATTCAAGTCGTCACCCTTGACAAGACACCGTTAGCTTACAATTTGGTTAAGAGAGCAACAGTGGATTTCACTCTTAAAGTGGGAGCACTCAACTCTGAATCCATCTCCTATTTTGTGTTGGATAATTTATCTGCTCTATTGGTACTGGGGTTTACATGGTTGCAGATTCACAATTCTGTTATTGATTGGTGTTAGAAGGATATTGTGAGATGGAGCCCCAATTGTTACAGGACAGGTCTAAAAACTTTCAAATATGCTTCACTAGTCTGAAGGGTCTTCCGGGATACCTGAAGGACTAGGAGATGTGTTCTTGGAAAAAAGGTGGCAATTTTGTAATTTTAAGATATGTTTTATATTAAAAGTTAAGTTTTATGGCCACTTTTTGCTAAAAAAATTTTTTTTTACATTCAGATTTATTAAATATAAACAGCAATAGAATAAAAGTAAGAGAAAATTATTGGAAGCATGAAAAAGCGCTCCTGAAGAAAAGGATTACATAACTTTTGTACTTATTTTATTTTATAATCCACATATATAAATATAAATATCAAAGGGTAGAAAGGAAAGACAATGCAATGTTCAGAGTTAGAACATTTATATTGTATTATAGATATAAAAAATGTATGAAATGAACAGTCGTGAGATAGAAGGTAATATTACTGAGAAAAGACAAAATTAAATTCAGTAAACACATGTTTGGATGACAAGTGAGGCTTGAAAAGTTAAAACCTAATACTAGTTGTTAGGTTTTCTTCTGGCCCCTCTCATATACAGTAGATGTAATTTGCGCAGCCTGCAGCACTGTGACTCACAATCATTTTGGCAGTACCATATACTCAATTACTTTGTGTATCTTTAAAAAAGCTCTCCATCAGTATCACACCTACTTTCTGTACTCCACCTGATTTTCCAGCAAGCTTTGCATTTGTTTTCTGTATTCTGCACTCACTTCCTTGTAGTTCCGCCTCTTGTCTCCTCATAAGACACAATGTTGATCTCCAGATTTTACCCTTACTTTTTGTCCTCTCTTCAATGCAAGCAATCCCGCTCCCCTCTATTTCCTTTTAAATAAATTAAGAGATTATAGGTATAAAGTCAGGAAAGGTGAACTGCCATCTTTTTTTGTTGTTATAAATGTGTGACAGGAGCTGTGTAATCATCATCATTAACTGTGATATGAGTTTCTGTCTTCCACTGTGAAGATGTACATTAAAAAAACCTGTGATGCTATGATTCCAGAGAAAAAGAGATTTTTACGCCCCCAGGAAGAAGCAAGCAAGATGAAACGCGCGTTGGGGCAGTGGGACACATCAAGCCTGCTACACTTAGATTAATCCACACTTGCAGTTAACCTCAATAGTGCAGGTAATCTTTGTACTTATAAACAAGTACTTTCAGTAACTTATGTAAAATAGAAGTTATGCACCAGCATGATATTATAATATGCATCTATGGGGATTTACCCTTTCTGATCTACATAATTATCATATGCAGGATCTGATGTTCCTCTAGAGGCATTCCTTGTTTTTTTATGATTTTATCTTGAATTTTTATGCATATTTGCAATAAATGTTGACGTTTTTATTATGTCATAGATCTCGTCTTTTCTCTGGGGTCATATAGTACCACAGTTTTTTTAATGTACATGTATTCGTTGAAGTGCAATGTATTATGTTGGACAGACATTTGTGACTCCCCTGTGAAGAGCCATTATGGTGCAGTCCATGCAGTTTCATCATACAGAAAGTTCTGGTGATGGGGATGGTGACCTCTGGAGAGAACCGAAAGATGCGCAATTCAGGAAGGGTGGCTATAAGATCACATGACCATACTAAATAAAGAGAGAGAATTCATGAACTATCAAAGAGAAAAGTATAAGGTGATTAGTTACATACAAAAATAATTTATTTGTAATTAAATACACAATGCACTGTATAAAAAGGATTTTATTTTAAAACATTTTGGGGAAATGGTGTTTTTTTTTGTTTTTGATCTTTTAGACCTCTACTGGTTTTTAGCCTTCATTTAAGCCCACGTTTGTTAATCCTGTCATTAGCTTAGCCTATGTAGTGGGAAAATGCAGAAAATTCACGAGCGATGACTTTCGCACATTTATAGATTAGGACGCCATATTTTTTTTACTTAACTTAACTGCCCTTATTTTAGACTATTTGTAGCAAAAGAAATGGTACATAATTAATTTGATACAATCACCACTGTTTGGCAACACTCTTTCTAGACCAAACAAAGTGACAAGTGTGACAATCAAGATCAGTCATTTTGCAGCACAACTTTTTCAAATCTGTTTAAAAGTTTTGTCTCTGACATTTGAAACAAAGTACTTAAAAAAAAAAAAAAAAAGGAACAAGCGCTTTAGTAAATGTAGGTCATAATCATAATTTTAAATTGCAATTTGTTTTTGCGCCATTTTCCATCGGACAAGTTGTGTGATTTCACATTGCATCACATTATTGGCACACAGCAATATGACCCCAAAAACATATGTAAAAAATACATTCTTTAAAAAAAACATGTTATAGCTAAAAAAAGATTAGCATTTTTAAACATTTTTTTACATGATTACTTAAAGGGGTTGTCCATTACTCGGACAACACTTTCTCCATCTTTGTTTCTCCCTTGTAGATTAATAACACCTATACTCCCGATCCTAGCGCCATTTCGGCGGTGTCGGCACTGGCTCTCCGGGGCTCACAGGTCATTTCTCACCTCATCCCTGCTGCCAATCAGCACAGGCTTCACTCTCACCTCAAATCAAGATATCCGGAGGAGGAAGTGAATGCTATGGCTGCACTCAAATAATCTGGATGTCAAATATGTCCATGGGAGAGGACAGTGCAGCCAGCATTGTTTGACAGCCGCGATTGCGTGACATAATGTCATATGAACCCTGGGAACACGAGTGTCAACACCGCCGGAACGGTGCTGACACCGGAGGTGAATGTAGGGTTTGCAGTTTCACTGGTAGGAAACATAGGTATTCATAAGGGTAGGTCTGAGTAGTTGACAACCCCTTTAACACCAAAATAAAAGTGTGAAAGAACTGTAAAACGCAACAAAAAAAACATTGTGTAAATGCTAAACTCTAAGGCCGCATTCACAGGTCCATGTGACACATCTGCGTCTGTCCATTTTAGTCTCAGAGAGCAAACTGACCCATAGAGTTTCATTAAGCCGTACACACATCAGTTTTAAAAATGGATCCGTGTTTCTGGTCCACGAGACTCAGAGTGTGAACTATTCTCATCCAATGTGAGGATCAGACTCTATCAAAGTCTAATGGAAAGTGGAACAGAGAAGACAGACTTTGTACTTCAGTTTTTCCTCCAATTTTCCTCCAGAAAAGAGTCAATGAATAAAAAAAAATCAAAAACTTTCTATTTCCTTCTGAGTTTATAAATGGAGGAGAAAAAAAAGGAGGAAAAATGTAAACTCGTAAGAGAAAATGGTTTATTCTACACAAATATAAAAATAGCCGCAGATGTGAGTTCAGCCTATATTTGTGCTAACGAAAAAGGGTCCATTCCGCACTGGCTTTCTGCCTTTTTATGGAATTAAAAAAGATTCTTTGTCCTTATTGTTGTGGTTTTGGTTATTCAAATGTTTTAGCCTAATTTATCTTTGTAGACTTGTTTTCCAGTGTCTAGTGGAGCAGAACATTTGTCTAGTTTATTTTTGAAGTTGAAGACTAACATACTGTACCTCATTTATAGCTTATTAAAAGGATCGTGCACCATTTTATTCTACAATGGTGCAAAATTGGCAAAAAATAAGCATCTTCGAAATTGACTCAATTCATAAAACATTTTGCGCCCATTTTGATGAGCTTGAGTTGTGACAAATTCTGCCATCGCAAAAAAAAAAGAGAAGACAGAAAAAAATTTAAAATCTGTAAATGAATCAGGGCCAAAATGTTACAAAGCAAGGACAGGCTCAGAGCACCGCTCCACCCACTGGTTTTATATGTCTCCATCTCCCTCACTGGTGATTGACAGTACTGGCTTGACTGAGCTTTCTCTGCAGACAGTGCACACAACAGACAAGCCAGTGCTGTCAATCACCAGTAAAGGAGGCAGGGACGTACAAATACAGTGGGATGGTGCACTGAGCCTCTCAGCCACACCCAGGGTGCCCCAATCCTCTTGGCCACACCCAGGGTGCCCCGATCCTCTTGACCACACCCAGGTTGCGCCGATCCTCTTGGCCACACCCAGGATGCCCCGATCCTATTGGCCACACCCAGGGTGCCCCAATTCTCTTGGCCGCACCCAGGATACCCTGATCCTCTTGGCCACACACAGGATGCCGCAATCCTCTTGGCCACAACCAGGATGCCCCGATCCTATTGGCCACACCCAGGGTGCCCCAATTCTCTTGGCCACACCCAGGATATCCCGATCCTCTTGGCCACACCCAAGTTGCCCCAATCCTCTTGGCCACATCCAGGGTGTCCTGATCCTTTTAGCCCCACACACACAATGCACTGATTCTCTTGGACACACCCAGGATACCTCAATCCTCTTGGCCAGACCTAGGCTGCACCGATTCTCTTGGCCACACCCAGGATGCACTGATCCTCTTGGCCACACCCAGAGTACAAAATACTCTTGGCCACATTCAGGGTGCCCCGATCCTCTTGGCCACATACAGGGTGCCCCGATCCTCTTGGTCACACGCACGGTGCCCCGATCCTCTTGGTCCCACTCAGTGTGCCCCAATTCTCTTGGCCACACCCAGGGTGCCCCGATCCTCTTGGTCAAACCCAGGGTGCCCAGATCCTCTTTTTCACACCCAGTGTGCCCCAATCCTCTTGGCCACACCTAGGGTGCCCCGATCCTCTTGGCCCTATACTGGGTGCACCAAGCCATTTGACTAAACTTTATTTTCTGCAAAATGGAGGCAGTGATTTGAACACTAAACTACAAGTTAATATCCCCTACAAGGCTGTGTGTTTAGCTTATACTGTCAGTTTGGGCTGACACACTCCTTTTAACCCCTTAACGACCGCCGATACGCCTTTTAACAGTAAATAATAACCAGAAGTCCGAATACATACTAAATAATCCAGGGAAAAGTACCAGTGTACATATAATAATGACCCGGATTTGTTAAACCATTGCTCCAACTATAAAATATTAGAAACAGGAGAACCAGGAGCCGGAAGTAAATAACCATGTAAAAATATTTATTAGTGCAACGATATTAAAAACAGAATGTTCGTTATCAAAACAGGTGTTACACAACAACACATGGATGGGGGGTAAAAAAGAAGAAAGCCGACCCCAAGACCCCAAACCCCCAGTAATAGAGGCGGTGCAAATGTAACTAGTTGGAATCAGTACATGCCCAGTGGCAAATATAACAGAAGGAAAAATCCTTAGTGTGTAGGCACCACAGCCCCCATGATGCAGGGGCTAATAATAGCATGGGAAGCTAAGGACTCAATCATTGCTCTATACATAAATCAGGCAGCCTGGAATAGGTACATGCCGTTAACTGTAATAAATAACTCCGTATTTGGCACTGCAATGGTTGACAGAAAAAAGCTTACCCCTGCATGGGAGAAAGAGGGTTGAGGGGGGTCCCGCCGGTAGATGAGCCCCGACGCACGTTTCGCAGCGTGTGCACGCTGCTTCCTCAAGGGGGAGTGATATTGGGTGTGCAGGACCTGCCTATAACCTCCTAACCTACGTCACATGTGCGGCAGCCTCCAATCCCGGTGGCGCTGTCGGCGCATGCGCACTGCGGCAGGCGAGCTCCGCACAAGGACCTAGCGTCACCCCAAGCACGCAAGTCAGGAAGCGAAGTTCCGGACCTGCGCACAAGGAGAGAAGACGCCGGCCCATGTGCAGCAGTCACCCGCACACAGGGCGATGCGCACGGCCACAAGGGGGAGTGCGCCGCAAAGTGAAAATAAACACAAGTAGATACATGGGTAAACATGGAAAAAAGGGGAAGAGGGACACTGAACATTACAGCCACTAAACATGCATAAACCTAACCCCAATGTGCCAATAATAATAACAATTTGTAACAGACATAACATTAATGAATATCAAATATTAACATGGCTGTGGTAGCAGGGGTAGTATTGATGTCTTCCAGATGTTTAGTGAATCAAAATGTTCCAGGAGTCCACAGATATAATATGATGATGATTCCAGGAAGATGGATATCCAAAGTGAAAAAAGGAGGACCAAGGCAAAGCCCAATGATTACTAATGACAAAAAGGGAGAAATAATACATAGATTAAAAACAAAATAAAAATAAAAACATAAGAAAAAACACACCGGAGGGAACATGCTGATAATACACGGTGGGACAACCTATACCAAGAGAGGATTGAAGCTAGATGACAAAAGAAAGACAATCCCAAACTACAGGAAGGGGGCGAAACTAAGGGATTCATTTAGGCCTTTAGGGGTCATGGTGTCAAGCATAGTAATCCACTTAGTTTCAATTTGGGCTAGACGTTTTTTGTTATCCCCACCCCTGATGCCCAGGTGGAGGACATCAATCCCCCTCACTTCAAGCAATTTCCCATTGCAGCGATGATGAAGCTTAAAGTGACGGGGGATTGTTTTGAGTTCCACCCCAGGGGACGCCGTCCTGGCCGCGCCAATGTCCCGCACATGCTCCCTGACACGAACTGTAAGTTCGCGCGTAGTGAGGCCAACGTATATCCTGGGGCACGGGCACGTGGCATAATATATCACATTAGTGGTCCCACAGGAAATACGTTCTTTAATCTGGAATGTTCTTACGCCGTCACTAGAAACGAATTCGGAGCAGCGCAGGACATTGGCACAGGCAAGACAATGACCACACGGGGTGCACCCAGGGCGAGGGCCAGCTGTGCCAAAAAGATTTCTTGCTGGAGCTGGTACATAGTGGCTCCTCACCAACATGTTACTAAGATTAGTACCTCTTCTGGGAGTCATGAGGGGTGAGGTACCCAGGGTGGCACACAGGGAAGGCTCGGCCCGAAGAATCGGCCAATGCCTTTTTAATATGGACCGCATACTCTCCCATTCGTGATTGTAGGTGGAGATGAATCTGATATGCCCATCTCCACCCACAGTGCGACGCCGGGCCCTAGAGTGCAAAAGATCACCCCGTTGTGTCGAACGTGCCCGATCGTATCCGGCTTTTATAGATCTGCGGCTGTATCCACGAGCCGCATATCTGTTTTTTAATTCAAGAGCCTGTGATTCGAACCTAGCCTCCGTGGAGCAAATCCGTCGCACCCTGAGGAACTGTCCGACCGGGACAGCCCTAATGGTGGCTGGATAGTGGGCTGAGGATGCATGCAATAAGGAATTGACAGCGGTCGGCTTCCTATAGACATCCGTCTGGATGCGCCGGTCAGAATCGATCTCCAGACGGACGTCCAGGAAGTCGACCGTAACCTCACTGCAATGATGTGTAAGCCGTACATTAACCGGATTTTCATTAAGACACCTCATGAAATCCCCAAGCTGGTGGGCAGACCCCCCCCACAAAAACAGAATGTCGTCAATATAGCGATACCAGCACAGCACATGGGCAGCGAGCGGTGGGCCCCCGTCGCCAAAAATCTCCCTCTCCCAGGCGCCAAGGAAGAGGTTGGCGTACGAGGGCGCACACGCATGATTCGGGGTTTTTTTACCAACCCCCGGGTTGCGATCACCGGTAATTAACCGTTTACTGGCAGTTGCAAAAACAAAAAGGAATGTGTCATTCTCTGTCCTGTGATCGCACATCAGAGGACAGAGAAATAGGGGGATTCGGGGACCCTGTCATACTTACCAGTGTCCCTGGGTCCTCCTGCGTCCCCTCCTGGCCACCGGCTTCTTCATCCGTTAAGAAAATGGCGGGTGCATGCGCAGTGTGCCCACCATGATCTGCTGGCCTGCAACTAGAGGAGTTGGGCTAAAGTTAGGGTTAGGGCTAGGGTTGGGGCTAAAGTTAGGGTTAGGGCTAGGGTTGAGGCTAAAGTTAGGGTTAGGGCTAGGGTTAGGGCTGGGCTAAAGTTAGGGCTAGGGCTAAAGTTAGGGCTAGGGTTGGGGCTAAAGTTAGGGTTAGAGTTGGGGTTAGGATTAGGGTTTGGATTAGGGCTAGGGTTGGTATTAGGGTTAGGGTTGGGGCTAAAGTTAGGGTTGGGGTTATAGTTAGGGTTAGGGCTATGGTTGGGGCTAAAGTTAGGGTTAGAGTTGGGATTAGGGTTAGAGTTGGGATTAGGGTTTGGGTTGGGATTAGGGTTTGGATTAGGGTTGGTATTAGGGTTAGGGTTGGCATTAGGGTTACATTTGGGATTAGGGTTAAGGTTAGGGTTGGGACTAGGCTTAGGGATGTATTGGGATTAGGGTTAGGTTTGAGGTTAGGGTTATGATTAGGATTAGGGGTGTGTTGGGTTTAGGGTTTTGATTAGGGTTATGATTAGGGTTGGGATTAGGGTTAGGGGTGTTTTGGGGTTAGGGTTGTGATTACGGTTATGGTTAGGGTTGTGATTAGTATTATGGATCAGGTTGGGATTAGGGTTAGGGGTGTGTTGGGGTTAGGGTTGGAGTTAGAATTGGGGGGTATCCACTGTTTAGGTACATCAGGGGGTCTCCAAACGCGACAGCCAATTTTGCGCTCAAAAAGTCAAATGGTGCTCCCTCCCTTCTGAGCTCTACCGTGCACCCAAACAGTGGTTTACCCCAACATATGGGGTATCAGCGTACTCAGGACAAATTGGAAAACAACTTTTGTGGTCCAATTTCTCCTGTTACCCTTGTGAAAAAAAAAACTTAGGGGCTAAAAAATCTTTTTTGTGGGAAACGTTTTTTGTATTTTCACGACTCTATAATATAAACTTCTGTTAAGCACTTGGGCATTCAAAGTTCTCACCACACATCTAGATAAGTTCCTTGGGGGGTCTAGTTTCCAAAATGGGGTCACTTGTGGGGAGTTTCTACTGTTTAGGTACATCGGGCTCTGCAAACGCAACATAACACCCGCAGACCATTCTATCAAAGTCTGCATTCCAAAACAGCGCTCCTTCCCTTCCGACCTCTGCCGTGCACCCAAACAGTGGTCCCCCATACACATGGGGTATCAGTGTACTCAGGACAAATTGGACAACAACTTTTGGGGTCCAATTTCTCCTGTTACCCTTGTGAAAATAAAAACTTGGGGCTAAAAAATCCTTTTTGTGGAAAAAAAATATTTATTTTCACGACTCTATATTATAAACTTCTGTGAAGCACTTGGGCATTCAAAGTTCTCACCACACATCTAGATAAGTTCCTTGGGGGGTCTAGTTTCCAAAATGGGGTCACTTGTGGGGGGGTTCTACTGTTTAGGTATATCAGAGGCTCTGCAAATGCAACATAACGCCCGCAGACCATTCTATCAAAGTCTGCATTCCAAAATGGCGCTCCTTCCCTTCCGAGCTCTGCCATGCGCTCAAACAGTGGTCTCCCCACATATAGGGTATCAGCGTACTCAGGATAAATTGCACAATAAATTTTGGGGTCCAATTTCTCCTGTTACCCTTGTGAAAGTAAAAATTTGAGGGTGAAAAGATCATTTTTGTGGAAAAAATGATTTTTTTTATTTTCATGGCTCTACATTATAAACTTCTGTTAAGCAGTTGGGGGTTCATAGTGCTCACCACACATCTAGATAAGCTCTTTGGGGGGTCTAGCTTCCAAAATGGGGTCACTTGTGGGGGGTTTCTACTGTTTAGGCACATCAGGAGCTCTGCAAATGCAACATGATGCCAGCAGCCCATCCCATCAAAGTCTGCATTCCAAGCGGTGCTCCTTCCCTTCCGAGCCCTGACGTGTGCCCAAACAGTGGTCCCCCCCACATATGGGGTATCAGCGTACTCAGGACAAACTGGTCAACAAATTTTGGGGTCCAATTTCTCCTGTTTCCCTTGAGAAAATAAAAAATTGCCGGCTAAAAAATCATTTTTGAGGAAAAAAAAGATTTTTTATTTTCACGGCTCTACTTTATAAATTTCTATGAAGCATTTGGGGGTTCAAAGTGCTCAACACACAGATAGATAAGTTCCTTAATGGGTCTAGTTTCCAAAATGGTGTCACTTTTGGGGGTTTTCCACTGTTTAGGCACATCAGGGGCTCTCCAAACGCGACATGGCATCCGATCTCAATTCCAGCCAATTCAGCATTGAAAAAGTCAAACGGCCCTCCTTCTCTTCCGAGCTCTGCCGTGCGCCCAAACAGTGGTTTACCCCAACATATGGGGTATCGGCGTATTCAGGAGGAATTGCACAACAAAATTTGTGGTTTATTTTCTCTTTTTACCCTTGTGAATATAAAAAAATTGGTTCTGAAGTAAAATGTTTGCAAAAAAAAGTTAAATGTTCATTTTTTCCTTCCACATTATTTCAGTTCCTGTGAAGCACGTAAAGGGTTAATAAACTTCTTGAATGTGGTTTTGAGCACCTTGAGGGGTGTAGTTTTTACAATGGTGTCAAGTTTGGGTATTTTCTGTCATGTACACCCCTCAAAGTGACTTCAAATGTGAGATGGTCCCTAAAAAAAAATGGTTTTGTAAATTTTGTTGGAAAAATGAGAAATCGCTGGTCAACTTTTAACCCTTGTAACTTCCTAACAAAGAAAAATTTTGTTTCCAAAGTTGTGCTGATGTAAAGTAGACATGTGGGAAATGTTATTTATTAACTATTTTGTGTCACATATCTCTCTGATTTAAGGGCATAAAAATACAAAGTTTGAAAATTGCTAAATTTTTAAAATTTTCGCCATATTTCAGTTTTTTTTCATAAATAATCGCAAGTAATATCGAAGAAATGGTACCAGTAGTGTTGAGCGATACCTTCCAATATCCAAAAGTATCGGTATCGATTGGATCGGCTGATATTCAAAAAATATTGGATATCGTCGATACCGATACCCGATCCCAATGCAAGTCAATACGACCAAAATATCGGAATTAAAATAAACCCTTTATTTCCTTGGAGGTTCATTCTACATGAAGGAAAACAACTACGAATAATGTACGATGTATTGGGGGAGGTGTAGGAGACATTAAAGGCATAGAGGTTTAGCCTAATCAAATGGAATAGCAGGAATTAAATTTTTATTTTAAAGACATTCGGAGTTACAAAGATATTGACTATGTTAAGATTTTTTATATTTTGTCAGATATTGATGTTTCACTAATCCCATGCTTTTCACCTTCTTTTTTACTTCTCCGACACTTTCTTCTTCATCATCCTCAGCAGCAGCATCTTTTACATCAACTTCTTCACCTTATTCATCTTCTTCTTCACCTTCTTCCTATTATTCTTTTTTTGTTGCATTCTTCATATTCTTTTTATTAAACTATTATTCTTCTTCATATTCTACTTCTTCATCATATTCTTATTTGTGACAGGCATTCCTGTAGTTGTTATCTATAAAAGTTTGAAGATTACACCTTCCGTTCTGCCTGTCACAAAAGAGTTACAACGGGGCGTGGCTATGTAGCCAAAGGAAGTGGACGCACCTTAGGAGAGCTCCTATCATCCTGTGAAAATCCTGCTACTTGGAATCCCCTTTAGTGCGGTTCTTTGGGCTGATTTGTGGCCCCTCTGGACCGTGAAGACATCTGGCTGCTGTGGGCATTCGAGAGGGGTGTGGAGGAGAGCTAAATTTGGCTGAGTCTGAGGGAGCACGAGGACCGGAGTATAGCGGCGGCCATCTTGCCAGCGCGTGCCCTGATAACACAGAGTGGCGCCGACCTCTCCTCAGTGCCGGAGTCTCCCCTGACGTTCTGGGGATCTCTGGTGTGCACATTACGAATGGCAGGCTTTGGTGTGGTGAGCGGAGGGGACTGTGGAGCAGTGCTGGCAGTGGAGGTGACTCACCCATGAGCGCGTTCTCTGACAGTGGAGACGCCGCAGAAGTCCATAGCTGCAGCACTATTGGGAAGGTGAGCACACATCCTGGGCTTGTTACTGAGGGGACGAGCAGTGAGTGCTCTGAAAGACTGGGCCCTGCGTTCCCCTGTCTGAGAGACATCTGTCCAATTGGTACTTGAGATTTGGAGGGTCTGGCCCCCCTCCTATAAGCCTCTCCTGTCGGTGCTGTGGGGTCCCCCCCTGTTCTCCAGACATATTGGTGTGTTAGAGGAATTAACCCCCTCCCTGCTGCTTCCCCCCCTGTGGAGACGGAGAGAACTAATGCCATAACATCACAGAGATTAACCCTTTCCTGCCGCTCCCCCCTGTGGGGACTGAGAGAACTAACGCCATAACATCACAGAGATTAACCCTTTCCTGCCGCTCCCCCCTGTGGAGACTGAGAGAACTAACGCCATCACATCACAGAGATTAACCCTTTCCTGCCGCTCCCCCCTGTGGTGACTGTGAGACCGCAGGTGTGTTGAAGTAAATTGCCTGTCCAGTGGTCTCTTGAGGTATAATCTTGTGCCTAATAATACGAGACCTGAGGTGGGAGTTTAACCTGCCTATAACTACCTCTGAGACCGCTTTGTGGAGTCCCTTTTGTCTGCCCATCATGCAGCACTCTAGAGGAGCAGCGGCTGCTGAAAAAATGAAAAAATACGCCAAAGACGATCCTCCTGATAATGTGCGCAATCTTAGGAATAATCCTGCACCATCTCAACGCAAAGGTCGTCCCTCTGATAGTAATGAGGAGGGGGAACAGGATGAACTAACTCTTAAACAGGCATCCGAGCAGTTAATGCAGGCTATCTCCCTCACTAGATCATCTCTTACGGAGAAAATAGAAGATGTGCATACTGAAGTGGGCCGCCTGCGACAAGATATGCAAGCTATGAGAGGGCGTATTTCGGAGGTGGAAATGAGGGTGTCTCTTATAGAAGACACTATCACTCCTATGGAGGCTAAACTGACAAAGGCTGCTGGCTCCGTCAATGCCTGGAAGCAGAAGGCAGATGATTTGGAAAACAGACTACGCCGCAACAATATCCGAATTATAGGTCTCCCGGAGCGGTCGGAAGGTCAGCAGCCTGAGCAATTTCCGGAGGATTGGCTTAAATCTTCACTAGGAGACGGATTCTCCTCAACATTCTCGGTGGAGAGGGCCCATAGAGTCCCGGCGAGGCCTCTTCCTCCTGGAGCTCCGCCACGACCTTTTCTGGCACGTCTCCTTAATTGTAGAGACAGGGATACCGTTCTTCGTCTGGCGCGGCAGAAGGGCCTCATTAAATTTAATAATGCTACCATATCGATTTTTCCAGACTTTTCCATGGAGCTCCAAAAGCAGCTGGCACGATTTATGGATATCAAGAAACAACTTAGAGATTAGAACATCATCTACTCCATGCTTTATCCAGCCCGGCTCCGTATTGTCCATAAGGGCTCCTCTTTATTCTTTACAGACCCAGCGGAGGTGGCCGAATGGTTGAGGTCTCGCGGGGGGTCTAGTGTGGAAGACCCCTGATCTGGGTTCTTTGACTAATGGCAATACAAATGGAGCTCTCTGTTTGGGTGCGAATGATGTCAACAATACCGGACACTGAATTCAGTGAGGGTATCCCCTTTTCAATTCGACTGTGGGAGTATGGAGGTGTACTCCTCTATTGTTCAAGTTTTGTTTGGTTTGATTTTACGTACTAGTTTTGATTGTTTACTGGGTATGGTTGCCGCCAATACCAGCTCTTTGCTCTGTATGATGTCTCTGAACTGCACCCGAATAATAATGATCTGCACTAGTTCTCCCTTTAGATGTAAACATGGGGTCTGAAATTATATGTATGACCTGGAACATACGAGGTATCAAAACCCCTCGAAAGAAAATCAAGGTATTTTTGAGATAAAAAGATGTCATCCTCATGTTGTAGCACTAATAGAGACACATTTAACGAGGGACACGGCTCGATGTATGCAAAAACCGTGGGTACAATGGTCTCTACAAGCCTTTCACACGAGCTACTCAAGAGGGGTCTCTCTGTTGATACACAAGGAGGTTAGGTGGGAGGCCAAGGAAGCGAGACGTGATCCAGAGGGTCGTTTTGTCTTTGTGCATGCATTCATTAATTTACGAGAATATGTGATATTGTGTATTTATAACCCCCCCCCCCCTGCTAATATGTCGGTCCTCCGTATGACCCTGGGCTTCTCCCTAAAATATCCAGATGCCGATGTTATTTGTATGGGTGATTTTATTCTAGTTATGAACCAATCCATGGATAGACTGAGATTAGATGACGCAGCATCCGGGGACGCTCTACCTCAATCCCCCTCTCAATTGGCACTATTCATGGAAGGTAGCGGTTGGCTAGACTTATGGAGAATAAGTCATCCAGAGGTCAGGGGGTATACTTGCCACTCATCTACTAAGCAGTCTTTGTCTCGAATAGACTATATATTTGGGTCGGGTGGTTTGGCATTATGGGTGGATAGTATTGAACATGGTAATCGAGGAATCTCAGACCATAGTCCAATTATTCTTAGACTTAAATACGGACAGTCCGATAATAACAAATCCTGGAAATTGAACCCCTTTTGGTTAAAATTAATAGACTCTAGTGATAGGACAGTTGACCAGTTAAATTGTTTTATTTTAACACACCCAGAACCCCAGAACCTTGGTTTATTTTGGGATACCCTGAAGGCATACCTGAGGGGGTGCTTATCTTCTACAAAAGAGTTACAACAGGATTTGTCCGCGTTCAGTTTGGCCTGCAGCAGCAGGCTTTTTCCAGGGGCACCACGAGGAGGAACGGACTCACCCCCATACACTGCTTAGCCTTCTGCTTATAATTTAGATAATATATTTTGCCCTGATGTTTAGTCTTATGCTTAATGTTCTTCTGCTCTTTGTTCTGCAGCTTCTTGTTCTTCTGCTTCTCGGTCTTCAGGGTCGTCGTCTCCAGGGTCATCGTCTCCAGGGTTGTCGTCTCCGTGGTCATCGTCGTCTTAGGGGTGGTCTTCAGGGTCGAAGTCTTTAGTGTCTTGAACTTGGAAATGTAGCAGAAGGTACAAGAAGGCTGAGGAAATGCCGAGAACCAGCTGACGGTACTGGAACTCGGATGGCTACACGAAGGTCCAAGAGCCAATGGAACTACCGAGGACCAGCTGACGGTACTGGAACCCGGTTACTAAGCAGGAGGTACCCGTGCCAGAAAGTACTACCAAGGACCACCTGACGTTGGTGGAACTCGGATACAAAGAAGGAGGCACCTAAGCCAAAGGCTCTGCCCGGAAACAGCTGACGGTACTGGAACCAGGGGGACATATTCAAGATTGTCTTCCTAGAGCCCCAACTAGCAGGGTCAGCAGGGGGAGCAGAGTGTAGGCCGAAGCCTGCTCTGGAGGCAGCTTAGTGTCTGTTGTGTCTGCGTGGCGATTGCAGGACACGTTGCCGGCTACACAGCAGGGGAACAGCTGGCATTACTGAACCCCACTGACACAGTGGCGAGTGTTTTTCTCTGTGCAGCCAGCACTTCCGAGCACCAACTGGCGGTGTTAGAGCCCAGGGACAGCAGGAGGAGCAGAGTGAGGGCCAAAGCCTGCACTGGAGGCAGCTTAGTGTCTGTTGTGTCTGCGAGGCGTTTGCAGGACACATTGCCGGCTACACAGCAGGGGAACAGCTGGCGTTACTGAACCCCACTGACACAGTGGCGAGTGTTTTTCTCTGTGCAGCCAGCACTTCCGAGCACCAACTGGCGGTGTTAGAGTCCAGGGACAGCAGGAGGAGCAGAGTGAGGGCCGAAGCCTAATTGGGGCAAATTGAAAGGGAACCTTTAAACCCCCCCAGGTGTTAGTAAATAGAAGAGCCACCTTGTGCAGCAGTAATGCTGCACAAGGAAAAGGTGGCTCTTTTAATTATGTTCCTTGCACACGCTGAATGAAACACTTCTAAAATATTGCCCCTCATACCGTGAAACCGTATCAGAGGCAGGACTTTCCTTCTTAATGAGACAAAGCACAGCTGTCAGAAATACCCCCTTGGTGCTGGTCGCAGCCTCCTGAGCGTTGCTTTTTTGTGTTCGAGTCTGCGCTGTTGTGTTATCCCTTGGCCAAGAGCTGTTACTGCGCATGCCCATGAATCCCAGCCCCGCAGTGTCTTCTGATTTATTCACACTGCGGGGCTGGGATTCATGGCCTTGCGCAGTAAATATATTCGCCTCTCACTCATGTTCTTATGCCTGCTTCAGACTGTGTGGCATCAGCTGATCCCTTATTGCATGCCACGGCCGTGTAGCCGCACAGTCTGAAGAAGGCGGAAGGTGATGAGTGAGAGGCAAAGATATACACAAAGCATGCGCATGAATCCCAGCCCCGCAGTGAGAATAAATAAGACACTGCGGGGCGTGATCTCGAGCAGGGCGGTCACACAGGCGCAGCCATCCTGACAACAAATGATGTCAGAAGACGGGCAACGCTAAGTGCGCATGGCCAAGGGATAACATAACAGCGCAGGCTCCGGGACAGATTCAAACAACGCTGAGGAGGCGGCGCACGGCGCCAAGGGGGTTGCTGCGTGTCATTGCGAAGGAAAGTCACACCTCCGGGACAGTTAATCGGTATCAGGGGACACATTTTATAAGTGTTTGGTTCTGCGTGTGCAATGTGTATAACAAAAAGAGCCACCTTGTCCAAATGCAGCATTTGTGCTGCACAAGGTGGCTCTTTTATTTACAAACGCCTGGGGGGTGGGGGGGCAGGTTCCCTTTAATTTTTGTTGTAGTGTCTGCGTGGCGTTTGCAGGACACATTGCCGGCTACACAGCAGGGGAACAGCTGGCGTTACTGAACCCCACTGAAACAGTGGCGAGTGTGACACAGTGGCGATTGTTTTTCTCTGTGCAGCCAGCACTTCCGAGCACCAACTGGCGGTGTTAGAGCCAGGGAATCAAGGAGGAGCAGAGTGTAGGCCGAGGCCTAAAGGTACCGTCACACTCAGCGACGCTGCAGCGATATAGACAACGAGCCGATCGCTGCAGCATCGCTGTTTAGGTCGCTTGGGAACTGTCACACAGACAGCTCTCTCCAACAACCAACGATCAGGGGAACGACTTTGGCATCGTTGAAACTGTCTTCAACGATGCCGAAGTCCCCCTGCAGCACCCGGGTAACCAGGGTAAACATCGGGTTACTAAGTGCAGGGCCGCGCTTAGTAACCCGATATTTACCCTGGTTACCAATGTAAAAGTAAAAAGAAAACACTACATACTCACCTTCTGATGTCTGTCACGTCCCCCGGCGTCCGCGCTGCTGCTCAGAGCTTCCTTCACTGAATGTGTCAGGGCCGGCAGAGCACAGCGGTGACGTCACCGCTGTGCTCGGCTTTACGGCCGGCACTGACACATTCAGTGCAGGAAGCTCTGAGCAGCAGCGCGGACGCCGGGGGACGTGACAGATATCAGAAGGTGAGTATGTACTGTTTTTTTTTTTTACTTTTACAATGGTAACCAGGGTAAATATCGGGTTACTAAGCGCGGCCCTGCGCTTAGTAACCCGATATTTACCCTGGTTACCATTGTAAAACATTGCTGGCATCATTGCTTTTGCTGTCAAACACAACGATACACACCGACCTAACGACGAAATAAGGTGCTGGTCTTCTAGCTCCGACCAACTATATCACAGCGGGATCCAGATCGCTGCTGCGTGTCAAACACAACGATATCACTATCCAGGACGCTGCAACGTCAAGAATCGCTGTAGTTCTCGTTGGAAAGTTGTTCAGTGTGAAGGTACCTTAATTGGAGCAAGTTGAAAGGGAACCTTTAACCTTCCCCCCCCCAGGCATTTGTAGCTGAAAGAACCATCTTGTACAGCACTAATGCTGCAAAAGGAAAAAGGTGTCTCTTTAAATTATGCTCCTTGCAAACGCTGAACTAGACACTTATGAAATATGTCCCCTCACACCGTTAAACCGTCCCGGAGGTGGGACTTTCCTTCGTAATGGGACGCAGCACAGCCGTCATCCCTACCCCCTTGGCGCCGTGCGCCGCCTTCTCAGAGTTGTTTGATTCTGTCCCGGAGCCTGCGCTGTTATGTTATCCCTTGGCCATGCGCACTTAGCGCTGCCCGTCTTCTGACATCATTTGGTGTCAGGCTGGCTGCGCCTGTGGGGCCGCGCTGCCCGAGATCCCGCCTGGCAGTGTCGTCTAATGTAATCACACTGCAGGCCTGGGATCCATGGGCATGCGCAGTGCATATCTTCGCCTCTCACTCCCCTCCTTCCGGCTTCTTCAGACTGCGGCGTCACGGCCGTGGCATGCTATTAGGGATCAGCTGACGGCGCACAGTCTGAAGAAGGCGGAGGGAGATGAGTGAGAGCAGGAGGTGAAGATATGGACTGCGCATGCCCATGGATCCCAGGCCCACAGTGTGATTAAATCAGAAGAGACTGCGAGGCGGGATCTCGGGCAGCGCGGCCGCACAGGCGCAGGCAGCCTGACAAAAAATGAAGTCAGAAGACGGGCGGCGCTAAATGCGCATGGCCAAGGTTGAACATGACAGCGCAGGCTACGGGACAGATTCAAACAACGCTGAGGAGGCGGCGCACGGCGCCAAGGGGGTAGGGATGACGGCTGTGCTGCGTCCCATTACGAAGGAAAGTCCCACCTCCGGGACGGTTTAACGGTGTGAGGGGACACATTTCATAAGTGTTAGGTTCAGCATGTGCAAGGGGCACAACGAAATGAGGCACCTTTTCCTTGTGCAGCATTACTGCTGCACAAGGTGGCTCTTTCAGCAACAAACGCCTGGGGAGGGGGGGGGGAAGGTTCCCTTAAATTTCAGTTGTGGTGTCAGTGTGGCGGTTGCAGGAGACATTGCCGCAACACAGCAGGGGAGTGTTGTGAACTGTGTTTCTGGGCTCCCTCTTGTGGTCACTAATGGTATTGTATGAGTCTTGTCTTTCTGCAGGCCTGGGCTTCAGCTGTTTCATTAAGCTGTGGGTGTTCCCTATTTAGTCCTCCTTAGGAATCAGTCTCTTGCCTGGTATCGATGCATTCAGTCCAATTTGGTCTCCTCCTGATTCCTTGCCATCTGTCTCATGCAAGAAAAGCTAAGTTCTGTTTGCATACTTTGGATCATTTGCATTATCAGTGTTTTTTGTCCAGCTTGCTGAAGATGTGATTTTCCTGCTCGCTGGAAGCTCTAGGGTGCTGATATTCTCCCCTCACACCGTCAGTCGGTGCGGGGGTTCTTGAATATTCAGCGTGGATGTTTTTTGCAGGGTTTTCTGCTGACCGCATAGTTCACTTTCTATTTTCTGCCTATCTAGATTAGTGGGCCTCACTTTGCTGAATCTAGTTCATCTCTATGTTTGTGTTTTCCTCTTGCCTCACTGTTATTATTTGTTGGGGGCTTCCATATATCTTTGGGGTTAATTTCTCTGGAGGCAAGCGAGGTCTTATTTTCCCTCTAGGGGTAGTCAGTTCTCCGGCTGGCTCGAGACGTCTAGAAACAACGTAGGTACGTTCACCGGCTACTTCTAGTTGTGTGTTAGGATCAGGTATGCGGTTAGCCCAGTTTCCACCTCCCTAGAGCAGTTCCTATGTTTTCGCAGACTTAGCCAGAATACCAGAGATCCTCTACCACTAGGATCATAACAGTATACCAGGCCAACAAAAAAGAATTGTTTAATGCATCGCAGAAGCGGGATTAAAAAGAAGTTCTGAGTTTGTTTTTGTTTTTTTTCTTTTGGGTGTTGTTTTTCCTTGCTGCAGTCTGTCTACCTTCTTTCATCCCCTTATACTCTGAGTGGCTTTGAGCTCTTCTGCAGACATGAATTTTCAGACTCTGACTTCTAGTGTGGATCAGCTTGCTGCAAGGGTGCAAAGCATTCAGGATTTTGTCACTCATAGTCCTATGTCTGAACCAAAAATACCTATCCCTGAGCTGTTTTTTGGAGATAGATCTAAGTTCCTGAATTTTAGGAATAATTGTAAATTGTTTCTGTCTCTGAGATCTCGTTCCTCTGGTGATTCCATTCAGCAAGTTAAAATTGTTATCTCCTTCTTGCGTGGCGACCCTCAAGATTGGGCTTTCTCTCTGGCGCCAGGAGATCCTGCATTGGTGAATGTTGATGCGTTTTTTCTGGCGTTCGGTTTGCTTTATGAGGAGCCTAATCTTGAAAATCAGGCTGAAAAGGCATTGCTAGCTATCTCTCAAGGTCAGGACGAAGCTGAAGTGTATTGTCAAAAATTTCGGAAATGGTCCGTGCTTACTCAATGGAATGAGTGTGCTCTGGCCGCAAATTTCAGAAATGGTCTTTCTGAAGCCTTTAAGAATGTGATGGTGGGGTTTCCTATCCCTACAAGTCTGAATGATTCAATGGCTCTGGCCATTCAAATTGATCGGCGTTTGCGGGAGCGCAAATCTGCTAATCCTTTGGCGGTGCTGTCTGAGCGGACACCTGACCCTATGCAATGTGACAGAATTCTGACCAGAGCCGAACGGCAAGATCATAGATGTCAAAATGGGTTGTGTTTTTACTGTGGTGATTCAACGCATGTTATCTCAGCATGCTCTAAGCGCTTAAAAAGAGTTGTTAATCCTGTCGCCATTAGTACTTTACAGCCTAAATTTATTTTGTCTGTGACCCTAATTTGTTCATTATCCTCTTACTCAGTCATGGCTTTTGTGGATTCTGGTGCTGCTCTGAGTCTGATGGATTTGTTGTTTGCCAGGCGCTGTGGTTTTGTCCTGGAGCCTTTGGAATTTCCTATTCCTCTGAGAGGAATTGATGCTACGCCATTGGCGGAGAATAAACCTCAGTATTGGACGCAGGTGACCATGTGCATGACTCCTGTACATCAGGAGGTGATTCGCTTCCTTGTTCTGAATGACTTGCATGATGTTGTCGTTTTGGGCCTGCCATGGCTACAGACCCATAATCCAGTTTTGGATTGGAAAGCTATGACTGTGTCAAGTTGGGGTTGTCGGGGGATTCATGGCGATACTCCGTTGGTGTCTTTTGCTTCTTCCACTCCTTCTGAGACCCCTGAGTTTTTGTCAGATTACCAGGATGTATTTAATGAGCCCAGGTCCAGTGCCCTTCCTCCTCATAGGGACTGTGATTGTGCTATAAATTTGATTCCTGGTAGTAAATTTCCTAAGGGTTGACTCTTTAATTTATCTGTACCAGAACATGCCGCGATGCGGAGTTATATAAAGGAGTCTTTGGAGAAGGGACATATTCGTGGTGCGTATAACCTTGTGCACATTAAACAAGGAGATGAATGGAAAACAGCATTTAATACGCCCGAGGGTCATTTTGAGTACTTGGTGATGCCTTTTGGACTCTCTAATGCTCCTTCTGTGTTTCAGTCCTTCATGCATGATATCTTCCAGAAATATCTGGATAAATTTATGATTGTTTATCTGGATGATATTTAGTTTTTTTCTGATGATTGGGTGTCCCATGTGAACCAGGTCAGGATGGTGTTTCAGGTTCTGCGTGATAATGCTTTGTTTGTGAAGGGCTCAAAATGTCTCTTTGGAGTACAGAAGGTTTCTTTTTTGGGTTTTATTTTTTCCCCTTCTACTGTGGAGATGGACCCAGTCAAGGTCCGTGCCATTCATGACTGGACTCAGCCCACGTCTGTTAAGAGCCTTCAGAAGTTCTTGGGCTTTGCTAATTTTTACCGTCGTTTTATCGCTAATTTTTCTGGCGTAGTTAAACCTTTGACGGATATGACCAAGAAAGGTTCTGATGTTGCTAATTGGTCTCCTGTGGCCGTGGAGGCCTTTCGGGAGCTGAAGCGCCGGTTTACTTCAGCGCCAGTCTTGTGCCAGCTGGATGTCTCTCTTCCCTTCCATGTTGAAGTTGATGCTTCTGAGATTGGTGCGGGGGCCGTTTTGTCGCAGAGAAGCTCTGATGGCTCTGTGATGAAGCCATGTGCTTTCTTTTCCAGAAAATTTTCGCCTGCTGAGCGGAACTATGATGTTGGTAATCGGGAGTTGTTGGCTACGAAGTGGGCATTTGAGGAGTGGCGACATTGGCTAGAGGGAGCTAAGCATCGTGTGGTGGTCTTGACTGATCATAAAAATCTGATTTATCTCGAGTCTGCCAAGCGTCTGAATCCTAGACAGGCTCGTTGGTCGTTGTTTTTCTCCCGTTTTGACTTTGTGGTCTCATACCTGCCTGGTTCGAAGAACGTGAAGGCTGATGCGCTTTCTAGGAGTTTTGTGCCTGACTCTCCGGGAGTCTCAGAACCGGCTGGTATTCTCAGAGAGGGAGTGATTTTGTCTGCCATTTCCCCAGATTTGCGACGAGTGCTGCAGAAATTTCAGGTTGATAGACCTGATCGTTGCCCACCAGAGAGACTGTTTGTCCCTGATAGATGGACCAGCAGAGTTATTTCCGAGGTTCATTCTTCGGTGTTGGCGGGGCATCCTGGGATTTTTGGTACCAGAGATTTGGTGGCTAGGTCCTTTTGGTGGCCTTCCTTGTCGCGGGATGTGCGTTCCTTTGTGCAGTCCTGTGGGATTTGTGCTCGGGCTAAGCCTTGCTGTTCTCGTGCCAGCAGGTTGCTTTTGCCCTTGCCTATCCCGAAGAGGCCTTGGACGCACATTTCCATGGATTTCATTTCGGATCTTCCAGTGTCTCGGAAGATGTCTGTCATTTGGGTGGTGTGTGATCGTTTTTCTAAAATGGTCCATTTGGTGCCCTTGCCTAAGTTGCCTTCCTCCTCCGATTTGGTTCCTTTGTTCTTTCAGAATGTGGTTTATTTGCACGGCATCCCTGAGAATATTGTGTCTGACAGAGGATCCCAGTTTGTGTCCAGATTCTGGCGATCCTTTTGTGCTAAGATGGGTATTGACTTGTCGTTCTCGTCGGCTTTTCATCCTCAGACTAATGGCCAAACCGAGCGAACTAATCAGACGTTGGAAACTTATTTAAGATGTTTTGTTTCTGCTGATCAGGATGATTGGGTGTCCTTTTTGCCACTGGCCGAGTTTGCCCTTAATAATAGGGCTAGTTCTGCCACTTTGGTTTCGCCCTTTTTCTGCAATTCTGGTTTTCATCCTCATTTTTCCTCGGGCCAGGTTGAACCTTCTGACTGTCCTGGGGTTGATTCTGTGGTGGATAGGTTGCAGCGGATTTGGAACCATGTGGTGGACAATTTGAAATTGTCACAGGAGAAGGCTCAGCGTTTTGCCAACCGCCGCCGCGGTGTGGGTCCCCGACTTCGTGTTGGGGATTTGGTTTGGTTGTCTTCTCGGCATGTTCCTTTGAAGGTCTCCTCTCCTAAGTTCAAGCCTCGCTTTATCGGTCCTTATAAGATTTTGGAAATCCTTAACCCGGTGTCTTTTCATTTGGACCTTCCAGCATCATTTGCTATTCATAATGTGTTCCATAGGTCCTTGTTGCGGCGGTACGTGGTGCCTGTGGTTCCTGCTGTTGAGCCTCCTGCCCCGGTTTTGGTTCAGGGCAAGTTGGAGTACGTAGTAGAGAAGATCTTGGATTCTCGTATCTCTAGACGTAGACTTCAGTATTTGGTTAAGTGGAAGGGCTATGGTCAAGAGGATAATTCCTGGGTTGTCGCCTCTGATGTTCATGCGGCTGATTTGGTTCATGCCTTTCATGCTGCTCATCCTGATCGCCCTGGGGGTCTTGGTGAGGGTTCGGTGACCCCTCCTCAAGGGGGGGGTACTGTTGTGAACTGTGTTTCTGGGCTCCCTCTTGTGGTCACTAATGGTATTGTATGAGTCTTGTCTTTCTGCAGGCCTGGGCTTCAGCTGTTTCATTAAGCTGTGGGTGTACCCTATTTAGTCCTCCTTAGGACTCAGTCTCTTGCCTGGTATTGATGTATTCAGTCCAATTTGGTCTCCTCCTGATTCCTTGCCATCTGTCTCATGCAAGAAAAGCTAAGTTCTGTTTGCATACTTTGGATCATTTGCATTATCAGTGTTTTTTGTCCAGCTTGCTGAAGATGTGATTTTCCTGCTCGCTGGAAGCTCTAGGGTGCTGATATTCTCCCCTCACACCGTCAGTCGGTGCGGGGGTTCTTGAATATTCAGCGTGGATGTTTTTTGCAGGGTTTTCTGCTGACCGCGTAGTTCACTTTCTATTTTCTGCCTATCTAGATTAGTGGGCCTCACTTTGCTGAATCTAGTTCATCTCTATGTTTGTGTTTTCCTCTTGCCTCACTGTTATTATTTGTTGGGGGCTTTCTATATCTTTGGGGTTAATTTCTCTGGAGGCAAGCGAGGTCTTATTTTCCCTCTAGGGGTAGTCAGTTCTCCGGCTGGCTCGAGACGTCTAGAAACAACGTAGGCACGTTCACCGGCTACTTCTAGTTGTGTGTTAGGATCAGGTATGCGGTTAGCCCAGTTTCCACCTCCCTAGAGCAGTTCCTATGTTTTCGCAGACTTAGCCGGAATACCAGAGATCCTCTACCACTAGGATCATAACAGGGGAGCAGCTGGCGTTACTGAACCCCAATAACAGAGGAGCAACTGTTGACTGTGCAGACAGCACTTCCGGGCAGCAACTGGAGGTGTTGGAGCCCAGGGACAGCAGGAGGAGCAGGCTAAAGTTCTTGCCGCAACACAGCAGGGGAGCAGCTGGCGTTACTGAACCCCAATAACATAGGAGACAACTGTTGACTGTGCAGACAGCACTTCTGGGCAGCAACTGGCGGTGTTGGAGCCCAGAGACAGCAAGAGGACCAGAGGAACAGAGTGTAGGCTGAAGCCTGATTGGAGGATGTTGAAAGTGAACCCTTAACCCCCCCAAGGCGTTTGTAGCTGAAAGAGCCATCTTGTGCAGCACTAAAGGTACCGTCACATTAAGCGACGCTGCAGCGATAGCGACAACGATGCCGATCGCTGCAGCGTCGCTGTTTGATCGCTGGGGAGCTGTCACACAGACCGCTCTCCAGCGACCAACGATGCCGAGGTCCCCGGGTAACCAGAGTAAACATCGGGTTGCTAAACGCAGGGCCGCGCTTAGTAACCCGATGTTTACCCTGGTTACCAGCGTAAAAGTAAAAAAAACAAACAGTACATGCTCACCTGCGCGTCCCCCAGCTTCTGCTTCCTGACACTGACTGAGCTCCGGCCCTAACAGCACAGCGGTGACGTCACCGCTGTGCTTTCACTTTCACTTTAGGGCCGGAGCTCAGTCAGTGTCAAGAAGCAGAAGCTGGGGGACGCTCAGGTAAGCATGTACTGTTTGTTTTTTTTACTTTTACGCTGGTAACCAGGGTAAACATCGGGTTACTAAGCGCGGCCCTGCGCTTAGTAACCCGATGTTTACCCTGGTTACCAGTGTAAAATATCGCTGGTATCGTTGCTTTTGGTGTCAAACACAACGATACACGGCGATCGGACGACCAAATAAAGTTCTGGACTTTATTCAGCGACCAGCGACATCACAGCAGGATCCTGATCGCTGCTGCGTGTCAAACTAAACGATATCGCTATCCAGGACGCTGCAACGTCACGGATCGCTAGCGATATCGTTTAGTGTGACGGTACCTTAAGGATGCAAAAGGAAAAGATGGCTCTTTTAATTATGCTCCTTGCAAACGCAGAACTAAACACTTATAAAATGTGTCCCCTGATACCGTGAAACCGTCCCGGAGGTGGGACTTTCCTTCGTACTTTCCTTCCTTAGTGCCATGCGCAAACTCCTCAACATTGTTTGAATCTGTCCCGTAGCCTGCGCTGTTATGTTATCCCTTGGCCATGCGCACTTAGCGCTGCCCGTCTTCTGACATCATTTGTTGTCAGGCTGGCTGCGCCTGTGCGGACGCGCTGCCCGAGATCCCACCTCGCAGTGTCGTCTAATGTAATCACACTGCGGGCCTGGGATCCATAGGCATGTGCAGTGCATATCTTCGCCTCTCACTCCCCTCCTTCCAGCTTCTTCAGACTGTGCGGCGTCTGTTATGGACCTGGTGGTTAGGAGCACCCGGAATGACCTGATGAGTAAACTAGAAATCGGAACAAGCTCTGGGAAAGTGGGAACTCTGCTGACCGCAAACCCTACTCCTATCACACACACTAGAAATAGCCGTGGAGTGTACCTAACTCTCCCTAGACGCCTCTTCACTGCCTAAGAGCTAACTACCCCTAAAGATAGAAATAGAAGCCTAACCTTGCCTCAGAGAAATTCCCCAAAGGTAAAGGCAGCCCCCCACATATAATGACTGTGAGTTAAAAGAGGAAAGTCACAAACACAGGAATGAAACAGGTTTTAGCAAAGGAGGCCAGACTTCACTAAATAGTCAGAGGATAGAAAAGGAAACTATGCGGTCAGCACAAAAAACTACAAAAACCATGCAGAGTATGCAAAAAGACCCCCACACCGACTCACGGTGTGGAAGTGCAACACTGCACCCCCAGAGCTTCCAGCTAGCAAGGAAATATCATGATAGCAAGCTGGACTAAAATTTAGCAGTACTAAGAAATATATTCAGGCAGCAGTAACAACAAATGAACTAGCAGGGACCTAGCTTCTGCTGGAGTAGACAGGTCCTCAGAGAAGTCCAAGAAAGATCTGAACCAATACTGAAACATTGACAGCTGGCATGAAGTAACGATCTGAGTAGAGTTAAATAGGGAAGCCAGCATAACAATAAACGAGGGCAGCTGAGGAAGCAAACCTCAGAGACCAGCAGTTCCGCTCAAAGCAACCAGAGGGAGTCCAAGAGCAGAACTAACCAAAGTACCATTCATGACCACAGGAGGGAGTCCGAGAAATGGAATTCACAACAGTACCCCCCCTTGAGGAGGGGTCACCGAACCCTCACCAGGGCCCCCAGGCCGATCAGGACGAGCCAAATGAAAGGCACGAACTAAATCGGCAGCATGGACATCGGAGGCAACAACCCAGGAATTATCCTCCTGACCATAGCCCTTCCACTTAACCAGGTACTGGAGCTTCCGTCTCGAAATACGAGAATCCAAAATTTTTTCTACCACATACTCCAACTCTCCCTCAACCAACACCGGAGCAGGAGGATCAACGGAGGGAACCATAGGCGCCACATACCTCCGCAACAACAACCTATGGAACACATTATGGATGGCAAAGGAGGCTGGAAGGACCAAACGAAATGACACAGGGTTGAGAATTTCAGAAATCTTATAAGGACCAATGAAACGAGGCTTAAACTTAGGAGAAGAAACCTTCATAGGAACATAACGAGAAGACAACCAAACCAAATCCCCAACACGAAGTCGAGGACCAACACAACGACGGCGGTTAGCGAAACGTTGAGCCTTCTCCTGGGACAACGTCAGATTGTCCACTACGTGAGTCCAAATTTACTGCAATCTGTCCACCACAGAATCCACACCAGGACAGTCAGAAGGCTCAACCTGCCCTGAAGAAAAACGAGGATGAAAACCAGAATTGCAAAAAAAAAGGCGAAACCAAAGTAGCAGAACTAGCCCGATTATTAAGGGCGAACTCAGCCAATGGCAAAAATGTCACCCAATCATCCTGATCAGCAGAAACAAAGCATCTCAGATAGGTTTCCAAAGTCTGGTTGGTTCGTTCGGTCTAGCCATTTGTCTGAGGATGGAAAGCCGAAGAAAAAGACAAATAAATGCCCATCTTAGCACAAAAGGACCGCCAAAACCTAGAGACAAACTGGGACCCTCTGTCCGACACAATGTTCTCTGGAATGCCATGCAAACGAACCACATGCTGAAAGAATAATGGCACCAAATCAGAGGAGGAAGGTAATTTAGGCAAGGGTACCAAATGGACTATCTTAGAAAAGCGATCACAAACCACCCAGATGACCGACATCCTTTGAGAGACAGGAAGATCTGAAATAAAATCCATGGAAACATGCATCCAGGGCCTTTTCGGGACCGGCAAGGGCAAAAGCAACCCACTGGCACGAGAACAGCAGGGCTTGGCCCGAGCACAAGTCCCACAAGACTGCACAAAAGAACGCACATCCCGTGACAAGGAAGGCCACCAAAAGGACCTAGCCACCAAATCCCTGGTACCAAAAATCCCAGGATGACCAGCCAACACCGAGCAATAAACCTCAGAAATAACTCTGGTAGTCCATCTATCAGGGACAAACAGTTTCTCCGCTGGACAACGGTCAGGTCTATCAGCCTGAAACTCCTGCAGCACCCGCCACAAATCAGGGGAGATGGCAGACAGAATTACCCCCTCTTTGAGAATACCAGCCGGCTCAGGGACTCCCGGAGAATCAGGCACAAAACTCCTAGAAAGGGCATCAGCCTTCACATTCTTAGAACCCGGAAGGTGTGAGACCACAAAATCGAAACGGGAGAAAAATAGTGACCATCGAGCCTGTCTAGGATTCAACCGCTTGGCAGACTCGAGATAAGTCAAATTCTTGTGATCCGTCAAGACCACCACGCAGTGCTTGGCACCCTCAAGCCAATGTCGCCACTCCTCGAATGCCCACTTTATAGCCAGCAGCTCCCGATTGCCAACATCATAATTACGCTCAGCAGGCGAAAACTTTCTAGAAAAGAAGGCACATGGCTTCATCACAGAGCCATCAGAACTTCTTTGAGACAAAACAGCCCCTGCTCCAATCTCAGAAGCATCAACCTCAACCTGAAAAGGGAGCGAAACATCTGGCTGACGCAACACAGGGGCCGAAGAAAAACGACGTTTCAGCTCCTGAAAAGTCTCCACGGCCGCAGAGGACCAATTCACCACATCAGCACCTTTCTTTGTCAAATCAGTCAAAGGTTTAACCACACTAGAAAAATTAGCGATGAAGCGACGGTAAAAATTAGCAAAGCCCAGGAATTTCTGAAGACTCTTCACAGATGTAGGTTGAGTCCAATCATAAATGGCCTGAACTTTAGCAGGATCCATCTCGATAGTAGAAGGGGAAAAAATGAAGCCCAAAAAGGAAACCTTCTGAACTCCGAAGAGACATTTAGACCCCTTCACAAACAAGGAATTAGCACGAAGGACCTGGAATACCATTCTGACCTGCTTCACATGAGACTCCCAATCATCTGAAAAGACCAAAATATCATCCAAATACACAATCATGAATCTATCCAGATACTTTCGGAAGATGTCATGCATAAAGGACTGAAACACAGATGGAGCGTTAGAAAGCCCGAATGGCATCACCAGGTACTCAAAATGGCCCTCGGGCGTATTAAATGCTGTTTTCCATTCATCGCCCTGTTTAACACGCACAAGGTTATACGCCCCTCGAAGATCTATCTTGGTGAACCAACTAGCCCCCTTAATCCGAGCAAACAAATCAGACAGCAGAGGCAAAGGGTACTTAAATTTGACCGTGATTTTATTGAGAAGGCGGTAGTCTATACAGGGTCTCAGAGAACCATCCTTCTTGGCCACAAAAAAGAACCCTGCTGCCAACGGTGATGAAGACGGGCGAATATGCCCTTTCTCCAAGGACTCCTTTATATAGCTCCGCATAGCGGCGTGTTCTGGCATGGATAAATTGAAAAGTCGGCCCTTAGGAAACTTACTACCAGGGATCAAATTTATAGCACAATCACAATCCCTATGAGGGGGTAGGATACTGGATTTGGGCTCATCAAATACATCCCGGTAATCCGACAGAAACTCAGGGACATCAGAAGGAGTGGATGAAGAAATTGACATCATCGGAACATCGCCATGTACCCCTTGACAACCCCAACTAGACACAGACATTGATTTCCAATCCAATACTGGATTATGAACCTGTAGCCATGGCAAACCCAACACGACCACATCATGCAAATTATGCAACACCAAAAAGCGAATATCTTCCTGATGTGCAGGAGCCATGCACATGGTCAACTGAGTCCAGTACTGAGTGTTCTGCCTTCCTCCACGTAGGATGCTGTGTGGATTCCAACATACGGCTAAACCTTCATCCACATCCCAGTAAACAGACTGTGTTGATGCTTAAGTCTTATTTATTAGGGTGATGATAACATAAACTATAACGTTGAACAACAATGGTGGATAGTATTCATAGTAGATGATCGAATAGTGAATGATGTTGATGTACAAAGTGGATGTTCAGTGAATAATCATAGTGGATGACTGGTGAAAAACTGTAAAGAATAACAGCATATCAGTATATGCACATACAAGGTGCAATCACATAAATAACTGGGACATTACAGCAAGAATTATACAGAGTGCATTACACAGTAATTCTAGCAGCACTGCCCTATTCTATACAAAGATGCATCTATCTACATGCAAGCTGCAGAGCACAAATCTGCCTAACTACATCAGACTATAGGAGCTGCGTAAGGCTCAGATACTAACACAAACATAAGATGCATTTAAACCTTTATAAACGTACCGAGATCCGTTAGGACAGGGGTAGGAAAGTAAGTGAGACAGGAGCACGTGTGCCTCCCTTCAGTCCTGAGGAGAAATGGCTACTGAAGCTTGTCTTCCACAAGAAGAATGAGGGCGGAACTTACCCAGAAGACACTGCTCTTCTGGGGAAAGAGTTGGTAAACAACATGAAAAGTAGGCAACTGATGACCTCCAGTGGCCACAACTTGAATAACATGACAATTAACTTATTGCACATTAAGATGGGCAGAACACTCCCCGCTTGGTGTCAACAGATGCCACAATTAGGTTCTTTTGGGGAAAATAATAATACAAGCTCAGTAACGGGCCTGAGGAACAGTTTGTTCTCCCCAAGCTTGCACACTCTGACCTCTACTTTCCATACTTTCCCATCTTTGCTGGGAAGGGTCTTGACGACTAGGCCGAGTGGCCGCTCGTTCCGATGCGACTGACTGTCTTTGACGAGTACAACATCGCCAGATTGAATATTTGGGCGGTCTTTCTGCCACTTTGTCCTGGTTTGCAGAGTGGAGAGATACTGTTTCCTCCATCTATCCCAGAAGACGTTGGACACGCTTTGTACTTGCCTCCATTGTCGTCTGTAGAGGTCTTTGTCATTGAATTCCCCGAGTGGAGCTTTCGGGACACAGGTTTTCTGTGTGAGTAACATTGCAGGAGTAAGGATGGATGGATCTCCAGAATCACTGGAAAGTGCTGTCAGTGGCCTGGCATTCATGATGGCTGAGACCTCTGCCAAGAACGTGGTTAAACTCTCTTGTGTAAGTCTGGTGTTAGCTTGCAAGAAGATAGAGTCTAGTATTTTGCGTGCTATCCCTATCATCCTTTCCCACGCACCTCCCATGTGTGAAGAGTGTGGTAGATTGAAAGTCCAGGTACATCCTTGCTCGCCTAGATACCTTTCCACATTAGCGATGTCCAGATTGGAAGGGATTTGGAGTTCTCTTGCCGCTCCGACGAAATTCGTACCTCGGTCAGAACGAATATGCTTCACAGGGCCTCTGATTGTGATGAAGCGTCAAAGTGCGTTTATAAAACTTGATGTGTCCATCGATTCGATTACCTCGATATGAACGGCTCTGATGGACAGACACGTGAATAGAACTGCCCAACACTTTGCTTCTGTAAGTATTTTCCTAGTCCGTCGTGTAGCCACAGACCAAGGACCGAATACATCTAGTCCAACGTTGGTGAAGGGGGGTTCAGTACTGAGTCTGTCGGGTGGAAGATTGGCCATCTTCGGATTTTGGAATGTGCCCCGGAGTTTGCGACACGTAACACAGTCGTAGATGAGTTTGCTCACTCTTCTCTTTGCTCCAATTATCCATAGTCCAGCCGCCCGTAGGTTTCCTTCAGTAAACAAACGGCCTTGGTGTCTCACTAAGACATGATGATGTTGAATTAGCAGGGTTGTTACGTGATGACGTCCAGGAATTATTACCGGGTGCTTCTCTGAAACTTCTACCTCAGCTTCTTGAAGACGGCCACCGACTCTCAGCAGCCCATCCTGATCGACAATCGGATCGAGCTTCCTCAGCCCACTGACTTCAGGAATGGGTTGTCCCTTGTTGAGGTTGTCTATTTCTCTGCCATAGGTTTCTCTTTGTACGACACGAAGTATTATAACCTTGGCTCTTTCCAGGTCGGGAGCAGTAAACACAAGCCTGCAGTGATGCCAACCTTTACAAGGTCTCGGGCTATCAGGTAGTGTTGACTTGTAGGACTGGGTTACATGAAATAGACAAGCTATAGCTCGAACAAGTGACTTCCAGGTGGAGAACCTGCTGAACCGGTGAGATTCAAGGTGACAGCTTGAAGTCTCTGTATGTAGAGCAGACACTTGAGGTCGGATCTCTTCATCTGTGTCTGGACCCACTAGTTCGAAAGTTTCAGGCCTGCTGATGTGGGGCATCGAACGGTACAAAGAGGTAGGACCTGTGAACCATGTAGTGTCCTTCAGATAACTGGGTGCAACGGATCTAGTCGCGTGGTCCGCAGGATTGTGGTGAGTAGGTACGTAGTGCCACTGATTAGGGCCGGTGGATCTTCTTATCCGAAGTACCCGGTTGCTGACGTAGACGTAGAAGCGTCGTGTCTCGTTACAGATGTACCCCAGTACCACCTTGCTATCGGTGTAGAACTCTGCATCCTTGATCTTCAGACTCATCGCATCCAAGATCAGTTCTGCCAACTCAACTGCAAGGACAGCAGCACAGAGTTCCAGTCTGGGTATCGTGTGTTCACGAAGTGGCGCCAATTTTGTCAGGCTCATAACGAACCCGATATGGCACTGTCCGCTTACGTCTATGGTTTTGAGGTACGCTACTGCTGCAATCGCTTTGACTGATGCATCACAGAAAATACAAAGTCTTTGCGTTTTGACCTCTGTGGATGGCACAAGAGCATATGGTCATTTCACACGAAGGTTGGTCAGGGCTTCAAGAGACTTCCTCCACTCTGCCCACATGTCAGCCTTTTCTGCTGGAAGTGGATCATCCCAATCAGTAGTGTCTTGGGTGAAGTCCCTGAGCATCAGCTTTCCTTGGATGGTTACTGGAGCTACAAATCCCAAGGGGTCGTATAAACTATTCACGAAGGAAAGAACTCCTCTGCGCGTGAAGGGTTTCTCATCCTTGCTGATCTGAAAGGTGAAAGCATCTGTCTTCAAGTCCCACAGTAATCCGAGGCTCCGCTGCATGGGAAGGGAGTCAATGCATAGGTCTAAATCCTTTAGATCGCTGGAATAGTCTTCAGAGGGAAAGGCTTCCATCAACTCTCGGCTGTTGGAGGAAATCTTGTGTAACCTTAGGTTAGACTGAGCGAGCATGTCACGAGTCCTCTTTAGTAGACTGATTGCGGCTTCACTTGTCGGTGTGGACTTCAAACAGTCATCCACGTAGAAATCCTTTTCCACGAAGGACCTAATGTCCGAGCCATACTCTTCTTCACCCTTTTTGGCAGAATGTCGGAGGCCGTAGATTGCGACTGCTGGGGAAGGGCTGTTCCCAAAGATGTGTACCCGCATCTGGTACTCTGCGATGTCTTTGTCTGGGTCGTTGTCACGGTACCAGAAGAACCTCAAGTAGTTTCTGTGTTCCTCTTTGACGAGAAAACAGTGGAACATCTGCTGTGTGTCAGTCATAAATGCCACTGAATCTCTACGAAAACAGAGTAATACTTCCAGAAGTCTGTTGTTGAGGTCTGGGCCCGACAGTAAGACATCATTCAATGACACATCTTCGCATTTGGCGCTTGAGTCGAATACCACTCTAATTTGACCTGGCTTCTTAGGATGGTACACTCCGAAGATGGGCAGGTACCAACACTCCTCTGAGTGTCGAAGTGCAGGTGCAATCTCTGCGTGGTTGTTCTGGAATATCTTTCCCATGAAAGTAAAGAAATGTTCCCTCGTCTCAGGTGACTTCTGAAGCTTGTGTCTTAGGGAGATGAATCTGCTGTAGACCAATTCCCTGTTGTTGGGTAGGCGTCTCCTCTGAGGTCGAAATGGTAGAGGTGCAACCCAACTGTTCGAAGTATCCTTGACTATTTGTTCATCCATGATGTCCAAGAACATCCTGTCTTCTATAGACATCGCTACCTTGTTGTCTTCCTTTGTCCTGTGGAAGACTGTACATCCTATGTGGTCTTGTTCACCTTCACAGGCGTGGTCTTCGTTGATAGGAACTGAGAAAGGGCAAGGTAGGGGAATGCTGCTCGGTAGTTCCTTTACCAGCAGACTATTGTGACACGGCTGGAAGAGAGATGGACGTCCATTTTCTAGTGTGCTGGTAAGCATACTGTTGACTGAGACCGGCTTGTGTGCTCCTCCTAGGCAGACATCTCCTACAATGACCCATCCAAGGTCTTGCCTCTGAGCGTATGGGGCATTCCGGGAGCCGTTGATATATTCTCTAGTCTTGTGGACTCGTAGTATATCTCTTCCCAGAAGTAAAGCTATTGGAGCTTCTAGTTCCAACTCAGGTATCAAGTGGGCTATATGCTTCAGGTGGGGGTGATATGTTGCCACCTCTGGTGAAGGTATCTCAGACCTATTGTCGGGAATCTGGTTGCACTCCAGGATGGTCGGTAGTGACAGGCAGGTCTGGCCATCTATGGACGCCACTTTGTATCCGGTTGCTTTCCTCCACGCCGTCTCGACGGTACCTGAACATGTCCTAAGGGAGTAGGGAGAACCGGGGCCTACAATGTTGAAGTTGTCAAAGAAGATGGACCTGGCTAAAGACCTATTACTTTGGTCATCCAGGATTGCATATATCTTGAGCGCTTTGTCTCTGTGGCCTGCTGGATAGACTCGGACAAGGCAGATTTTTGAACAGGATCTTCCTCCTGTGAGTCCCTTACAGATCTCCGTACATTTAGAGATGACCGCAGGGGTGTCTTCGTCGGTGTTCTTCTGCTTCTCATCGTGCTCCTCTACCTGTGACAACACTCGTGGAGGTGGTCCGGGGTGCAAGGCTGTATTGTGATCCGTGCTGCTGCATTCTGCACATTTCACGCTAGCTTCACAGTTCCTGGCGAAGTGAGAGGTTGTAGCACAGCATTTGAAGCAGATGTTGTTTTCCTTGAGGAAACCTTTGCGATCCTCTAAAGTCTTCTCCCTGAAGGCTCTGCACTTTAGTAGAGGATGTGGTTTCCTGTGTAGAGGACACTGCTTACTGACATCCTGAGGTTTGCTCTCTTCCGTAGGGGGCTTAGTTGTCTTGTGAGGAGGACCTGTGGAATCAATATTAGTTTTATGGACTGCCACGGGTGTCTTACTGGGTTTGACACCAGGGGTAGTGGAACATAACAGAGTGAAATCAAAACTAGGGTCATTTCTGATCCTGGCTTGCTGGGTGACAAACTCAACAAATACAGTAAAAGGAGGGAATGGTACATTATGAATTTGTTTATACCGTGAACCATGTATAACCCACCTATCTTGAAGATTGTAAGGAAGTTTTTGTACTATTGGATTGACACCCCTAGCAGTGTCTAAGAATGCCAATCCAGGCAAGTGACCTTCCTTCTGCGCGACCTCTAACTCTATCAATAAATCACTCAATTCTCTAAGCCTTTGATAACCTTTGGGCCCTATCTTAGGGAAATCCTCAATTCTTTTGAATAAAGCATTCTCTATTACTTCTATGGACCCATAGCATTCATCAAGTCTTTCCCACACTTTACGTAGACCTATGTGTGGGTATTCTATGTTAATGTCTCTTAGTCTTTTAGCATGCTCGACCGATTCAGTTCCAAGCCACTTTACCAGGAGATCTAACTCCTCACTATTAGAAAGGTCCAGTCCCTGAATGGCGTTCTGGAACGAAGCTCGCCATGACCTATAGTTTTCGGCTTTGTCAGTGAACTGTACAAGTCCTTTTGTTACCAGTTCTCGGCGGGCAAAGAACTTTGCCAAGTCTACGGTGGTTGGATCAGTGTTGGTACGAGCCGGTATGTTATAGTCATGTCTAGTGTGTGCTGCATCACCATACCTGTGAGACGCTCTTGGCTTTGGACAGTCTGCATAGTACCTTTCTGGTGAAGATGTCTCTTTATGGTGAGGTGGGAGCTGTACCTTCTTCTCAGTGGAACGGTAGCTGTAGTCGACTCCTCTGTGCTGGACGTCTTCTTGTTTGTAGTAGCGAAGTTCAGGGTTGAATCGATGATAATCGGCGTAGGCTGATCGATGTAGTCTGTCGAGGGTGTTGTCCATGCTGGAGTGTCGATGGACGTACTCTGCGACGCGCTGAGCTGGGTCTTGCTGCTCTAGATCTGTTCCAAGAACGTTGCTGCGTCTCTCATAATCAGGATCCTTCATGGCTTCCAAGTACTCTGCCTTAGCTATTGCAGCTGCTGCCTCTTTGTCTGCCATAAGTCTTTCTAGAGACACTTTCAGGCGCGCACTTTCTTCCTCTTGCTCTGCTCGCAAACGTTCGGTTTCGGCTTGCAGGCGTGCACTTTCTGCCTCTTGCTCTGCCCGCAAACGTGCATTTTCTGCTTCATGCTCTGCTTGTCTCAGCTTTAGATGTATTTCTTTCTCGGCGAAGGAGGACCTCGCTTTGGCTGCTTCAGCTTCAGCACGGGCGACAGCAGCCAGCTCTGCTAATGATGACCTGCTAGAGCTTGCTCGTGATCTCGTCTTGAGTGAGGATGTGCTGTTTTGAGACATTGTGCGCTTAGCTGCGTACTGCTGAGTGTTTTGGCGGGAAACTGAGTCTATGTGCGGTGAGCTTCCTCGTGGCGGGAATGATGTAGCTCTTCTTGGCGGGCTGCAGTATAGTTCTGCGGCTGTATGGCAGCTGCTGTGGTACCCGAATGCGGAGCAGTGTGGGTGTTAGCGGTTCCGTACAGTCTGATCAACTACAGCCTGCGACCGGGTATCAGTTTCACTGAAGGCAGCTAATCTGTTCTTGCTTTACAATCACCGCCTGCGACTGGCGGTCTCGTTTTTCACTGTTCTGCCTTCCTCCACGTAGGATGCTGTGTGGATTCCAACATACGGCTAAACCTTCATCCACATCCCAGTAAACAGACTGTGTTGATGCTTAAGTCTTATTTATTAGGGTGATGATAACATAAACTATAACGTTGAACAACAATGGTGGATAGTATTCATAGTAGATGATCGAATAGTGAATGATGTTGATGTACAAAGTGGATGTTCAGTGAATAATCATAGTGGATGACTGGTGAAAAACTGTAAAGAATAACAGCATATCAGTATATGCACATACAAGGTGCAATCCCATAAATAACTGGGACATTACAGCAAGAATTATACAGAGTGCATTACACAGTAATTCTAGCAGCACTGCCCTATTCTATACAAAGATGCATCTATCTACATGCAAGCTGCAGAGCACAAATCTGCCTAACTACATCAGACTATAGGAGCTGCGTAAGGCTCAGATACTAACACAAACATAAGATGCATTTAAACCTTTATAAATGTACCGAGATCCGTTAGGACAGGGGTAGGAAAGTAAGTGAGACAGGAGCACGTGTGCCTCCCTTCAGTCCTGAGGAGAAATGGCTACTGAAGCTTGTCTTCCACAAGAAGAATGAGGGCGGAACTTACCCAGAAGACACTGCTCTTCTGGGGAAAGAGTTGGTAAACAACATGAAAAGTAGGCAACTGATGACCTCCAGTGGCCACAACTTGAATAACATGACAATTAACTTATTGCACATTAAGATGGGCAGAACACTGAGGTTTATTCCTGGCCAAAGGCGTAGCATCAATTCCCCTTAATGGAATAGGATACTGCAAAGGCTCCAGGAAAAAACCACAACGCCTGGCAAACTCCAAGTCCATCAAATTCAGGGCAGCACCCGAATCCACAAATGCCATAACCGAGTAGGATGACAGAGAGCAAATCAAAGTAACAGACAAAAGAAATTTAGGCTGTACAGTAGCAATGGTGACAGACCTAGCGAACTGCTTAGTGCGCTTAGGACAATCAGAGATAGCATGAGTAGGGTCACCACAGTAAAAACACAGCCGATTCTGACGTCTGTGTTCTTGCCGTTCAGTTCTGGTCAAAGTTCTATCACATTGCATAAGCTCAGGCCTCTGCTCAGAGGACACCGCCAAATGGTGCACAACTTTGCGCTCGCACAAACGCCGATCAATTTGAATGGCCAAGGACATTGATTCATTCAGACCAGCAGGCGTGGGGAAGCCCACCATAACATCCTTAAGGGCCTCAGAGAGACCCTTTTTAAAAATTGCTGCCAGGGCACACTCATTCCATTGAGTAAGCACAGACCACTTTCTAAACTTCTGACAATATACCTCCACTTCATCCTGACCCTGACACAAAGCCAGCAAGGTTTTCTCTGCCTGATCCACTGAATTCGGTTCATCATAAGGCAATCCAAGCGCCAGAAAAAACGCATCTACATTAAGCAATGCAGGATCTCCTGGCGCAAGGGAGAATGCCCAGTCTTGAGGGTCGCCACGCAACAAAGAAATAATAATTTTTACTTGCTGAATGGGGTCACCAGAGGAGCGGGGTTTCAAAGCAAGAAACAGTCTACAATTATTTTTGAAATTCAGAAACTTAGATCTATCCCCAGAAAACAAATCAGGAATTGGAATTCTAGGCTCTAACATCGGATTCTGAACTACATAATCTTGAATGCTTTGGACTAGTGTTGAGCATTCCGATACCGCAAGTATCGGGTATCGGCCGATACTTAGCGGTATCGGAATTCCGATACCGAGATCCGATACTTGCCGCGTATCGGATACCGGAATCGGAAGTTCCCAGGATTCAAACTGCACAAATTTTACTGAAATCAGCCAATGAGAATGATTCCAAGTGTGGGCACATCCTGTTTAGCATGGAGGGCATGAAACTACTGGCAAGGCTGTGATTGGCTGCTGAAATGATGTCATGATGCAGTTTAAAAGTCGCTGGCGCCATTTTGCGCTCACTCTGCTGTGAATTCAGTTAGTGACAGGACGCTGTTTGCTGACTGAGGGCCAGTTTTGAGATAGCGATTTGCTTAATTGTTCTTTTCCAAGGCTAATTTAGCAACCGCTGTGTTCACCTACTAATCACCTTGCTTTTGCCTTGCAGCGCTGTTTTCACAGCGATCTGCAAGGTCTCTGTGTGTGTGTGTGTGAGTGCAGCCCACTCTCTAGTCTGAGTGCAGCCATAGACCATCCATAGCTGGTTGTATTCAGTTCAGGGAGGGTGGTTCATTGCCTCATACTGTTCTTTGTTTTTTGTTTTTTTTTTAAGTAGTGCAGGCTGCTGCACATTTTTTCCAATAATTCCTATTAGTGACTTTCCACCCGTCTCCAGCTAACTTGTGGAAAAACACTACATAGGATAATGTAGACGAGGGTTTTTGGGCCTTGCAGCGCCATTTACGGCTGTCTGCACGGTCTCCATGTGACTGCAGCTCGCCCTGTAGTCTGTGAGCAGCCATAGCCTGGTTGTCTCCAGCTCAGGGTTCTTCACTGCGTCATACCGTAAAATCAATTTTCCTTTTGTTTTAAGTAGTGCAGGCTGCTGCACATTTTTTCAAAAAATTCCTATTAGTGTCTTTCCACCCGTCTCCAGCTAACTTGTGGAAAAACACTACATAGGATAACGTAGAGAAGGGTTTTTGGGCCTTGCAGCGCCGTTTACGGCTGTCTGCACGGTCTCTGTGTGACTGCAGCTCGCCCTGTAGTCTGTGAGCAGCCATAGCCTGGTTGTCTCCAGCTCAGGGTTCTTCACTGCGTCATACCGTAAAATCAATTTTCCTTTTGTTTTAAGTAGTGCAGGCTGCTGCACATTTTTTTCAAAAAATTCCTATTAGTGTCTTTCCACCCGTCTCCAGCTAACTTGTGGAAAAACACTACATAGGATAACGTAGAGGAGGGTTTTTGGGCCTTGCAGCGTCGTTTATGGCTGTCTGCACGGTCTCCGTGTGACTGCAGCTCGCCCTGTAGTCTGTGAGCAGCCATAGCCTGGTTTTCTCCAGCTCAGGGTTCTTCACTGCGTCATACCGTAAAATCAATTTTCCTTTTGTTTTAAGTAGTGCAGTCTGCTGCACATTTTTTTCAAAAAATTCCTATTAGTGTCTTTCCACCCGTCTCCAGCTAACTTGTGGAAAAACACTACATAGGATAACGTAGAGGAGGGTTTTTGGGCCTTGCAGCGCCGTTTACGGCTGTCTGCACGGTCTCCGTGTGACTGCAGCTCGCCCTGTAGTCTGTGAGCAGCCATAGCCTGGTTGTCTCTAGCTCAGGGTTCTTCACTGCGTCATACCGTAAAATCAATTTTCCTTTTGTTTTAAGTAGTGCAGGCTGCTGCACATTTTTTCAAAAAATTCCTATTAGTGTCTTTCCACCCGTCTCCAGCTAACTTGTGGAAAAACACTACATAGGATAACGTAGAGGAGGGTTTTTGGGCCTTGCAGCGCCGTTTACGGCTGTCTGCACGGTCTCCGTGTGACTGCAGCTCTCTCTGTTGTCAGTTCAGCCCCCAAAAAATAAATAAATAATAATGTTCACCAAACACACCAGTGACACCACTTTACATTTGTGTAGGCCACATTAGCTCATATTAAAGTCTAGTCCACACTTTAGAAAATTAGTGTTTCTTATACCTGTTAGGAGTTGTTCAGGAATAAGCACACAAAGCCGTTAGTACTTTTCTGCTTATCTTTATCAGTCAACCAAGATGAAGAAGGCAGTGAGTAAGGCACGTGGGCATGGGCGCGGAGCAGGGAGAGGACGTGGGGATTCTGTGCCTGCTGCGGGCACCGGTGACTCATCAGCACCCACTTTCACCAGGGAACAGTCCTTCATGTGCAGCTTTGTCACAGAGCGCCGTACACCGCTGCTGCGTGAAGAACAAATTGAAGCCGTTGTCGGATGGATGGCAGCTAATGCATCGACTTCAATTAGTGCCACATCCTCTCAGATACAGAGCACTGGAGAACACCCATCTGTCTCTTCACCACCTGCCAAATTGCCCAGGCAGACAGAGAGCCCAGGACAGGAGTCGTCTCTACTTCTGTTCTCCGAATCTCTTGGCTTGGAAACAGGGGGCCAGCCAAGCAGCATTGGAGAAATGGAAGAAGAGGCAGGGTGCAGTGATGCCCAACCGCTTTTTCTCTCTTCCTCTGAAGAGGCGGGTGGGCCAGTGCCTCCGGTCACCACATTGCAGGCCGCATCCGCTGATGACACTCAGGTGCCACTTTCTGGTGCGTGCTCTGCTGCTGAGACTACCCAGGAGGAGCAGTTGGGGGCAGAGGGTAGTGTAGATGATGAGGTCCTTGACCCATCTTGGCGTGAGGGACAGGAAGGTGGTGGGAGCAGCTCTGAGGAAGAGATTCCCCGTACGGCCCAAAGAGGGAGAGGGAGGGGGAAGACTACGGATCCTGCAGCCTCCGCTTTGGCACCCGTTAGGAGCATGTCTCTTCCAAAAGCCAAAAAGGGCGCTCCCAAGACTTGCAGTGCCTCGTCCTTTTTTGACACAGTTGCAGATGACATTTGCTATGTCAAATGCAAGGTGTGTCATCACAAAGTCAAAAGAGGTCGAAATGTCAGCAACCTCAATACCTCCAACATGTGGAAACATGTGCGCACCAGGCACGCGGCGGAGTTAGAAAAACACACTGAAGAGCTAGGCCAACCAACAGCGGCAGCTACCACCTCTTCAGCTCGTGTTGCCTCTTCCTCCAGCTCACACGCAGCTGGTTCGGCTTCCTCCCAGGATCGCCGTGGAAGAACCTCTGGCCCTGTTGTCCAGAGACCCGCTGTGATTCCACCCGCAGCACCACTTTCCCAGTCATCCACACACTCCCAGCCCAGTCTACAGCCATCGGTAGTACAGGCATGGGAGAAAAGGCGGCCTTTCTCGTCAAACCACCCACGGGCACAGGCTCTGACTGCAGGCATTGCCAAACTTCTGTCACTGGAAATGCTGTCATTCAGGCTGGTGGAGACTGACAGCTTCCGTGACTTGATGTCATTGGCAGTCCCACAGTACAATGTGCCCAGCCGCTTTTACTTCAGCAGGCAAGCCGTCCCTGCCCTGCACAAGCATGTGGAGGGACACATAAAACACGCCCTACTGAACGCCATCAGTAGCAAGGTCCACCTCACCACCGATGCGTGGACCAGTCAACATGGACAGGGGCGATACCTTTCCCTCACTGCCCATTGGGTTAATGTCGTTCAGCCGGGTACAGATCGTGCGAGTGGCGCAGGACGTGTCCTGCCCACTCCAAGGATTGCAGGAATCCATTCTGTACGCATTGACTCCTCCTCTTACACCAGTTCCTCAGAATCATCGCTGCAGGAGCCGTCACAGTCCACCTCCACATGGACCCGTGATGAACGTTTACCTGTTACGACCGACATGAGCACAGCCGTGGCCAAACGTCAACAGGCCGTCTTGAAATTAATTTATTTGAGGAATCGAAGCCACACAGCGCAGGAGCTCTGGAATGCCATCAAGCAGGAGAGCGATGTGTGGTTTGTGCCAGCGAATCTCCAGCCAGGCATGGTAGTGTGTGATAATGGCCGAAATCTGGTGGCAGCTCTGGGCCTCGGCAACCTCACTCACATCCCATGTCTGGCACATGTGCTCAATTTGGTCGTGCAGAATTTTTTGAGGGACTATCCGGATCTTGATGCACTGCTGCACAAGGTCCGCCTAGAGTGTGCTCACTTGCGGCGTTCCAGCACGGCAAAAGCGCGCATTGCAGCTCTGCAGCGCCGACACCACCTGCCGGAACATCGCATCATATGTGACCTACCTACCAGGTGGAATTCCACGTTACATATGTTGGAGCGGTTGTGTGAGCAGCAGCAAGCTGTAATGGAGTACCAGCTGCATCAGGCGCAAAGAAGTCGCACTCCGCGCCGTACAGACTTCACAACCACAGAGTGGGCCACTATGAATGACGTCTGCCAGGTTTTGCGTCCCTTCGATTATTCCACGTGGATGGCGAGTGCAGATGATGCACTAGTCAGCATGACTGTCCCCCTTATCTGCCTGCTTGAAAAATCGCTGCAAGCGCTAAGGGATGATGTTGTGGAAGAGGTGGAGGATGAGGATTCACCATTTCCATCATCTTCTGGACAGTCAGCGCCACGTGGTTCCTCACAAACGCGTAGGCAGGGGACAGTTTGTGAGGAGGATGAGGAGGAGTCAATGGAGGAGGAAGACATCCGTCCAGAGGAGGGAGTTACACAATTGTCCAGTACTCAGTGTGTACAGCGAGGGTGGGGTGATGACGAGCGGGCAGAGATCACGCCTCCAGCAGGGGACAGCGTTTCTTGGGCAGTTGGCAGTCTGCAGCACATGGTGGATTACATGCTGCAGTACCTGAGAAACGACCGCCGCATCGCCCACATTCTCAACATGTCTGATTATTGGGTGTTCACCCTCCTCGATCCTCGCTACCGGGACAACGTAGAAAGCCTCATCACACCGTTGAACCGGGAGCGAAAAATGCGGGAGTACCAAGACACACTGGTGAATTCCATCATCTTCTCCATTCCAAGTGAGAGAAGTGCTGCTAGTGCATTACAAAGCAGCTCAGTGCGTCCAGGCAGTGATGGAGGCTCTGCACAAAGAGGCAGCAGAAGCAGTGCCTCTGCCCAAGGCAAGACCAGTACCTGTGGCACAGTTTTCTGTGCCCGCCACAAAAGTCTACACCATCACAGACGGCTCCAGTCAGCAGGAGGCAACGGTTCCGTCAGATGGTGACAGACTACATGTCTTGCCCTCTTGCTGTACTCCCAGACAGCTCTTCCCCTTTCAAGTTTTGGGTCTCAAAGCTGGATACATGGCCAGAGCTAAGCCAGTATGCATTGGAGGTGCAGGCTTGCCCTGCGGCTAGTGTATTAGGCTAGTGTATTATCGGAACGCGTCTTTAGTGCTGCAGGTGGTGTACTAACTGACCGTCGCATGCAACTATCCTCCGATAACGTTGACCGGCTTATTTTCCTGAAAATGAACAAGGCCTGGATCTCGCAGGAATTTGCCACTCCTCTTCCTGATTAAATAATTAGGTGACTGTCTACGTTATCCAGGTCTCCTGTTGTGTTCATCTTTCTACCACCTGAACTTAAATTCCTGGGCTCCAACACCGCCAGTTGAGGCTCAGAAGTGCCGTCTGCACAGTCAAAACATACGACCCAGTGTTATTGGGTTTCAGTAACGTCAGCTGATCCCCAGCTGTGTAGCCGGCAATGTGTCCTGCGACCGCCACGCTGACACAACAACTGAAATCTAAGGGAACCTGTCCCCCCCCAAGGCGTTTGTTACTGAAAGAGCCACCTTGTGCAGCAGTAATGCTGCACAAGGAAAAGGTAGCTATTTTTGTTTAGCTCCTTGCACACGCAGAACTTAACACTTATAAAATGTGTCCACTGATACCGTAAAACCGTCCCGGAGGTGGGACTTTCCTTCGTAATATGACGCAGCACAGCTGTCATTCCTACCCCCTTGGCGCCGTTCCCCAGCTCCTCAGCGTTGTTTGATTCCGTCCCGGAGCCTGCGCTGTTATGTTATCCCTTGGCCAGGCACACTTAGCGCTGCCCATCTTCTGACATCATTTGGTGTCAGGCTGGCTGCGCCTGTGCGGCCGCGCTGGCCGAGAGCCCGCCTCGCAGTGTCTTCTGATTTAATCCCACTGGGGGCCTGAGATCCATGGACATGCGCAGTGCATATCTGAACCTCTGCCTCTCACTCATCTCCCTACGCCTTCTTCAGACTGTGCGCCGTCAGCTGATCCCTAATAGCATGCCACGGCCATGACGCCGCACAGTCTGAAGAAGCCGTAGGGAGGGGAGTGAGAGGTGAGGATATGCACTGCGCATGGCCACGGATCCCAGGCCCGCGGTGGGATTACATTAGACGACACTGCGAGGCGGGCTCTCGGCCAGCGCGGCCGCACAGGCGCAACCAGCCTGACACCAAATGATGTCAGAAGATGGGCAGCGCTAAGTGTGCCTGGCCGAGGGATAACATAACAGCGCAGGCTCCGTGATGGAATCAAACAACGCTGAGGAGCAGGGGCATGGCGCCAAGTGGGTAGGAATGACAGCTGTGCTGCGTCATATTACGAAGGAAAGTCCCACCTCCGGGACGGTCTCACGGTTTCAGGACACACATTTTATAAGTGTTTAGTTCTGTGTTTGCAAGGAGCATAATGAAAAGAGCCACCTTTTCCTTTTGCATCTTTTGTGCTGCACAAGCTGGCTCTTTCAGCTACAAATGCCTTGGGGGGGTTAAAGGTTCCCTTTCGACTTTCTCCAATCAGGCTTCCGCCTACATTGTGTTCCTCTGCTTCTCCTGCTGTCCCTGGGCTCCAACACCGCTAGTTGTTGCCTGGTAGTGCTGTACGCACAGTCAACAGTCGCTCCTCTGTTATTGGGGTTCAGTAACGTCAGCTGTTCCCCAGCTGTGTGTGTGGCAATCCCTCCTATCTCCTCCACCTCCTCCTCCTCCTGTCCCTGGGCTCCAACACCGCTAGTTGCTGTCCAGAAGTGCTGTACGCACAGAGCCAAACACCTCGCCAATGTGTTAGTGGGGTTCAGTAATGCCTGCTGCTCCCCTGCTGTGTGTGTGGCAATCCCTCCTATCTCCTCCACCTCCTCCTCCTCCTGTCCCTGGGCTCCAACACCGCTAGTTGCTGTCCAGAAGTGCTGTACGCACAGAGCCAAACACCTCGCCAATGTGTTAGTGGGGTTCAGTAATGCCTGCTGCTCCCCTGCTGTGTGTGTGGCAATCCCTCCTATCTCCTCCACCTCCTCCTCCTCCTGTCCCTGGGCTCCAACACCGCTAGTTGCTGTCCAGAAGTGCTGTACGCACAGAGCCAAACACCTCGCCAATGTGTTAGTGGGGTTCAGTAATGCCTGCTGCTCCCCTGCTGTGTGTGTGGCAATCCCTCCTATCTCCTCCACCTCCTCCTCCTCCTGTCCCTGGGCTCCAACACCGCTAGTTGCTGTCCAGAAGTGCTGTACGCACAGAGCCAAACACCTCGCCAATGTGTTAGTGGGGTTCAGTAATGCCTGCTGCTCCCCTGCTGTGTGTGTGGCAATCCCTCCTATCTCCTCCACCTCCTCCTCCTCCTGTCCCTGGGCTCCAACACCGCTAGTTGCTGTCCAGAAGTGCTGTACGCACAGAGCCAAACACCTTGCCAATGTGTTAGTGGGGTTCAGTAATGCCTGCTGCTCCCCTGCTGTGTGTGTGGCAATCCCTCCTATCTCCTCCACCTCCTCCTCCTCCTGTCCCTGGGCTCCAACACCGCTAGTTGCTGTCCAGAAGTGCTGTACGCACAGAGCCAAACACCTCGCCAATGTGTTAGTGGGGTTCAGTAATGCCTGCTGCTCCCCTGCTGTGTGTGTGGCAATCCCTCCTATCTCCTCCACCTCCTCCTCCTCCTGTCCCTGGGCTCCAACACCGCTAGTTGCTGTCCAGAAGTGCTGTACGCACAGAGCCAAACACCTCGCCAATGTGTTAGTGGGGTTCAGCACCGCCAGCTGTTCCCCTGCTGTGTATACGGCAACGTGTACTGCGACCGCCACGCAGGCACAACAAGTTAAATTAAAGGGAACCTGTCCCCCCCCCAGGCGTTTGTTACTGAAGGAGCCACCTTGTGCAGCAGTAATGATGCAAAGGGAAAAAGTGCCTCTTTTCGTGGTGCTCCTTGCACATGCTGAACCTAACACTTATGAAGTGTGTCCCCTCACACCGTTAAACCGTCCGGTAGGTGGAACTTTCCTCTGTCATGTGACGCAGCACAGCCGTCATTCTTACCCCCTTGGCGCCGTGCGCCGCCTCCTCAGCGTTGTTTGAATCTGTCCCGGAGCCTGCGCTGTTAGGTTAGCCCTTGGCCATGCACACATTTTGCGCTGCCCGTCTTCTGACATCATTTGGTGTCAGGCTGGCTGCGCCTGTGCGGCCGCGCTGGCCGAGAGCCCGCCTCGCAGTGTCTTCTGATTTAATCCAACTGGGGGCCTGAGTGTTATGACCCCAATGGCAGAGGGTCTCAAAAGTACATACCAAGTCTGCAAACATAAAAAACCAGCTCATAGGGCAGTGGTAACTGGGCTAACCGTATATCTAATCCTAGCACCACAAATAGCAGCAGCCGGGGAACGTGCCTACGTTGGTTCTAGACGTCTCGCGCCAGCCGGAGAACTAACTAACCCTAGAAGGGAAAAGATAGACCTTTCTTGCCTCCAGAGAAAAGACCCCAAAAGTTGGATACAAGCCCCCCACAAATAATAACGGTGAGGTAAGGAGAAAAGACAAACGTAAGAATGAACTAGATATTTAGCAAAGAGAGGCCCACTGACTAATAGCAGAATATAGTAAGATGACTTATACGGTCAGCAAAAACCCTATCAAAATTTCCACGCTGGATATTCAAGAACCCCCGAACCGTCTAACAGCCCAGGGGGAGAACACCAGCCCCCTAGAGCTTCCAGCAAAATCAGGAATCACATTTAGTACAAGCTGGACAAAAATAAGAGCAATGCAAATAACCAAAAAACAAAGAAGCAGGACTTAGCTTAATTATGCAAGAACCAGGACCAGCAGACAGGAGCAAGCAGAAAGGAACTGATTACAACGATGCCAGGCACTGGACTAAGAATCCAGGAAGTTTATATAGCAACACCCCTGGACTAACGACCCAGGTGGGTGCCAAACTGAGGAAAGACAATCCCAGAGTCATATCACTAGTGACCACAAGAGGGAGCCAAAAAAGTCTAATTCACAACAGTACCCCCCCCTTTAAGGAGGGGTCACCGAACCCTCACCAAGACCACCAGGGCGATCAGGATGAGCAGCGTGAGAGGCACGAACTAAATCGGCCGCATGCACATCAGAGGCAACCACCCAAGAATTATCCTCCTGACCATAGCCCTTCCACTTGACCAGATACTGAAGCCTCCGCCTGGAGAGACAAGAATCCAAGATCTTCTCCACCACGTACTCCAACTCGCCCTCAACCAACACCGGAGCAGGAGGCTCAACAGAAGGAACCACAGGTACAACGTACCGCCGCAATAAAGACCTATGGAACACGTTGTGAATGGCAAACGACACCGGAAGATCCAAGCGAAAGGACACAGGATTAAGGATTTCCAATATCTTGTAAGGACCGATGAAGTGAGGCTTAAATTTAGGAGAGGAGACCTTCATAGGAACAAATCGAAAAGACAGCCATACCAAATCCCCAACACGAAGTCGGGGACCCACACCGCGGCGGCGGTTGGCAAAACGCTGAGCCTTCTCCTGTGACAACTTTAAGTTGTCCACCACATGATTCCAGATCTGCTGCAACCTATCCACCACGGAATCTACCCCAGGACAGTCAGAAGGCTCCACATGTCCCGAGGAAAAACGAGGATGGAAACCAGAGTTGCAAAAAAAAGGCGAAACCAAGGTGGCGGAACTAGCCCGATTATTAAGGGCAAACTCAGCCAACGGCAAGAAGGTCACCCAATCATCCTGATCTGCAGAAACAAAACACCTCAAATAAGCCTCCAGAGTCTGATTAGTTCGCTCCGTTTGTCCATTAGTCTGAGGATGAAAGGCAGACGAAAACGACAAATCAATGCCCATCTTAGCACAAAAGGATCGCCAGAACCTGGAAACAAACTGGGATCCTCTGTCAGACACAATATTCTCAGGAATGCCGTGTAAACGAACCACATTCTGAAAGAACAAAGGAACCAGATCGGAGGAGGAAGGCAGCTTAGGCAAAGATACCAAATGGACCATCTTGGAAAAGCGATCACATACCACCCAGATGACAGACATGCCTTGAGACACCGGAAGATCTGAAATGAAATCCATGAAAATGTGCGTCCAAGGCCTCTTCGGGACAGGCAAGGGCAAGAGCAACCCGCTGGCACGAGAACAGCAAGGCTTAGCTCGAGCACAAGTCCCGCAGGACTGCACAAATGACCGCACATCCCATGACAAGGAAGGCCACCAAAAGGACCTAGCCACCAAATCTCTGGTGCCAAAAATTCCCGGATGCCCTGCCAACACCGAGGAATGAACCTCGGAAATGACTCTGCTGGTCCACTTATCAGGAACAAACAGTCTGTCAGGTGGACAAGAGTCAGGTCTACCAGCCTGAAATCTCTGCAACACACGTCGCAAATCCGGAGAAATGGCTGACAAGATAACTCCCTCTTTAAGAATACCAACTGGTTCAGCGACTCCAGGAGAGTCAGGCGCAAAGCTCCTTGAAAGAGCATCAGCCTTCACATTCTTTGAACCTGGTAAATACGAGACCACAAAGTCAAAACGGGAGAAAAACAATGACCAGCGGGCCTGTCTAGGATTCAGGCGTTTAGCAGACTCGAGATACATCAGATTTTTGTGATCAGTCAAGACCACCATACGATGCTTAGCACCCTCGAGCCAATGACGCCACTCCTCAAATGCCCGCTTCATGGCCAACAACTCCCGATTGCCAACATCATAATTCCGCTCAGCAGGCGAAAACTTCCTAGAGAAAAAAGCACATGGTCTCATTACAGAGCAACCAGTGCCTCTCTGCGACAAAACGGCCCCTGCCCCAATCTCAGAAGCATCCACTTCAACCTGAAAGGGAAGTGAGACATCAGGCTGGCACAAAACAGGCGCCGAAGTAAACTGGCGCTTCAACTCTTGGAAAGCTTCCACGGCTGCAGGAGCCCAGTTAGCAACATCAGAACCTTTCTTGGTCATATCCGTCAAAGATTTAACAACGCTAGAAAAATTAGCGATAAAACGACGGTAGAAGTTAGCAAAACCCAAGAACTTCTGAAGACTCTTAACTGACGTGGGTTGAGTCCAATCATGAATAGCTCGGACCTTGACTGGGTCCATCTCCACCGCAGAAGGGGAAAAAATAAAACCCAAAAAGGGAACCTTCTGTACTCCAAAGAGACACTTTGAGCCCTTAACAAACAAAGCATTCTCACGCAAAACCTGAAACACCATCCTGACCTGCTCCACATGCGAGTCCCAATCATCAGAAAAAACCAGAATATCATCCAGATAAACAATCATAAATTTATCCAGATACTTCCGGAAAATATCATGCATAAAGGACTGAAACACTGAAGGAGCATTAGAGAGCCCAAAAGGCATCACCAAGTACTCAAAATGACCTTCGTGCGTATTAAATGCAGTTTTCCATTCATCCCCTTGCTTGATGCGCACAAGGTTGTACGCACCACGAAGATCTATCTTGGTGAACCACTTGGCACCTTTAATCCGGGCAAACAAGTCCGACAACAGAGGCAAAGGATACTGAAATTTAACAGTGATTTTATTCAGAAGCCGATAGTCAATACAAGGTCTCAAAGATCCGTCCTTCTTGGCCACAAAAAAGAATCCCGCACCAAGAGGGGAAGAAGATGGACGGATATGCCTGTCATGATTCTCAATGGCGAGAGAACATAGCCCAGCATATATGAGAACTAGCTCTTGGAAGATGGAAACTATACTGACCATGAACTAAACCTGCCGCACAACTAGAAGTGGCCGGGTAGCATGCCTACGTTTTTTTATTCCTAGATGCCCAGCGCCAGCCGGAGAACTACCTAATCCTAGCAGAGGAAAAGACAGTCCTGGCTCACCTCTAGAGAAATTTTCCCAAAAGGCAGACAGAGGCCCCCACATATATTGGCGGTGATTTTAGATGAAAAGACAAACGTAGTATGAAAATAGGTTTAGCAAAATCGAGGTCCGCTTACTAGATAGCAGGAAGACAGAAAGGGCACTTTCATGGTCAGCAGAAAACCCTATCAAAACACCATCCAGAAATTACTTTAAGACTCTAGCATTAACTCATAACACCAGAGTGGCAATTTCCGATCACAAGAGCTTTCCAGACACAGTAACGAAACAGCAGCTGTGAACAGGAACAAAATGCAAAAACACACAAGGACAAAAGTCCAACTTAGCTGGGGGTTGTCTAGTAGCAGGAACAAGCACAGAAGGCTTCTGATTACATTGTTGACCGGCATGAAACTGACAGAGGAGCAAGGTTATATAGCGACTCCCAATTCCTGATAGGAGCAGGTGAACAGAGGGGATGATGCACACAAGTTAAATTCCACAAGTGGCCACCGGGGGAGCCCAGAATCCAATTTCACAACAGTACCCCCCCCTCAAGGAGGGGGCACCGAACCCTCACCAGAACCACCAGGGCGATCAGGATGAGCCCTATGAAAGGCACGGACAAGATCGGAGGCATGAACATCAGAGGCAGTGACCCAAGAATTATCCTCCTGACCGTATCCCTTCCATTTGACCAGATACTGGAGTTTCCGTCTGGAAACACGAGAGTCTAAGATCTTTTCCACAACGTACTCCAACTCACCCTCAACCAACACCGGAGCAGGAGGCTCAACGGAAGGCACAGCCGGTACCTCATACCTGCGCAACAATGACCGATGAAAAACATTATGAATCGAAAAGGATGCAGGGAGGTCCAAACGGAAGGACACAGGGTTAAGAATCTCCAATATCTTGTACGGGCCGATGAACCGAGGCTTAAATTTAGGAGAAGAAACCCTCATAGGGACAAAACGAGAAGACAACCACACCAAGTCCCCAACACAAAGCCGAGGACCAACACGACGACGGCGGTTGGCAAAAAGCTGAGTCTTCTCCTGGGACAACTTCAAATTGTCCACCACCTGACCCCAAATCTGATGCAACCTCTCCACCACAGCATCCACTCCAGGACAATCCGAAGATTCCACTTGACCGGAGGAAAATCGAGGATGAAACCCCGAATTACAGAAAAACGGGGACACCAAGGTGGCAGAGCTGGCCCGATTATTGAGGGCGAACTCCGCCAAAGGCAAAAAAGCAACCCAATCATCCTGATCCGCAGACACAAAACACCTCAAATATGTCTCCAAGGTCTGATTAGTCCGCTCGGTCTGGCCATTAGTCTGAGGATGGAAAGCAGACGAAAAAGACAAATCTATGCCCATCCTAGCACAGAATGCCCGCCAAAATCTAGACACGAATTGGGTCCCTCTGTCAGAAACGATATTCTCCGGAATACCATGCAAACGAACAACATTTTGAAAAAACAGAGGAACCAACTCGGAAGAAGAAGGCAACTTAGGCAAGGGAACCAGATGGACCATCTTAGAGAAACGGTCACACACCACCCAGATGACAGACATCTTCTGAGAAACAGGCAGATCCGAAATAAAATCCATCGAGATGTGCGTCCAAGGCCTCTTCGGGATAGGCAAGGGTAACAACAATCCACTAGCCCGAGAGCAACAAGGCTTGGCCCGAGCACAAACGTCACAAGACTGCACAAAGCCTCGCACATCTCGTGACAGGGAAGGCCACCAGAAGGACCTAGCCACCAAATCCCTGGTACCAAAGATTCCAGGATGACCTGCCAACGCAGAAGAATGAACCTCAGAGATGACTCTACTGGTCCAATCATCAGGAACAAACAGTCTACCAGGTGGGCAACGATCAGGTCTATCCGCCTGAAACTCCTGCAAGGCCCGCCGCAGGTCTGGAGAAACGGCAGACAATATCACTCCATCTTTAAGGATACCTGTGGGCTCAGAATTACCAGGGGAGTCAGGCTCAAAACTCCTAGAAAGGGCATCCGCCTTAACATTCTTAGAACCCGGTAGGTAAGACACCACAAAATTAAACCGAGAGAAAAACAGCGACCAGCGCGCCTGTCTAGGATTCAGGCGCCTGGCAGACTCAAGGTAAATTAAATTTTTGTGGTCAGTCAATACCACCACCTGATGTCTGGCCCCCTCAAGCCAGTGACGCCACTCCTCAAAAGCCCACTTCATGGCCAAAAGCTCCCGATTCCCAATATCATAATTCCGCTCGGCGGGCGAAAATTTACGGGAAAAAAAAGCACAAGGTCTCATCACGGAGCAGTCGGAACTTCTCTGCGACAACACCGCCCCAGCTCCGATTTCAGAAGCGTCGACCTCAACCTGAAAAGGAAGAGCAACATCAGGCTGACGCAACACTGGGGCGGAAGAAAAGCGGCGCTTGAGCTCCCGAAAGGCCTCCACAGCATCAGGGGACCAATCAGCAACATCAGCACCCTTTTTAGTCAAATCAGTCAATGGTTTTACAACATCAGAAAAACCAGCAATAAATCGACGATAAAAGTTAGCAAAGCCCAAAAATTTCTGAAGACTCTTAAGAGAAGAGGGTTGCGTCCAATCACCAATAGCCTGAACCTTGACAGGATCCATCTCGATGGAAGAGGGGGAAAAAATGTATCCCAAGAAGGAAATCTTCTGAACCCCAAAAACACACTTAGAACCCTTCACACACAAGGAATTAGACCGCAAAACCTGAAAAACCCTCCTGACCTGCTGGACATGAGAGTCCCAGTCATCCGAAAACATCAGAATATCATCCAGATACACAATCATAAATTTATCCAAATAATCGCGGAAAATGTCATGCATAAAGGACTGGAAGACTGAAGGGGCATTTGAAAGACCAAAAGGCATCACCAAATACTCAAAATGGCCCTCGGGCGTATTAAATGCGGTTTTCCACTCATCCCCCTGCTTGATTCGCACCAAATTATACGCCCCACGGAGATCAATCTTAGAGAACCACTTGGCCCCCTTTATACGAGCAAACAAATCAGTAAGCAGTGGTAACGGATATTGATATTTAACCGTGATTTTATTCAAAAGTCGATAATCAATACACGGCCTCAAAGAGCCGTCTTTCTTAGACACAAAGAAAAAGCCGGCTCCTAAGGGAGATGACGAAGGACGAATATGTCCCTTTTCCAAGGATTCCTTTATATATTCTCGCATAGCAGCGTGTTCAGGCACAGACAGATTAAATAAACGCCCCTTAGAGTATTTACTACCCGGAATCAAGTCTATGGCACAATCGCACTCCCGGTGCGGAGGCAGTGAACCAACCTTGGGTTCTTCAAAAACGTCACGAAAGTCAGACAAGAATTCAGGAATCTCAGAGGGAATAGATGACGAAATGGAAACCAAAGGTACGTCCCCATGAGTTCCTTTACATCCCCAGCTTAACACAGACATAGCTCTCCAGTCGAGGACTGGGTTATGAGATTGCAGCCATGGCAATCCCAGCACCAAAACATCATGTAGATTATACAGCACCAGAAAGCGAATAACCTCCTGGTGATCCGGATTAACACGCATAGTCACTTGTGTCCAGTATTGTGGTTTATTACTAGCCAATGGGGTGGAGTCAATCCCTTTCAGAGGTATCGGAGCCTCCAATGGCTCCAAATCATACCCACAGCGTTTGGCAAAGGACCAATCCATAAGACTCAAAGCAGCGCCAGAGTCGACATAGGCGTCCGCGGTAATAGATGACAAAGAACAAATCAGGGTCACAGATAGAATAAACTTAGACTGTAAAGTGCTAATTGAAACAGACTTGTCAGGCTTCTTAGTACGCTTAAAGCATGCTGATATAACATGAGTTGAATCACCACAATAGAAGCACAACCCATTTTTTCGTCTAAAATTCTGCCGCTCGCTTCTGGACAGAATTCTATCACATTGCATATTTTCTGGCGTTTTCTCAGTAGACACCGCCAAATGGTGCACAGGTTTGCGCTCCCGCAGACGCCTATCGATCTGAATAGCCATCGTCATGGACTCATTCAGACTTGCAGGCACAGGGAACCCCACCATAACATCCTTAATGGCATCAGAGAGACCTTCTCTGAAAATCGCCGCCAGGGCGCACTCATTCCACTGAGTAAGCACAGACCATTTGCGGAATTTTTGGCAGTATATTTCAGCTTCATCTTGCCCCTGAGACAAGGACATCAAGGCCTTTTCCGCCTGAAGCTCTAAATGAGGTTCCTCATAAAGCAACCCCAAGGCCAGAAAAAACGCATCCACATTGAGCAACGCAGGATCCCCTGGTGCCAATGCAAAAGCCCAGTCTTGAGGGTCGCCCCGGAGCAAGGAAATTACAATCCTGACCTGCTGTGCAGGGTCTCCGGCAGAGCGAGACTTCAGGGACAAAAACAATTTGCAATTATTTTTAAAATTTTGAAAGTGAGATCTATTCCCCGAGAAGAACTCAGGCAAAGGAATTCTAGGCTCAGACATAGGTGCATGAACAACAAAATCTTGCAAATTTTGTACTTTTGTGGCGAGATTATTCAAACCTGTAGCTACACTCTGAAGATCCATTTGAAACAGGTGAACACAGAGCCATTCAAGGATTAGAAGGAGAGAAAGAGAGGAAGGCTGCAGTATAGGCAGACTAGCAAGTGATTCAATTAAGAGCACACTCAGAACTAGAGGGGGAAAAAAAAAAAAAAAAAAAAATTGTAGCAGACTTCTTTTTTCTCTCCTTTCTCAGCCAGTAATTTAACCCTTTTTTTTTGGCCGGTCAAACTGTCATGATTCTCAATGGCGAGAGAACATAGCCCAGCATATATGAGAACTAGCTCTTGGAAGATGGAAACTATACTGACCATGAACTAAACCTGCCGCACAACTAGAAGTGGCCGGGTAGCATGCCTACGTTTTTTTATTCCTAGATGCCCAGCGCCAGCCGGAGAACTACCTAATCCTAGCAGAGGAAAAGACAGTCCTGGCTCACCTCTAGAGAAATTTTCCCAAAAGGCAGACAGAGGCCCCCACATATATTGGCGGTGATTTTAGATGAAAAGACAAACGTAGTATGAAAATAGGTTTAGCAAAATCGAGGTCCGCTTACTAGATAGCAGGAAGACAGAAAGGGCACTTTCATGGTCAGCAGAAAACCCTATCAAAACACCATCCAGAAATTACTTTAAGACTCTAGCATTAACTCATAACACCAGAGTGGCAATTTCCGATCACAAGAGCTTTCCAGACACAGTAACGAAACAGCAGCTGTGAACAGGAACAAAATGCAAAAACACACAAGGACAAAAGTCCAACTTAGCTGGGGGTTGTCTAGTAGCAGGAACAAGCACAGAAGGCTTCTGATTACATTGTTGACCGGCATGAAACTGACAGAGGAGCAAGGTTATATAGCGACTCCCAATTCCTGATAGGAGCAGGTGAACAGAGGGGATGATGCACACAAGTTAAATTCCACAAGTGGCCACCGGGGGAGCCCAGAATCCAATTTCACAACATATGCCCCTTCTCCAGAGATTCCTTAATATACGAACGCATTGCGGTATGCTCAGGTACAGACAGATTAAATAATCTTCCCTTAGGAAATTTACTACCTGGAATCAAATCTATAGCGTAGTCACAGTCCCTATGAGGAGGAAGAGCACTGGACCTGGACTCGCTGAATACATCCTGATAATCAGACAAATACTCAGGAACTTCCGAAGGAGTAGAGGAAGCAATAGACACCGACGGGGAATCACCATGAATTCCCTGACAGCCCCAACTTGACACAGACATCGCCTTCCAATCCAAGACTGGATTATGGGTCTGTAACCATGGCAAACCCAAAACGACCAAATCATGCATTTTATGCAGAACAAGAAAACGAATCACCTCCCGATGTTCATTAGTCATGCACATGGTTACCTGTGTCCAAAACTGCGGTTTATTTTCCGCCAATGGCGTAGCATCAATACCTCTAAGAGGGATAGGATTTACCAACGGCTCAAGAACAAAACCACAACGCTTGGCAAATGACAGATCCATAAGACTCAGGGCAGCACCTGAATCCACAAACGCCATAACAGGGTAGGAGGACAATGAGCAAATTAAAGTCACAGACAAAATAAATTTAGGTTGCAAATTACCAATGGTGACAGGACTAACAACCCTAGTTAGGCGTTTAGAGCATGCTGATATAACATGTGTAGAATCACCACAGTAAAAACACAACCCATTCTGACGTCTATGATTTTTCCGTTCATTTCTAGTCTGAATTCTACCACATTGCATTAAATCAGGTGTTTGTTCAGACAACACCACCGGAGGATTCGACGGCTTTGCGCTCCCGCAAACGCCGGTCAATTTGAATAGCTAGCGCCATGGAATCATTCAGACTTGTAGATATGGAGAAACCCACCATCACATTCTTAATAGCTTCCGAAAGGCCATTTCTGAAATTTGCGGCCAGAGCACACTCATTCCACTGAGTAAGCACGGACCATTTCCGAAATTTTTGGCAATACACTTCAGCTTCATCCTGACCCTGAGAAATAGCCAGCAAGGCTTTTTCTGCCTGAATTTCAAGATTGGGTTCCTCGTAAAGCAATCCGAGCGCCAGAAAAAACGCATCAATATTTGCCAATGCCGGATCTCCTGGCGCTAGCGAGAAGGCCCAATCCTGAGGGTCGCCCCGTAAGAAAGAGATAACAATTTTAACTTGCTGAGCTGAGTCTCCAGATGAACGGGGTCTCAGAGATAGAAACAATTTACAATTATTCCTGAAATTCCTAAACTTGAATCGGTCTCCAGAGAACAGTTCAGGAATAGGTATTTTAGGTTCAGACATTGGACTACTGGTAACAAAATCTTGTATGCCCTGCACACGAGCAGCAAGCTGATCCACACTTGTAATCAAGGTCTGGACATTCATGTCTGCAGCAAGCACAAGCCACTCAGAGGTAAAGGGGAGGAACAAAGAGAGGAAAAAAAAAAAAAAAAAAAACTCAGAATTTCCTTTCTTATTATCCCACTTCTGCAATGCATTAAACATTCAACTTTGGCCTGGCATACTGTTATGACCCCAATGGCAGAGGGTCTCAAAAGTACATACCAAGTCTGCAAACATAAAAAACCAGCTCATAGGGCAGTGGTAACTGGGCTAACCGTATATCTAATCCTAGCACCACAAATAGCAGCAGCCGGGGAACGTGCCTACGTTGGTTCTAGACGTCTCGCGCCAGCCGGAGAACTAACTAACCCTAGAAGGGAAAAGATAGACCTTTCTTGCCTCCAGAGAAAAGACCCCAAAAGTTGGATACAAGCCCCCCACAAATAATAACGGTGAGGTAAGGAGAAAAGACAAACGTAAGAATGAACTAGATATTTAGCAAAGAGAGGCCCACTGACTAATAGCAGAATATAGTAAGATGACTTATACGGTCAGCAAAAACCCTATCAAAATTTCCACGCTGGATATTCAAGAACCCCCGAACCGTCTAACGGCCCGGGGGGAGAACACCAGCCCCCTAGAGCTTCCAGCAAAATCAGGAATCACATTTAGTACAAGCTGGACAAAAATAAGAGCAATGCAAATAACCAAAAAACAAAGAAGCAGGACTTAGCTTAATTATGCAAGAACCAGGACCAGCAGACAGGAGCAAGCAGAAAGGAACTGATTACAACGATGCCAGGCACTGGACTAAGAATCCAGGAAGTTTATATAGCAACACCCCTGGACTAACGACCCAGGTGGGTGCCAAACTGAGGAAAGACAATCCCAGAGTCATATCACTAGTGACCACAAGAGGGAGCCAAAAAAGTCTAATTCACAACACCTGAGATCCATGGACATGCGCAGTGCATATCTGAACCTCCGCCTCTCACTCATCTCCCTACGGCTTCTTCAGACTGTGCGGTGTCAGCTGATCCCTAATAGCATGCCACGGCCGTGACACCGCACAGTCTGAAGAAGCCGTAGGGAGGGGAGTGAGAGGCGAGGATATGCACTGCGCATGGCCACGGATCCCAGGCCCGCAGTGGGATTACATTAGACGACACTGCGAGGCGGGATCTCAGCCAGCGCAGCCGCACAGGCGCAGCCAGTCTGACACCAAATGATGTCAGAAGACGGGCAGCGCAAAATGTGTGCATGGCCAAGGGCTAACCTAACAGCGCAGGCTCCGGGACAGATTCAAACAACGCTGAGGAGGCGGCGCACGGCGCCAAGGGGGTAAGAATGACGGCTGTGCTGCGTCACATGACAGAGGAAAGTTCCACCTACCGGACGATTTAACGGTGTGAGGGGACACATTTCATAAGTGTTAGGTTCAGCATGTGCAAGGACCATAATTAAAAGAGATAAGTTTACCTTTTCCAGCATTTGTGCTGTACACGATGGCTCTTTCAGCTACAAACGCCTGGGGGGATTAAAGGTTCCCTTTCAACTTGCTCCAGTGCAGGCTTCGGCCTACACTCCGCTCCCCCTGCTCCTCCTCCTGCTGACCCTGGGCTCTAACACCGCCAGTTGGGGCCCAGATGTGCTAGCTGCACAGAGAAAAACACCTCGCCAATGTGTCAGTGGGGTTCAGCACCGCCAGCTGTTCCCCTGCTGTGTAGCCGGCAACGTGTCCTGCAACAGCCACGCAGACACAACAGACCCCAAGCTGCCACCAGTGCAGGCTTCGGCCTACACTCTGCTCCCTCTCCTCCTCCTGCTGACCCTGGGCTCTAACAACGCCAGTTGGGGCCCAGATGTGCTAGCTGCACAGAGAAAAACACCTCGCCAATGTGTCAGTGGGGTTCAGCACCGCCAGCTGTTCCCCTGCTGTGTAGCCGGCAACGTGTCCTGCGACAGCCATGCAGACACAAGAACTGAAATTGAAGGGAACCTGTCCCCCCTCCCCCAGGCGTTTGTTTGTTTTCCAGCCACCTTGTACAGCAGTAATGCTGCATGTGTGCAAGGTGGCTCATAAACTTATTCTCCTCGCACATGTGGAACTGAACAACACGTCTAAAATGTGTCCTCTGTGACCATTTAACCGTCCCGGAGGTGTGACTTTCCTTTGTAATGACACGCTGCAACCCCCTTGGTAGCGCTGCCCGTCTTCTGGCATCATTGTTTGGCTGCCTGCACCTCTGCGGCCGCCCTGACCCACACAACGCCCCTCGGTGTCTTATTTATTTGGACTGCGATGGTGTGATTGATGGGCATGAGCAGTGCATATGTTCGCCTGTCCCTCATCTCCTTCCGCCTTCTTCAGACTGTGCGGCTTCATGGCCGTGGCATGCGATAAGGGATCAGCTGACGCCGCACAGTCTGAAGCGGGTGTAAGGACCCGAGTGTGAGAGGCGAACATATGTACTGCGCCAGGCCATGAATCCCAGGCCGGCAGTGTTTTAACTATGTAAAGATACTGCAGGGCTGGGATTCATGGGCATCGCAAACCGCAACGGCCGACATTAAATGATGTCAGAAGATGGGCAGCGCTAACAGCGCAAGGCCAAGGGATAAAACGACAGCGCAGACTCCTGTACAGCAAATAACAACGCTCAGGAGGCTGCGCCCAGCACCAAAGTGGGATTCTTGACATCTGTGCTGCGTCTCATTACGAAGGGAACTCTCGCCTCCAACACAGTTTGACTGTATAAAGGGCTAAATGTTATACGTGTTTCATTCACCGTGTGCAAGGAGCAAAATTAAAAGAGCAACCTTTGACTTGTGCAGCACTACTGCTGCATAAGCTGTGGCTCTTCTAGTTTGTAACACCTGAGGGGGGGTTAAAGGTTACCTTTGAAATTGGTTCAATTAGGCTTCGGCCTACACTCCGCTCCCCCTGCTCCTCCTCCTGCTGACCCTGGGCTCTAACACCGCCAGTTGGGGCCCAGATGTGCTAGCTGCACAGAGAAAAACACCAGACAATGTGTCAGTGGGGTTCAGCACCGCCAGCTGTTCCCCTGCTGTGTAGCCGGCAACGTGTCCTGCAAACGCCACGCAGACACAACAGACCTACAAATGCCTCCAATGCAGGCTTCAGCCTACACTCTGCTCCCCCTGCTGACCCTTTGCTCCAACACCGCTAGTTGGGGCTCTAGAAAGATAAGCTTGAATAGGTCCCCATCCTGGTTCCAGTACCGTCAGCTGGTTCCGGGCAGAGCCTTTGGCTTAGGTGCCTCCCTCTGGGTATCCGAGTTCCACCAACGTCAGGTGGTCCTTGGTAGTGCTTTCAGGCACGGGTACCTCCTGCTTAGTAACCGGGTTCCAGTAACGTCAGCTGGTCCTCGGTAGTTCCATTTGCTCTTGGACCTTCGGCTACCCATCCGGGTTCCAGTGCCATATGCTGGTTCTCGGCAGTGTCTTTTGCTCTTGTACCTTCTGCTCCCCATCCTGGTTCCAGTACCGTCAGCTGGTTCCGGGCAGAGCCTTTGGCTTAGGTGCCTCCCTCTGGGTATCCGAGTTCCACCAACATCAGGTGGTCCTTGGTAGTGCTTTCAGGCATGGGTACCTCCTGCTTAGTAACCGGGTTCCAGTAACGTCAGCTGGTCCTCGGTAGTTCCATTGGCTCTTGGACCTTCGGCTACCCATCCGGGTTCCAGTGCAGTCTGCTGGTTCTCGGCAGTGTCTTTTGCTCTTGTACCTTCTGCTCCCCATCCTGGTTCCAGTACCGTCAGCTGGTTCCGGGCAGAGCCTTTGGCTTAGGTGCCTCCCTCTGGGTATCTGAGTTCCACCAATGTCAGGTGGTCCTTGGTAGTGCTTTCAGGCACGGGTACCTCCTGCTTAGTAACCAGGTTCCAGTAACGTCAGCTGGTCCTCGGTAGTTCCATTTGCTCTTGGACCTTCGGCTACCCATCCGGGTTCCAGTACCGTCTGCTGGTTCTCGGCATTTTCTCAGCCTTCTTGTACCTTCTGCTACATTTCCAAGTTCAAGACCCTAAAGACGACAACCCGGAAGACCGAGAAGCAGAAGAACAAGAGGCTGCAGAACAAAGAGCAGAAGAACATTAAGCATAAGACTAAATATCAGAGCAAAAGATATTATCTAAATTATAAGCAGAAGAAGACTAAGCAGTGTATGGGGGTGAGTCCGTTCCTCCTCGTGGTGCCCCTGAATAAAGCCTGATGCTGTAGGCCAAACTGAATGCGGACAAATGTAACTCTTTTGTGACAGGCAGAACGGAAGGTGTAATCTTCAAACTTTTATAGATAACAACTACGGGAATGCCTGTCACAAATAAGAATATGATGAAGAAGTTGAATATGAAGAAGATAATAGTTAAATAAAAAGAATATGAACAATGTAACAAAAAAAAAAAAATAGGTAGAAGATGAAGAAGAAGATGAATAAGGTGAAGAAGTTGATGTCAAAGAAGCTGATGATGAGGATAATGAAGAAGAAAGTGTGGGAGAAGTAAAAAAGAAGGTGAAGGGCGTGGAAGTAGTGAAACATCAATATCTGACAAAATAAATAAAAAATTAACAGTCAAAATCTTTCTAACGCCGAACGTCATAAAAAAATATAAAAATCCTGCTATTCTATTTGATTGGGCTAAACCTCTGTGCCTTTAATGTCTCCGCCACCTCCCCCAATACATCCTACATTATTCTTAGTTGTTTTCCTTCATGTAGAATTAACCTACAAGGAAATAAAGGGTTTAGTTTAATTCCGATATTTTCGTCCCATTGACTTGCATTGGGATCGGGTATCGGTATCGGATTAGATCCGATACTTTGACGGTATCGGCCGATACTTTCCGATACCGATACTTTCCGATATCGGAAGGTATCACTCAACACTACTTTGGACCCTTGCAGCGAGTCGATCCACACAAGAGGACAGACCTTGAATATCCATATCTACACCTGAGTCCTGAACCACCCAGAGATTAAGGGGAAAAGAGAGACAAAACACACTGCAAAGAAAAAAAAATGGGTTCAGAACTTCTCTTATCCCTCTTTTGAGATGCATTAACACTTTGGCGGCCAGCTGTACTGTTATGGACCTGGTGGTTAGGAGCACCCGGAATGACCTGATGAGTAAATTAGAAATCGGAACAAGCTCTGGGAAAGTGGGAACTCTGCTGACCACAAACCCTACTCCTATCACACACACTAGAAATAGCCGTGGAGCGTACCTAACTCTCCCTAGACGCCTCTTCACAGCCTAAGAGCTAACTACCCCTAAAGATAGAAATAGAAGCCTAACCTTGCCTCAGAGAAATTCCCCAAAGGTAAAGGCAGCCCCCCACATATAATGACTGTGAGTTAAAAGAGGAAAGTCACAAACACAGGAATGAAACAGGTTTTAGCAAAGGAGGCCAGACTTCACTAAATAGTCAGAGGATAGAAAAGGAAACTATGCGGTCAGCACAAAAAACTACAAAAACCACGCAGAGTATGCAAAAAGACCCCCACACCGACTCACGGTGTGGAGGTGCAACACTGCACCCCCAGAGCTTCCAGCTAGCAAGGAAATATCATGATAGCAAGCTGGACTAAAATTTAGCAGTACTAAGAAATATATTCAGGCAGCAGTAACAACAAATGAACTAGCAGAGACTTAGCTTCTGCTGGAGTAGACAGGTCCTCAGAGAAGTCCAAGAGAGATCTGAACCAATACTGAAACATTGACAGCTGGCATGAAGTAACGATCTGAGTAGAGTTAAATAGGGAAGCCAGCATAACAATAAACGAGGGCAGCTGAGGAAGCAAACCTCAGAGACCAGCAGTTCCGCTCAAAGCAACCAGAGGGAGTCCAAGAGCAGAACTAACCAAAGTACCATTCATGACCACAGGAGGGAGTCCGAGAAATGGAATTCACAACAGGCGTCACGGCAGTGGCATGCTATTAGGGATCAGCTGACAGTGCACAGTCTGAAGAAGGCGGAGGGAGATGAGTGAGAGCAGGAGGTGAAGATATGCATTTCGCATACCCATGGATCCCAGGCCCGCAGTGTGATTAAATTAGAAGAGACTGCGAGGCGGGATCTCGGGCAGCACGGCCGCACAGGCGCAGGCAGCCTGACAACAAATTATATCAGAAGATGGGCAGCCCTAAGTGCGCATGGCCAAGGGATAACATAACAGCGCAGGCTACGGGACAGATTCAAACAACGCTGAGGAGGCGGCGCACGGCACCAAGGGGGTAGGAATGACGGCTGTGCTGCGTCCCATTACGAAGGAAAGTCCCACCTCTGGGACGGTCTCACGGTATGAGGGGACACATTTTATAAGTGTTAAGTTCTGCGTGTGCAAGGAGCTAAACCAAAAGAGCTACCTTTTGCTTGTGCAGCATTACTGCTGCACAAGGTGGCTCTTTCAGTAACAAACGCCTGGGGAGGGACAGGTTCCCTTAAATTTCAGTAGTTGTGTCAGCGTGGCGGTAGCAGGACACATTGCCGGCTACACAGCTGGGGATCAGCTGACGTTACTGAAACCCAATAACACTGGGTCATGTGTTTTGACTGTGCAGATGGCACTTCTGAGCATCAACTGGCGGTGTTGGAGCCCAGGGATTACAGTTCAGGTGGTAGAAACATGAACACAACAGGAGACCCGGATACTGTAGCCAACCAATTATTTAATCAGGAAGAGGAGTGGCAAATTCCTGCGAGATCCAGGCCTGGTTCATTTTCAGGAAAGTAAGCCGGTCAACGTTATCGGAGGATAGTCGCATGCGACGGGCTATTAGTACACCACCTGCGGCACTAAAGACGCGTTCCGATAATACACTAGCAGCAGGGCAAGCCAGCACCTCCAATGCATACTGGCTTAGCTCTGGCCATGTATCCAGCTTAGAGACCCAAAATTTGAAGGGGGAAGAGCCGTCTGGGAGTACAGTAAGAGGGCAAGACATGTAGTCTGTCACCATCTGACGGAAACGTTGCCTCCTGCTGACTGGAGCCGTCTGTGATGGTGTAGACATGTGTGGCGGACACACAAAATTGTGCCACAGTTGGGCCATACTGGTTTTGCCTTGTGCTGAGGCACTGCTTCTGCTCCCTCTTTGTGCAGAGCTTCCTCCACTGCCTTGACGCACTGAGCTGCTTTGTAAAGCAATAGCAGCACTGCTCTCATTTGGACTGGAGAACATGATGGAATTCACCAGTGTGTCTTGGTACTCCCGCATTTTATGCTCCTGGTTCAAAGGTGTTATGAGGCTTTGTAAGTTGTCCCGGTAGCGAGGATCTAGGAGGGTGTACACCCAATAATCAGCCGTGTTGAGAATGTGGGCGATGCGGCGGTCATTTCTCAGGCACTGCAGCATGTAATCAGTAGTGTTGAGCATTCCGATACCGCAAGTATCGGGTATCGGCCGATACTTGCGGTATCGGAATTTCGATACCGAGTTCCGATATTTCTGCGATATCGGAAATCGGAATCGGAAGTCCCCACAGTGCAAAAATCACTATAATGGAAAGTGGGCGGTGCGTGGGTGGAGACTGCGTGTCTCTGTGCGGGCGGGGTCTGTGCGAGTGTGCGTGCCTGCCGGAGGGTCTGTGCGGCCTCTCCGGGGTCTATACGACCTGCCGGGGGGTCTGTGCGGCCTCTCCGGGGTCTGTACGACCTGCCGGGGGGTCTGTGCGGCCTCTCCGGGGTCTGTACGACCTGCCGGGGGGTCTGTGCGGCCTCTCCGGGGTCTGTACGACCTGCTGGGGGGGTCTGTACGGCCTTCCGGGGGTCTTTGTGTCTGTGCAGGCATCATCCGATGGGACTACAAGTCCCATCGGACGATGCCTGCTACACTGACAGTGATTGACACATTAGCCAATGATGGGACAGTAGTAGTCCCATCATCCAGCTAATGTGTTGAATGTAAAAAAAAATAAAATACTCCATACATGCTACATACAGGGTGGAGCGCGGTAATTTGCTGATTTGGGAATGAAATAAAAAAATTATGATCATTAGAAAAATTTATTTTATATTTTAATTATACTGAACAGTAATGGAATTTTTAAATTACATGGTTTTAAATAGTGTATCTGGCAAATGTCGACCTTCGCTATCCACACACTGCTGCATACGTTTTCTGAAGTTTTCATGAACTCTAACAAGCATGTCCACTGGTATTCTGCCAATTTCAGCTTCAATATTGTTCCTTAGGTCTTCCAAGGTGTTGGGACGGTTGATATACACCTTAGACTTCAGGTAACCCCAAAGGAAAAAATCGCATGGGGCTAAATCTGGTGAGCGTGCTGGCCAGTTCACATCTCCCCTCAAAGAGATAAGCCGTCCAGGAAACATTTGCCTCAAACAATTCATGGTAACCCTCGCTGTGTGTGCACAGTGGCACCATCCTGTTGGAACCATGTATCCTCTAGTTCCATTGCCTCAAGAGCCGGCTGAAAATAATCCTGTATCATAGACAAGTACCGTTCGGAGTTCACAGTTATGGCACGACCGTTATCCTGAAAAAAGTAAAGACCAATGATGCCTACTCGTGATATGGCGCACCACACAGTGACGCGGTCCGAATGCAGAGGTCTCTCGTGAACTTCTCTGGGGTTTGTTTCACTCCAGTAACGCATATTTTGTTTGTTTACACACCCACTGAGGTGAAAATGTGCCTCATCAGAAAAAAACACAATTGCGTCACGGGGTATCGTTGCTAACATGTCTTCACAAGAGGTCCGCCGTGTCAAATAGTCCCGTGGTGACAATTGTTGGACCACGCACATTTTATACGGGTGAAAATTCAGTTCATCATGAAGAATCCGGTGGAGAGAACGTCTTGAAATGCCAAGAGCAAATGATTGCTTCCGAGCAGAGCGTTTCGGAGATTGCAGTACTGCTGCTCTAACTCTCTCGATGTTTTGTGGTGTTGTAATCCTTCTCTCAGGTCCCCTTCGTACACATGACACATTCCCTGCTGTTCTGAATGCATTCACCCAATTTACAATTGATTGCCGTCCAGGAACACGTCCGCGTGGAGGAACAGCGAATTGTAAACGAAAAGCACGCTGCACTGCAATGATCGAGTGGGCATTTGAAAAATATGCTTCAACACAAAATGACCTCTCCTCATGTGTCCACTGCATGATGGCAACTGAAAGGCGGAGGAATACAAATCTCCCATCAGCCACTGTAAGCCACACCCATTCTCCCCTCTCTTCGACCGACAGTGCCGCCACAGCATGCAGTGCAAAAAAGCAAATTACCGCGCTCCACCCTGTACATACATACATGCTACATACATACTCCATACATACATACATGCTACATACATACATACATGCTACATACATGCTACATACATACATGCTACATACATGCTACATACATACATACATGCTACATACATGCTACATACATACATGCTACATACATACATGCTACATACTACATACATACATTCTACATACATACATACATACATGCTACATACTACATACATACATTCTACATACATACATACATGCTACATACTACATACATTCTACATACATACATACATGCTACATACATACTACATACGTGCTACATACATACTATATACATACATACAGTGCCTACAAGTAGTATTCAACCCCCTGCAGATTTAGCAGGTTTACACATTTGGAATTAACTTGGCATTGTGACATTTGGACTGTAGATCAGCCTGGAAGTGTGAAATGCACTGCAGCAAAAAAGAATGTTATTTCTTTGTTTATTTTTTTTTTTAAATTGTGAAAAGTTTTTTCAGAGGGTCATTTATTATTCAACCTCTCAACCCACCAGAATTCTGTTTGGTTCCCCTAAAGTATTAAGAAGTAGTTCAGGCACAAAGAACAATGAGCTTCACATGTTTGGATTAATTATCTCTTTTTCCAGCATTTTCTGACTATTTAAGACCCTCCCCAAACTTGTGAACAGCACTCATACATGGTCAACATGGGAAAGACAAAGGAGCATTCCAAGGCCATCAGAGACAAGATCGTGGAGGGTCACAAGGCTGGCAAGGGGTACAAAACCCTTTCCAAGGAGTTGGGCCTACCTGTCTCCACTGTTGGGAGCATCATCCGGAAGTGGAAGGCTTATGGAACTACTGTTAGCCTTCCATGGCCTGGACAGCCTTTGAAAGTTTCCTCCCGTGCCGAGGCCAGGCTTGTCCGAAGAGTCAAGGCTAACCCAAGGACAACAAGGAAGGAGCTCCGGGAAGATCTCATGGCAGTGGGGACATTGGTTTCAGTCAATACCATAAGTAACGTACTCCACCGCAATGGTCTCCGTTCCAGACGAGCCCGTAAGGTACCTTTACTTTCAAAGCGTCATGTCAAGGCTCGTCTACAGTTTGCTCATGATCACTTGGAGGACTCTGAGACTGACTGGTTCAAGGTTCTCTGGTCTGATGAGACCAAGATCGAGATCTTTGGTGCCAACCACAAACGTGACGTTTGGAGACTGGATGGCACTGCATACGACCCCAAGAATACCATCCCTACAGTCAAGCATGGTGGTGGCAGCATCATGCTGTGGGGCTGTTTCTCAGCCAACGGGCCTGGCCATCTGGTCCGCATCCATGGGAAGATGGATAGCTGTTATGGTCTGGTGATTAAGGAGCGACATGCGACTAGCTCTGAGCAGGTGGTAACTATACCGACCGCAGTTCCTAATCTTAACACAGACACTAGCAGTAGCCGTGGGATGTTCCTGTCACTCCCTGGACACCTCGTCACAGCCGGAGAACTAGCTACCCCTAAAGGTAGAAACAGGAAAGCTATCTTGCCTCAGAGAAAATCCCCAAAGGATAGGACAGCCCCCCACAAATAATGACTGTGAGAGGAGAAGGAAATGACATACATAGTATGAAACAAGATTTAGCAAAGGAGGCCACTACTAGCTAGACAGAATTAGTACAGAACAGAAAACTGTGCGGTCAGTAATAAAAACTAGAAAAAGTCCACCGCAGAGAAATGCAAAAATCTCCACACCTGACTAAAGGTGTGGAGGGCAAACTCTGCTGCCCAGAGCTTCCAGCTTAGCTAAATAGATCCATACTGATAAGCTGGACAAATGAGCAAAACATAGAAAATGCCAAACAACAAAGTCCACAACAAGTGAACTGCAAAAAGACAAGCAAGGACTTAGCTTTGCTGAAATGGTCAGAGTGGCAGGGAAATCCTCAGAGAGCCATGACTCCAAGCTCAACAATTGACAACTGGCATTGAATTAGGGATAAGGCCAGACTAATATAGCCGAGCCAGAAAGACGATCAGTGAGAACAGCTGCTGATGCTAAATCCAAGAAGCAGCAATACCACTCAAAACCACAGGAGGGAGCCCAAGAGCAGAATTCACAAAAATGCTACTTATAACCACCGGAGGGAGCCCAAGAGCGGAATTCACAACAGTACCCCCCCTTGAGGAGGGGTCACCGAACCCTCACCAGAGCCCCCAGGCCGATCAGGACGAGCCAAATGGAAAGCACGAACCAAATCGGCGGCATGGACATCGGAGGCAACCACCCAAGAATTATCCTCCTGGCCATAATCCTTCCACTTGACAAGATACTGAAGCCTCCGCCTCGAAAAACGAGAATCCAAAATTTTCTCAACCACATATTCCAACTCCCCCTCATCCAACACCGGGGCAGGAGGATCAACAGATGGAACAACGGGTACCACATATCTCCGCAACAAAGATCTATGGAAAACATTGTGGATGGCAAAAGAGGCTGGAAGGGCCAAACGAAAAGACACTGGATTGATAATCTCAGAAATTTTATAAGGACCAATAAACCGAGGCTTGAACTTAGGGGAAGAAACCTTCATAGGAACATGACGAGAGGATAACCAGACCAAATCCCCCACACGAAGCCGAGGACCAACACACCGACGGTGGTTAGCAAAACGCTGAGCCTTTTCCTGGGACAATGTCAAATTGTCTACCACATGAGTCCAAATCTGCTGCAACCTGTCCATCACAGAATCCACACCAGGACAATCAGAAGGCTCAACCTGCCCTGAAGAAAAACGAGGATGGAAACCAAAATTACAAAAGAAAGGCGAAACCAAAGTAGCCGAACTGGCTCGATTATTAAGGGCAAACTCGGCCAACGGCAAGAAAGCCACCCAATCATCCTGATCAGCAGACACAAAGCATCTCAAATAGGTTTCCCAGGTTTGATTAGTTCGCTCAGTTTGGCCATTTGTCTGAGGATGGAACGCCGAAGAAAAAGACAAATTAATGCCCATCTTAACACAAAAGGCCCGCCAAAACCTGGAAACAAACTGGGAACCTCTGTCAGACACAATATTCTCTGGAATGCCATGCAAACGAACCACATGCTGAAAAAATAATGGAACCAAATCAGAGGAGGAAGGCAATTTAGGCAAAGGTACTAAATGGACCATTTTAGAGAACCGGTCACAAGGTCACAAACCACCCAGATAACAGACATCCTCTGGGACACAGGAAGATCCGAAATAAAATCCATGGAAATATGCGTCCAAGGCCTCTCCGGGACAGGCAAAGGCAAAAGCAACCCACTAGCGCGGGAACAGCAAGGCTTAGCCCGGGCACAAGTCCCACAGGACTGCACAAAAGAACGCACATCCCGCGACAAGGAAGGCCACCAAAAGGACCTAGCAACCAAATCTCTGGTACCAAAAATCCCAGGATGACCGGCCAACACAGAACAATGGACCTCAGAAATTACCTTACTTGTCCATCTATCAGGAACAAACAGCTTCCCCACAGGACAGCGGTCCGGTTTATCAGCCTGAAATTCCTGAAGCGCCCACCGCAAATCAGGGGAGATGGCAGACAGAATCACCCCTTCCCTAAGAATGCCAACCGGCTCAAGGACTCCAGGAGAATCAGGCAAAAAACTCCTAGAGAGGGCATCCGCCTTAACATTCTTAGATCCTGGAAGATATGAGACCACAAAATCAAAACGGGAGAAAAACAGGGACCACCGAGCCTGTCTAGGGTTCAGCCGCTTGGCCGACTCGAGGTAAATCAGATTCTTATGATTGGTCAAGACTAGTGTTGAGCGATACCTTCCGATATCGGAAAGTATCGGTATCGGAAAGTATCGGCCGATACCGTCAAAGTATCGGATCTAATCCGATACCGATACCCGATCCCAATGCAAGTCAATGGGACGAAAATATCGGAATTAAAATAAACCCTTTCTTTCCTTGTAGGTTAATTCTACATGAAGGAAAACAACTAAGAATAATGTAGGATGTATTGGGGGAGGTGGCGGAGACATTAAAGGCACAGAGGTTTAGCCCCATCAAATAGAATATCAGGATTTTTTATTTTTTTTTATGACGTTCGGCGTTAGAAAGATTTTGACTGTTATTTTTTAATTTATTTTGTCAGATATTGATGTTTCACTACTTCCACGCCCTTCACCTTCTTTTTTACTTCTCCCACACTTTCTTCTTCATTATCCTCATCATCAGCTTCTTTGACATCAACTTCTTCACCTTATTCATCTTCTTCTTCATCTTCTACCTATTATTTTTTTGGTTACATTGTTCATATTCTTTTTATTTTACTATTATCTTCATCATATTCTACTTCTTCATCATATTCTTATTTGTGACAGGCATTCCCGTAGTTGTTATCTATAAAAGTTTGAAGATTACACCTTCCGTTCTGCCTGTCACAAAAGAGTTACATTTGTCCGCGTTCAGTTTGGCCTGCAGCATCAGGCTTTATCCAGGGGCACCACGAGGAGGAACGGACTCACCCCCATACACTGCTTAGTCTTCTTCTGCTTATAATTTAGATAATATCTTTTGCTCTGATATTTAGTCTTATGCTTAATGTTCTTCTGCTCTTTGTTCTGCAGCCTCTTGTTCTTCTGCTTCTCGGTCTTCCAGGTCGTCGTCGTCTCCAGGGTCGTCGTCTCCGGGGTCGTCGTCATCGGGGTGGTCTTCAGGGTCGTCGTCTCCGGGGTCGTCGTCATCGGGGTGGTCTTCAGGGTCATCGTCTCCAGGGTCGTCGTCATCACGGTGGTTGTCGTCTCTGGTGTCGTCGTCATCTTAGGGGTGGTCTTCCGGGTCATCGTGTTTAGTCTCTTGAACTTGGAAATGTAGCAGAAGGTACAAGAAGGCTGAGAAAATGCCGAGAACCAGCTGATGGAACTGGAACTCGGATGGCTACCCGAAGGTCCAAGAGCCAATGGAACTACCGAGGACCAGCTGACGTTACTGGAACCCGGTTACTAAGCAGGAGGTACCCGTGCCTGAAAGCACTACCAAGGACCACCTGACGTTGGTGGAACTCGGATACCCAGAGGGAGGCACTTAAGCCAAAGGCTCTGCCCGGAACCAGCTGACGGTACTGGAACCAGGATGGGGAGCAGAAGGTACAACAGCAAAAGACACTGCCGAGAACCAGCTGACGGTGCTGGAACCCGGATGGGTAGCCGAAGGTGCAAGAGCCAATGGAACTACCGAGGACCAGCTGACGTTACTGGAACCCGGTTACTAAGCAGGAGGTACCCGTGCCTGAAAGCACTACCAAGGACCACCTGACGTTGGTTGAACTCGGATACCCAGAGGGAGGCACCTAAGCCAAAGGCTCTGCCCGGAACCAGCTGACGGTACTGGAACCAGGATGGGGAGCAGAAGGTACAAGAGCAAAAGACACTGCCGAGAACCAGCTGACGGTGCTGGAACCCGGATGGGTAGCCGAAGGTCCAAGAGCCAATGGAACTACCGAGGACCAGCTGACGTTACTGGAACCCGGTTACTAAGCAGGAGGTACCCGTGCCTGAAAGCACTACCAAGGACCACCTGACGTTGGTGGAACTCGGATACCCAGAGGGAGGCACCTAAGCCAAAGGCTCTGCCTGGAACCAGCTGACGGTGCTGGAAACAGGATGGGGACCTATTCAAGCTTGTCTTCCTAGAGCCCCAACTAGCAGTGTTGGAGCAAAGGGTCAGCAGGAGGAGAGGGAGCAGAGTGTAGGCCGAAGCCTGCACTGGCGGCAGCTTTGGGTCTGTTGTGTCTGCGTGGCAGTTGCAGGACACGTTGCCGGCTACACAGCAGGGAAACAGCTGGCGGTGCTGAACCCCACTGACACATTGGCTGGTATTTTTCTCTGTGCAGCTAGCAGTACCGGGCCCCAACTGGCGGTGTTAGAGCCCAGGCTGTCATGATCTCTGCAGGCAGAGATCATAGCAAGCCTATAGAGGGACAAGCTCTCGGAAGATGGAACTATACTGACCATGAACTAAGCCTGCCGCGCAACTAGAAATAGCCAGGTAGCATTTCCTATTTATCGCTAGATGCCCAGCTCTGGCCTAAGACCTAAATAGCTAGCAGAGGGAAATATAAGACCTGGCTCACCTCTAGAGAAATATTCCAAAGAAGACAGTAGCCCCCCCACATATAATGACGGTGAGTTCAGATGAAACAACAAACGCAGCAGGAAAATAGTCTTAGCAAATTTGAGGTCCGCTTACTAGATAGCAGAAGACAGATAGTATACTTTCATGGTCAGCAGAAAAACACTAACAAAACACCATCCAGAGATTACCTTAAACTCTGGCATTAACTCATAACGCCAGAGTAGCAATCCCTGATCAACGAGAGCTTTCCAGACACAGTAACAAAACTTCAGCTGTGAACTGGAACAAAATAGGCAAAACAAAACATGGACAAAAGTCCAACTTATCTAGTAGTTGTCTAGAAGCAGGAACAAGCACTGAGAGGCATCAGATAACATTGTTGACCGGCAAGAAACCACCAGAGAAATGAGCTTAAATAGCGACACCCACTACTGATGGAACCAGGTGAAACAGGAAAGAGGATGACAAGTCCAATTCCACAAGCGGCCACCGGGGGAGCCCAGAATCCAAATTCACAACACAAGTCCAATTCCACAAGCGGCCACCGGGGGAGCCCAGAATCCAAATTCACAACAGTACCCCCCCCTCAAGGAGGGGGCACCGAACCCTCACCAGATCCACCAGGGCGACCAGGATGAGCCCTATGGAAGGCACGAACAAGATCAGAAGCATGAACATCAGATGCATTGACCCAAGAATTATCCTCCTGGCCGTAACCCTTCCAGTTGACCAGATACTGGAGTTTCCGTCTGGAAACACGAGAGTCCAAAATTTTCTCCACAACGTACTCCAACTCACCCTCAACCAACACCGGAGCAGGAGGCTCAACTGAAGGTACAACAGGTACCTCATACCTGCGCAATAACGACCGATGAAAAACGTTATGAATGGAAAAGGACGCAGGGAGGTCCAAACGGAAAGAAACAGGATTAAGAATCTCCAATATTCTATAAGGGCCGATGAACCGAGGTTTAAACTTAGGAGAAGAGACCCTCATAGGGACAAAACGAGAAGACAACCACACTAAATCTCCAACACAAAGCCGAGAACCAACACGACGATGACGGTTGGCAAAACGCTGAGTCTTCTCCTGGGACAACTTCAAATTGTCCATAACCTGCCCCCAGATGTGATGCAATCTCTCCACCACCGCATCCACTCCAGGACAATCCGAGGATTCCACCTGACCGGAGGAAAATCGAGGGTGAAACCCCGAATTACAGAAAAACGGGGACACCAAGGTGGAAGAACTGGCCCGATTATTGAGGGCGAACTCTGCCAATGGCAAAAAAGCAACCCAATCATCCTGGTCAGCAGAGACAAAACACCTCAGATATGTCTCAAGGGTCTGATTAGTCCGCTCGGTCTGGCCATTAGTCTGAGGGTGAAAAGCAGATGAAAAAGACAAATCTATGCCCATCCTAGCACAGAATGCCCGCCAAAATCTAGACACAAATTGGGTACCTCTGTCAGAAACAATATTCTCAGGAATACCGTGCAATCGGACAACATTCTGAAAAAACAGAGGAACCAACTCAGAAGAAGAAGGCAACTTGGGCAGAGGAACCAAATGGACCATTTTAGAGAAACGGTCACAGACCACCCAGATGACAGACATCTTCTGGGAAACAGGCAGATCTGAAATAAAATCCATCGAGATGTGTGTCCAAGGCCTCTTAGGAATAGGCAAGGGCAACAGCAGTCCGCTAGCCCGAGAACTACAAGACTTGGCCCGAGCACAAACGTCACATGACTGCACAAAGACTCGCACATCTCGTGACAGGGAAGGCCACCAGAAGGATCTTGCCACCAAATCCCTGGTACCAAAAATTCCGGGATGACCTGCCAATGCAGAAGAATGTACCTCAGAGATGACTCTGCTGGTCCAATCATCCGGAACAAACAGTCTATCAGGCGGACAACGATCCGGTCTATCCGCCTGAAACTCTTGCAAGGACCGCCGCAGATCAGGAGAAACGGCCGACAAAATTACTCCCTCCCTAAGGATACCTGTGGGTTCAGAATTACCAGGAGAGTCCGGGTCAAAACTCCTAGAAAGGGCATCTGCCTTAACATTCTTAGAACCCGGTAGGTATGACACCACAAAATTAAAGCGAGAAAAAAATAAAGACCAGCGCGCCTGTCTAGGATTCAGGCGTCTGGCAGTCTCAAGATAAATCAAATTTTTGTGGTCAGTCAATACCACCACCTGATGCCTAGCCCCCTCGAGCCAATGGCGCCACTCCTCAAACGCCCACTTCATGGCCAAAAGCTCCCGATTCCCAACATCATAATTCCGCTCTGCGGGCGAAAATTTGCGAGAAAAGAAGGCACAAGGCCTAATGACGGAGCAGTCGGAACCTTTCTGCGACAACACTGCCCCAGCTCCGATCTCCGAAGCGTCAACCTCAACCTGAAAAGGCAGATTCACATCAGGCTGACGCAACACAGGGGCAGAGGCAAAACGGCGCTTAAGCTCCTGAAAGGCCTCTACAGCATGAGGGGACCAATTAGCAACATCAGCGCCTTGTCTGGTCAAATCAGTCAGTGGTTTAACGACATCCGAAAAACCAGCAATAAATCGGCGGTAAAAGTTGGCAAAGCCCAAAAATCTCTGAAGACCCTTAAGAGAGGAGGGCTGAGTCCAGTCACAAATAGCTTGCACCTTGACGGGATCCATCTCAATGGAAGAGGGAGAAAAAATATACCCCAAAAAGGAAATTTTCTGGACCCCAAAAACGCACTTAGACCCCTTCACACATAAAGAATTAGACCGCAGAACCTGAAAAACTCTCCTGACCTGCTGGACATGAGAGTCCCAGTCATCAGAAAAAATCAGAATATCATCCAGATATATTATCATAAATTTATCCAGAAAATCGCGGAAAATATCATGCATAAAAGACTGGAAAACTGAAGGGGCATTAGAAAGACCAAAAGGCATGACCAAATACTCAAAGTGGCCCTCGGGCGTATTAAATGCGGTCTTCCACTCATCCCCCTGCCTGATCCGCACCAAATTATACGCCCCACGAAGATCAATTTTAGAGAACCACTTAGCACCCTCTATACGAGCAAACAAATCAGTAAGCAATGGCAATGGGTATTGATACTTAACAGTGATCTTATTCAGAAGCCGATAATCAATACATGGTCTCAAAGAGCCGTCTTTTTTTGAGACAAAGAAAAACCCAGCTCCCAAGGGAGAAGAAGATGGACGAATATGTCCCTTTTCCAAAGACTCCTTTATATATTCCCGCATAGCAGCATGTTCCGGCACAGACAAATTAAACAAACGACCCTTTGGATATTTACAACCCGGTATCAAATCTATGGCACAATCGCACTCACGGTGCGGAGGTAACGACCCAAGCTTGGGTTCGTCAAAGACGTCTTGATAATCAGAGAGGAACTCAGGGACTTCAGAGGGAATGGACGATGAAATAGAAACCAAAGGTACGTCCCCATGAATACCCTTACATCCCCAGCTCAACACAGACATTGCTCTCCAGTCCAAGACTGGGTTGTGAGACTGCAACCATGGCAATCCCAGTACCAAATCGTCATGTAAATTATACAGCACCAGGAAACGAACAATCTCCTGGTGATCCGGATTGATACGCATGGTTACTTGCGTCCAGTATTGTGGTTTATTATTAGCCAATGGGGTGGAGTCAATCCCCTTCAGAGGAATAAGAGTCTCCAAAGGCTCTAAATCAAAACCACAACGATTGGCAAAGGACCAATCCATAAGACTCAGAGCGGCGCCAGAGTCAACATAGGCGTCCGTGGCAATGGATGACAAAGAGCAAATCAGGGTTACAGACAAAATAAACTTAGACTGAATGGTGCCAATGGAAACAGACTTATCAAGCTTCTTTGTACGCCTAGAGCATGCAGATATAACATGAGTAGAATCCCCACAATAGAAACACAATCCATTCTTCCGTCTAAAATTCTGTCGCTCGCTCCTGGACAGAATTCTATCACACTGCATACTTTCTGGCGTCTTTTCCATAGACACCGCCAGATGGTGCACCGGTTTGCGCTCCCGCAGACGCCTATCAATCTGAATAGCCATTGTCATGGACTCATTCAGACCTGCAGGCAAAGGGAACCCCACCATAACATCCTTAACGGCATCAGAGAGACCTTCTCTGAAAGTTGCCGCCAAGGCGCACTCATTCCACTGAGTAAGCACAGACCATTTACGGAATTTTTGGCAGAAAACTTCAGCTTCGTCTTGCCCCTGGGATAGTGCCATCAAAGTTTTTTCTGCCTGAAGTTCCAAATGAGGTTCCTCATAAAGCAAGCCCAAGGCCAGAAAAAACGCATCCACATCGCGTAACGCAGGATCCCCTGCTGGCAATGAGAAGGCCCAATCTTGAGGGTCACCCCTGAGCAAGGAAATCACAATCCTAACCTGCTGAGCAGGGTCTCCAGCTGAACGAGACTTCAGGGACAAATAAAGCTTACAATTATTTCGGAAATTCTGGAAGCTAGCTCTATTCCCTGTGAAGAACTCCGGCAAAGGAATTCTCGGTTCAGATACCGGAGCATGTACCACAAAATCTTGTAAATTTTGTACTTTCGTGATGAGATTACTCAAACCCGCAGTTACACTCTGGAGATCCATTATTGTCAGGTGCACACAGAGCCTACAGAGATTAGGAGGAGAGAGAGAAAAAAGACTGCAGCAAGGCAGACTGGAGGAAAAAAAAAAAAAAAAAAAAATTCCAGCAGACTTCATATAACTCTCCTTTCTCAACCTGGGTCTTTAACACTTTATGGGCCGGTCAAACTGTCATGATCTCTGCAGGCAGAGATCATAGCAAGCCTATAGAGGGACAAGCTCTCGGAAGATGGAACTATACTGACCATGAACTAAGCCTGCCGCGCAACTAGAAATAGCCAGGTAGCATTTCCTATTTATCGCTAGATGCCCAGCTCTGGCCTAAGACCTAAATAGCTAGCAGAGGGAAATATAAGACCTGGCTCACCTCTAGAGAAATATTCCAAAGAAGACAGTAGCCCCCCCACATATAATGACGGTGAGTTCAGATGAAACAACAAACGCAGCAGGAAAATAGTCTTAGCAAATTTGAGGTCCGCTTACTAGATAGCAGAAGACAGATAGTATACTTTCATGGTCAGCAGAAAAACACTAACAAAACACCATCCAGAGATTACCTTAAACTCTGGCATTAACTCATAACGCCAGAGTAGCAATCCCTGATCAACGAGAGCTTTCCAGACACAGTAACAAAACTTCAGCTGTGAACTGGAACAAAATAGGCAAAACAAAACATGGACAAAAGTCCAACTTATCTAGTAGTTGTCTAGAAGCAGGAACAAGCACTGAGAGGCATCAGATAACATTGTTGACCGGCAAGAAACCACCAGAGAAATGAGCTTAAATAGCGACACCCACTACTGATGGAACCAGGTGAAACAGGAAAGAGGATGACAAGTCCAATTCCACAAGCGGCCACCGGGGGAGCCCAGAATCCAAATTCACAACACAAGTCCAATTCCACAAGCGGCCACCGGGGGAGCCCAGAATCCAAATTCACAACACCAGGCTCTGCAGGGGGAGCAGAGTGTAGGCCGAAGCCTAATTGAACCAATTTCAAAGGTAACCTTTAACCACCCCTCAGGTGTTACAAAGTAGAAGAGCCACAGCTTATGCAGCAGTAGTGCTGCACAAGTCAAAGGTTGCTCTTTTAATTTTTCTCCTTGCACACGCTGAATGAAACACGTATAACATTTAGCCCTTTATACAGTCAAACTGTGTTGGAGGCGCGAGTTCCCTTCGTAATGAGACGCAGCACAAATGTCAAGAATCCCACCTTGGTGCTGGGTGCAGCCTCCTGAGCGTTGTTATTTGCTGTACAGGAGTCTGCGCTGTCGTGTTATCCCTTGGCCTAGCGCTGTTAGCGCTACCCATCTTCTGACATCATTTAATGTCGGCCGGTGCGGTTCGCGATGACCATGAATCCCAGCCCCGCAGTGTCTTAACATTGTTAAAACACTGCGGGGCTGGGATTCATGGCCTGGCGCAGCACATATGTTCGCCTCTCACACTTGGGTCCTTACACCCGCTTCAGACTGTGCGGCGTCAGCTGATCCCTTATCGCATGCCACGGCCATGAAGCCGCACAGTCCGAAGAAGGCGGAAGGAGATGAGGGACAGGCGAACTGATGCACTGCTCATGCCCATCAAACACACCCTCGCAGTCCAAATAAATAAGACACCGAGGGGCGTTGTGTGGGTCAGGGCGGCCGCAGAGGCGCAGGCAGCCAAACAATGATGCCAGAAGACGGGCAGCGCTACCAAGGGGGTTGCAGCGTGTCATTACAAAGGAAAGTCACACCTCCGGGACGGTTAAATGGTCACACAGAGGACACATTTTAGACGTGTTTTCAGTTCCACATGTGCGAGGAGAATACGTTTATGAGCCACCTTGCACACATGCAGCATTACTGCTGTACAAGGTGGCTGTAAAACATAGAAACGCCTGGGGGAGGGGGGACAGGTTCCCTTCAATTTCAGTTCTTGTGTCTGCGTGGCTGTTGCAGGACACGTTGCCGGCTACACAGCAGGGGAACAGCTGGCGGTGCTGAACCCCACTGACACATTGGCGAGGTGTTTTTCTCTGTGCAGCTAGCAGTACCGGGCCCCAACTGGCGGTGTTAGAGCCCAGGGTCAGCAGGAGGAGCAGGGGGAGCGGAGTGTAGGCCGAAGCCTGCACTGGAGCAAGTTGAAAGGGAACCTTTAACCCCCCCCCCCCCAGGCGTTTGTAGCTGAAAGAGCCATCGTGTACAGCACTAATGCTGGAAAAGGTAAACTTATCTCTCTTAATTATGGTCCTTGCACATGCTGAACCTAACACTTATGAAATGTGTCCCCTCACAGCGTTAAACCGTCCGGTAGGTGGAACTTTCCTTTGTCATGTGACGCATCACAGCCGTCATTTTTACCCCCTTGGCGCCGTGCGCCGCCTCCTCAGCGTTGTTTGAATCTGTCCCGGAGCCTGCGCTGTTAGGTTAGCCCTTGGCCATGCACACATTTTGCGCTGCCCGTCTTCTGACATCATTTGGTGTCAGGCTGGCTGCGCCTGTGTGGGTGCGCTGGCCGAGATCCCGCCTCGCAGTGTCGTCTAATGTAATCCCACCGCGGGCCTGGGATCCGTGGCCATGCGCAGTGCATATCCTCGCCTCTCACTCCCCTCCCTACGGCTTCTTCAGACTGTGCGGTGTCACGGCCGTGGCATGCTATTAGGGATCAGCTGACACCGCACAGTCTGAAGAAGCCGTAGGGAGGGGAGTGAGAGGCGAGGATATGCACTGCGCATGGCCACGGATCCCAGGCCCGCAGTGGGATTACATTAGATGACACTGCGAGGCGGGATCTCGGCCAGCGCACCCGCACAGGCGCAGCCAGCCTGACACCAAATGATGTCAGAAGACGGGCAGCGCAAAATGTGTGCATGGCCAAGGGCTAACCTAACAGCGCAGGCTCCAGGACAGATTCAAACAACGCTGAGGAAGCGGCGCACGGTGCCAAGGGGGTAGGAATGACGGCTGTGCTGCGTCACATGACAGAGGAAAGTTCCACCTACCGGACGGTTTAACGGTGTGTGGGGACACATTTCATAAGTGTTAGGTTCAGCATGTGCAAGGAGCACCACGAAAAGAGGCACTTTTTCCCTTTGCATCATTACTGCTGCACAAGGTGGCTCCTTCAGTAACAAACGCCTGGGGGGGGGGGGACAGGTTCCCTTTAATTTAACTTGTTGTGCCTGCGTGGCGGTCGCAGTACACGTTGCCGTATACACAGCAGGGGAACAGCTGGCGGTGCTGAACCCCACTAACACATTGGCGAGGTGTTTGGCTCTGTGCGTACAGCACTTCTGGACAGCAACTAGCGGTGTTGGAGCCCAGGGACAGGTGGAGGAGGAGGAGGTGGAGGAGATAGGAGGGATTGCCACACACACAGCAGGGGAACAGCTGACGTTACTGAACCCCAATAACAGAGGAGGGACTGTTGGGACTGTGCGTACAGCACTTCTGGACGGCAACTAGCGGTGTTGGAGCCCAGGGACAGGTGGAGGAGGAGGAGGTGGAGGAGATAGGAGGGATTGCCACACACACAGCAGGGGAACAGCTGACGTTACTGAACCCCAATAACAGAGGAGGGACTGTTGGGACTGTGCGTACAGCACTTCTGGACGGCAACTAGCGGTGTTGGAGCCCAGGGACAGGTGGAGGAGGAGGAGGTGGAGGAGATAGGAGGGATTGCCACACACACAGCAGGGGAACAGCTGATGTTACTGAACCCCAATAACAGAGGAGGGACTGTTGGGACTGTGCGTACAGCACTTCTGGACAGCAACTAGCAGTGTTGGAGCCCAGGGACAGGTGGAGGAGGAGGAGGTGGAGGAGATAGGAGGGATTGCCACACACACAGCAGGGGAACAGCTGACGTTACTGAACCCCAATAACAGAGGAGGGACTGTTGGGACTGTGCGTACAGCACTTCTGGACAGCAACTAGCGGTGTTGGAGCCCAGGGACAGGTGGAGGAGGAGGAGGTGGAGGAGATAGGAGGGATTGCCACACACACAGCAGGGGAACAGCTGACGTTACTGAACCCCAATAACAGAGGAGGGACTGTTGGGACTGTGCGTACAGCACTTCTGGACGGCAACTAGCGGTGTTGGAGCCCAGGGACAGGTGGAGGAGGAGGAGGTGGAGGAGATAGGAGGGATTGCCACACACACAGCAGTGTTGTGAATTTACCTTTTTGGCTCCCTCTAGTGGTTACTAGTGATTTGACACTGGGAATGTCTGCCATCCCTTGTATGCTCACCTGGGTCGTTAGGTCAGGGCTGTTGCTATATAAGCTCCCTGGACCTTCAGTTCAATGCCTGGCAACGTTGTAATCAGAGCTAATCTGTTGTGCTCTTGGCTACTGATCCTGGTTCCTGCTAGATTAAGCTATGTCTGCTTTCTTGCTTTTTGCTGTTTGTTTTTGTTTGCATTTTTGTCCAGCTTGTACATAATCTGTATCCGAACCTTGCTGGAAGCTCTAGGGAGGCTGGAGTTCTCCCCCCGGGCCGTTAGACGGTTCGGGGGTTCTTGAATCTCCAGTGTGGATTTTTGTTAGGGTTTTTGTTGACCATATAAGTTATCTTACTACATTCTGCTATTAGTAAGTGGGCCTCTCTTTGCTAAACCTAGTTTATCTCTGTGTTTGTCATTTCCTCTTACCTCACCGTTATTATTTGTGGGGGGCTTGTATCCTACTTTTGGGGTCTATTCTCTGGAGGCAAGAGAGGTCTTTGTTTTCCTCTTCTAGGGGTAGTTAGCCCTCCGGCTGGCGCGAGACATCTAGCGACCAACGTAGGCATGTTCCCCGGCTACTTCTAGTGTTGGCGTTAGGAGTAGATATATGGTCAATCCAGTTACCACCGCCCTATGAGCTGGATTTTTGTACGTCGCAGACTTACTTGTTCCTCTGAGACCCTCGCCATTGGGGTCATAACAGTTTGCCAGGCCAGTATTAAATGTTAAATGCATTGCAGAAGCGGGATTATAAGAAAGAAAGTTCTGAGTTTTTTTTTCTCTCTCTCATTTTTTTTTCTTTTCCCCTTTACCTCTGAGTGGCTTATGTTTGCTGCAGACATGAATGTCCAGACCTTGATTACAAGTGTGGACCAGCTTGCTGCTCGTGTGCAGGGCATACAAGATTATGTTATCAGAAATCCTATGTCAGAACCTAAGATACCGATTCCTGAACCGTTTTCCGGAGACCGATTTAAATTTACAAATTTCAGGAATAATTGTAAATTGTTTTTGTCCCTGAGACCCTGTTCATCTGGAGACTCCGCTCAGCAAGTAAAAATTGTTATTTCTTTTTTACGGGGCGACCCTCAGGATTGGGCCTTCTCGCTGGCGCCAGGAGATCCGGCATTGGCTGACATTGATGCGTTTTTTCTGGCGCTCGGTTTGCTTTATGAGGAACCCAATCTTGAGATTCAGGCAGAAAAAGCCTTGCTGGCGATGTCTCAGGGCCAGGACGAGGCTGAAGTGTATTGCCAAAAATTTCGGAAATGGTCCGTGCTGACCCAGTGGAACGAGTGTGCATTGGCTGCAAATTTTAGAAATGGCCTTTCTGAAGCCATTAAGAATGTGATGGTGGGTTTTCCCATTCCCACAGGTCTGAATGATTCTATGGCCCTGGCTATTCAAATCGACCGGCGGTTGCGGGAGCGCAAAACCGCAAATTCCCTCATGGTGTTGTCTGAACAGGCACCTGATTTAATGCAATGTGATAGAATCCTGACTAGAAATGAGCGGAAAATTCATAGACGCCAGAATGGCTTGTGTTACTACTGTGGTGATTCTACACATGTTATCTCAGCATGCTCTAAACGTTTTACTAAGGTTGTTAGTCCGGTCGCCATTGGTAATTTGCAACCTAAATTTATTCTATCTGTAACTTTGATTTGCTCACTGTCATCGTATCCTGTCATGGCGTTTGTGGACTCAGGTGCTGCCCTGAGCCTTATGGATCTGTCATTTGCCAAGCGCTGCGGATTTGTTCTTGAGCCATTGGAAAATCCTATCCCTCTTAGGGGTATTGATTCTACGCCATTGGCAAAAAATAAACCGCAGTTTTGGACACAGGTTACCATGTGCATGACTCCCGAACATCGGGAGGTAATACGTTTTCTTGTTCTGCATAAAATGCATGATTTGGTTGTTTTGGGTTTGCCATGGTTACAGACCCATAATCCAGTCTTGGACTGGAAGGCTATGTCAGTGTCAAGTTGGGGCTGCCATGGAATTCATGGAGATTCCCTGCCCTTGTCTATTGCTTCTTCTACGCCTTCGGAAGTTCCGGCGTATTTGTCTGATTATCAGGATGTCTTCAGCGAGTCTAAGTCCAGTGCATTGCCTCCTCATAGGGAATGTGACTGTGCAATAGATTTGATTCCTGGCAGTAAGTTTCCTAAGGGGAGACTGTTTAATCTGTCGGTACCTGAACATACCGCGATGCGTTCATATATCAAGGAGTCTCTTGAGAAGGGGCATATCCGTCCTTCTTCTTCCCCTCTTGGTGCGGGATTCTTTTTTGTGGCCAAAAAGGACGGATCTTTGAGGCCTTGTATTGACTATCGGCTTTTAAATAAGATCACTGTCAAATTTCAGTATCCTTTGCCGCTGTTGTCAGATTTGTTTGCCCGGATTAAAGGTGCCAAGTGGTTCACCAAGATAGACCTTCGTGGTGCGTACAACCTTGTGCGCATTAGGCAGGGCGATGAATGGAAAACCGCATTCAATACGCCCGAGGGTCATTTTGAGTACTTGGTGATGCCATTTGGGCTCTCTAATGCACCTTCAGTTTTTCAGTCCTTCATGCATGATATTTTCCGGAAGTATCTGGATAAATTTTTGATTGTTTATCTGGATGATATTCTGGTTTTTTCTGATGATTGGGACTCGCATGTGGAGCAGGTCAGGATGGTTTTTGAGATTCTGCGTGAAAATTCTTTGTTTGTAAAAGGCTCAAAGTGTCTCTTTGGTGTACAGAAGGTTCCCTTTTTGGGGTTCATTTTTTCCCCTTCTGCTGTGGAGATGGATCCAGTCAAGGTCCGAGCTATTCATGATTGGACTCAACCCTCGTCAGTTAAGAGTCTTCAGAAGTTCTTGGGTTTTGCTAACTTCTACCGTCGTTTTATCGCAAATTTCTCTAGCGTTGTTAAACCGCTGATGGATATGACCAAGAAAGGCTCTGATGTAGCTAACTGGGCTCCTGCTGCCGTGGAGGCTTTCCAGGAGTTGAAACGCCGGTTTACTTCGGCGCCTGTTTTGTGCCAGCCTGACGTCTCACTTCCCTTTCAGGTTGAGGTGGATGCTTCGGAGATTGGGGCAGGGGCCGTTTTGTCGCAGAGAGGCCCTGGTTGCTCTACTATGAGACCTTGTGCCTTTTTCTCTAGGAAGTTTTCGCCGGCAGAGCAAAATTATGATGTGGGCAATCGGGAGTTGTTGGCCATGAAGTGGGCATTTGAGGAGTGGCGTCATTGGCTCGAGGGTGCTAAGCATCGTGTGGTGGTCTTGACTGATCACAAGAATCTGATGTATCTCGAGTCTGCTAAACGCCTGAATCCTAGACAGGCCCGCTGGTCATTGTTTTTTTCCCGTTTTGACTTTGTGGTCTCGTATTTACCAGGTTCTAAGAATGTGAAGGCCGATGCTCTGTCTAGGAGCTTTGTGCCTGATGCTCCTGGAGTCGCTGAACCTGTGGGTATTCTTAAGGAAGGAGTTATCGTGTCTGCTATTTCTCCAGATCTGCGACGTGTGTTACAGAGATTTCAGGCTGGTAGGCCTGACTCTTGTCCACCTGACAGATTGTTTGTACCTGCTAGATGGACCAGCAGAGTCATTTCCGAGGTTCATTCCTCGGTGTTGGCAGGGCACCCGGGAATTTTTGGCACCAGAGATCTGGTGGCCAGGTCCTTTTGGTGGCCTTCCTTGTCAAGGGATGTGCGGTCATTTGTGCAGTCCTGTGGTACTTGTGCTCGAGCTAAGCCTTGCTGCTCTCGTGCCAGCGGGTTGCTCTTGCCCTTGCCTGTCCCGAAGAGACCTTGGACACACATCTCTATGGATTTCATTTCTGATCTTCCGGTGTCTCAGGGCATGTCTGTCATCTGGGTGATATGTGATCGTTTCTCCAAGATGGTCCATTTGGTTCCTTTGCCTAAGCTGCCCTCCTCTTCTGATCTGGTTCCTGTGTTCTTCCAGAACGTGGTTCGTTTGCACGGCATTCCTGAGAATATTGTGTCGGACAGAGGATCCCAGTTTGTTTCCAGGTTCTGGCGATCCTTTTGTAGTAGGATGGGCATTGAGTTGTCGTTTTCATCCGCTTTCCATCCCCAGACTAACGGACAAACGGAGCGAACTAATCAGACTCTGGAGGCTTATTTGAGGTGTTTTGTCTCTTCTGATCAGGATGATTGGGTGACCTTCTTGCCGTTGGCTGAATTTGCCCTTAATAATCGGGCTAGTTCCGCCACCTTGGTTTCGCCATTTTTCTGCAACTCTGGTTTCCATCCTCGTTTTTCCTCGGGACATGTGGAGCCTTCTGACTGTCCTGGGGTGGATTCCGTGGTGGATAGGTTGCAGCGGATCTGGAGTCATGTGGTGGACAACTTGAAGTTGTCACAGGAGAAGGCTCAGCGTTTTGCCAACCGCCGCCGCGGTGTGGGTCCCCGACTTCGCGTTGGGGATTTGGTGTGGCTGTCTTCTCGATTTGTTCCTATGAAGGTCTCCTCTCCCAAATGTAAGCCTCGCTTCATTGGTCCTTACAAGATATTGGAAATCATTAATCCTGTATCCTTTCGCCTGGATCTTCCGGTGTCGTTTGCCATTCACAACGTATTTCATAGGTCCTTGTTGCGGCGGTACGTTGTGCCTGTGGTTCCTTCTGCTGAGCCTCCTGCTCCGGTGTTGGTTGAGGGCGAGTTGGAGTACGTGGTGGAGAAAATCTTAGATTCTCGTCTCTCCAGGCGGAGGCTTCAGTACCTGGTCAAGTGGAAGGGCTATGGTCAGGAGGATAATTCCTGGGTGGTCGCCTCTGATGTGCATGCAGCCGATTTGGTTCGTGCCTTTCACACCGCTCATCCTGATCGCCCTGGTGGTCTTGGTGAGGGTTCGGTGACCCCTCACTAAGGGGGGGGGTACTGTTGTGAATTTACCTTTTTGGCTCCCTCTAGTGGTTACTAGTGATTTGACACTGGGAATGTCTGCCATCCCTTGTATGCTCACCTGGGTCGTTAGGTCAGGGGTGTTGCTATATAAGCTCCCTGGACCTTCAGTTCAATGCCTGGCAACGTTGTAATCAGAGCTAATCTGTTGTGCTCTTGGCTACTGATCCTGGTTCCTGCTAGATTAAGCTAAGTCTGCTTTCTTGCTTTTTGCTGTTTGTTTTTGTTTGCATTTTTGTCCAGCTTGTACATAATCTGTATCCGAACCTTGCTGGAAGCTCTAGGGAGGCTGGAGTTCTCCCCCCAGGCCGTTAGACGGTTCGGGGGTTCTTGAATCTCCAGTGTGGATTTTTGTTAGGGTTTTTGTTGACCATATAAGTTATCTTACTACATTCTGCTATTAGTAAGTGGGCCTCTCTTTGCTAAACCTAGTTTATCTCTGTGTTTGTCATTTCCTCTTACCTCACCGTTATTATTTGTGGGGGGCTTGTATCCTACTTTTGGGGTCTATTCTCTGGAGGCAAGAGAGGTCTTTGTTTTCCTCTTCTAGGGGTAGTTAGTCCTCCGGCTGGCGCGAGACATCTAGCGACCAACGTAGGCATGTTCCCCGGCTACTTCTAGTGTTGGCGTTAGGAGTAGATATATGGTCAATCCAGTTACCACCGCCCTATGAGCTGGATTTTTGTACGTCGCAGACTTACTTGTTCCTCTGAGACCCTCGCCATTGGGGTCATAACACAGCAGGGGAACAGCTGACGTTACTGAACCCCAATAACAGAGGAGCGACTGTTGGGACTGTGCGTACAGCACTTCTGGATGGCAACTAGCGGTGTTGGAGCCCAGGGACAGGTGGAGGAGGAGGAGGTGGAGGAGATAGGAGGGATTGCCACACACACAGCAGGGGAACAGCTGACGTTACTGAACCCCAATGACAGAGGAGGAACTGTTGGGACTGTGCGTACAGCACTTCTGGACAGCAACTAGCGGTGTTGGAGCCCAGGGACAGGTGGAGGAGGAGGTGGAGGAGATAGGAGGGATTGCCACACACACAGCAGGGGAACAGCTGACGTTACTGAACCCCAATAACAGAGGAGCGACTGTTGGGACTGTGCGTACAGCACTTCTGGACGGCAACTAGCGGTGTTGGAGCCCAGGGACAGGTGGAGGAGGAGGAGGTGGAGGAGATAGGAGGGATTGCCACACACACAGCAGGGGAACAGCTGACGTTACTGAACCCCAATAACAGAGGAGGGACTGTTGGGACTGTGCGTACAGCACTTCTGGATGGCAACTAGCGGTGTTGGAGCCCAGGGACAGGTGGAGGAGGAGGAGGTGGAGAAAATAGGAGGGATTGCCACACACACAGCAGGGGAACAGCTGACGTTACTGAACCCCAATAACAGAGGAGCGACTGTTGGGACTGTGCGTACAGCACTTCTGGACAGCAACTAGCGGTGTTGGAGCCCAGGGACAGGTGGAGGAGGAGGAGGTGGAGGAGATAGGAGGGATTGCCACACACACAGCAGGGGAACAGCTGACGTTACTGAACCCCAATAACAGAGGAGGGACTGTTGGGACTGTGCGTACAGCACTTCTGGACAGCAACTAGCGGTGTTGGAGCCCAGGGACAGGTGGAGGAGGAGGAGGTGGAGGAGATAGGAGGGATTGCCACACACACAGCAGGGGAACAGCTGACGTTACTGAACCCCAATAACAGAGGAGCGACTGTTGGGACTGTGCGTACAGCACTTCTGGACGGCAATTAGCGGTGTTGGAGCCCAGGGACAGGTGGAGGAGGAGGAGGTGGAGGAGATAGGAGGGATTGCCACACACACAGCAGGGGAACAGCTGACGTTACTGAACCCCAATAACAGAGGAGGGTGTTATGGTTCCCAATGGCAGGGGAACATCAGAAACATAGAAAAACGGACAAGCTCTCGGGTGATGGAAACTAGAGCTGACCGCGATGCTAAACCTATACACACAACTAATAGTAGCCAGGGAACGTGCCTACGTTTTCGCTAGACGTCTCGCACCAGCCGGAGGACTAACTACCCCTAATAGATGAAACACAGTCCTGGCTTGCCTCCAGAGGAAAATTCCCCACAGGAGATAGTAGCCCCCCACATATAATAACGGTGAGTTAAGGTGAAAAGACAAACGTAGTATGAAAACAGATTTAGCACAGCGAGGCCCACTAACTAGATAGCAGAAGGATACAATAGTGGACTTCGCAGTCAGCTACAAAACCCTATCAAAAACCATCCTGAAATTACCTTAAACTCATGTGCCAACTCATGGCACCGGAGTGGCAATTTCAGCCCACAAGAGCTTCCAGCTGCAGAGAATCACATAACTGCAAACTGGACAAAACATACAAAAATAGACTAAGGACAGAAATGTCCAACTTAGCTGGTCAGCAGACTGGGAGCAGGTACATGCAACAGAAAGACTCTGGTTACATTGATGGCCGGCATTGGAATGACTGAGGAACAAGGCTAAATAGGAAACTCCCACATCCTGATAGAAACAGGTGAAAAGCTCACAAGACACCAGTACCACAAGCGACCACTGGGGGAGCCAAATAACCGAATCACAACAGTACGCCCCCCTTAAGGAGGGGGCACCGAACCCTCACAAGAACCACCAGGGCGATCTGGATGAGCCCTATGAAAGGCACGGACCAAATCAGAGGCATGAACATCTGAAGCTGAAACCCAAGAATTATCCTCCTGACCGTAGCCCTTCCACTTAACCAGATATTGAAGTCTCCGTCTGGAAACACGGGAGTCCAAGATTTTCTCCACCACGTACTCCAACTCACCCTCAACCAGCACAGGAGCAGGAGGCTCAACAGAAGGCACAACTGGCACCTCATACCTCCGCAATAACGACCGATGGAAAACATTATGGATAGCAAAGGATGCTGGGAGGTCCAAACGAAAAGACACAGGGTTAAGAATTTCCAAAATCCTATAAGGACCGATGAACCGAGGCTTAAACTTAGGAGAAGAGACCCTCATAGGGACAAAACGGGAAGACAACCACACCAAGTCCCCAACACAAGGACGAGGACCAACACGACGATGGCGATTAGCAAAATGCTGAGTCCTCTCCTGGGACAACTTTAAATTGTCCACCACCTGACCCCAAATACGATGCAACCTGTCCACCATAGTATCCACTCCAGGACAATCCGAAGATTCCACCTGACCAGATGAAAAACGAGGATGGAACCCCGAATTGCAAAAGAAAGGGGAAACCAAAGTGGCAGAACTGGCCCGATTATTAAGGGCAAACTCTGCCAACGGCAAAAAGGTGACCCAGTCATCCTGATCAGCAGACACAAAACACCTCAAATAAGTCTCCAAGGTCTGATTAGTACGCTCCGTCTGGCCATTCGTCTGAGGATGAAATGCAGACGAAAAAGACAAATCAATGCCCATCCTGGCACAAAACGCCCGCCAAAATCTGGACACAAACTGAGATCCCCTGTCAGAAACTATATTCTCCGGGATACCATGCAACCGAACCACATTCTGAAAAAACAGAGGCACCAACTCAGATGAGGAAGGCAACTTGGGCAAAGGTACCAAATGAACCATCTTAGAAAAATGGTCACACACCACCCAGATGACAGACATTTTCTGAGAAACAGGGAGATCAGAAATAAAATCCATAGAGATGTGTGTCCAAGGCTTCTTAGGAATAGGCAAGGACAACAACAATCCACTAGCCCGAGAACAACAAGGCTTGGCCCGAGCACAAACATCACAAGACTGCACAAAAGTACGCACGTCCCGAGACAGGGAAGGCCACCAGAAGGACCTAGCCACCAAATCCCTGGTACCAAAAATTCCCGGATGACCTGCCAACGCAGAAGAATGAACCTCCGAGATGACTCTACTGGTCCACTCATCCGGCACAAACAATCTACCAGGCGGACAACGATCAGGCCGATCCGCCTGAAACTCTTGTAAAACACGTCGCAGGTCAGGGGAGACAGCAGACAATATCACCCCATCCTTAAGGATACCCGTAGGTTTGGAATCACCAGGGAAATCAGGTTCAAAACTCCTAGAAAGGGCATCAGCCTTCACATTTTTAGAACCTGGCAGATACGAGACCACAAAATTAAACCGAGAGAAAAACAACGACCAGCGCGCCTGTCTAGGATTCAGACGTCTGGCCGACTCAAGATAAATCAAATTCTTGTGATCAGTCAAGACCACCACCTGATGTCTAGCACCCTCAAGCCAATGACGCCACTCCTCGAATGCCCATTTCATCGCCAAAAGCTCCCGATTACCAACATCATAGTTTCGCTCGGCGGGCGAAAATTTTCGAGAAAAGAACGCACAAGGTCTCATCACTGAACCATCTGAACTTTTCTGTGACAAAACCGCCCCCGCTCCAATCTCGGAAGCATCAACTTCCACCTGAAAAGGAAGTGAAACATCAGGCTGGCGCAACACAGGGGCAGAAGAAAAGCGGCGCTTAAGCTCTCGAAAGGCCTCCAGAGCAGCACCTTTTTTAGTCAAATCAGTCAAAGGCTTGACCACGCTAGAAAAACCAGTTATGAATCGATGATAAAAATTAGCAAAGCCCAAAAATTTCTGAAGGCTCTTAAGAGAAGTCGGCTGCGTCCAGTCACAAATTGCCCGAACCTTAACAGGATCCATCTCAATAGAAGAAGGGGAAAAAATGTACCCCAGAAAAGAAATCTTCTGAACCCCAAAAACACACTTTGCACCCTTTACAAACAGAGAATTGGTCCGCAAAACCTGAAAAACCTTCCTAACCTGTTGAACATGAGACTCCCAGTCATCCGAAAAAATCAAAACATCATCCAGATACACAACCATGAATTTATCCAGATATTCACGGAAAATATTGTGCATAAAAGACTGAAAGACCGAAGGGGCATTTGACAAACCAAAAGGCATTACCAAATACTCAAAATGGCCCTCGGGCGTATTAAATGCGGTTTTCCACTCATCCCCCTGCTTAATTCGCACCAAATTATATGCACCGCGAAGATCAATCTTAGAGAACCACTTAGCTCCCTTAATGCGAGCAAATAAATCAGTCAGCAATGGCAAAGGATACTGATATTTGACTGTGATCTTATTTAAGAGTCTATAATCAATACAAGGTCTCAAAGAACCATCTCTTTTGGCTACAAAAAAGAACCCCGCTCCTAAAGGAGACGAAGAAGGATGAATATGTCCTTTTTCCAAGGACTCCCTAATATACTCTCGCATAGCAGCATGTTCAGGTACAGACAGATTGAATAAACGACCCTTAGGAAATTTACTGCCAGGAATCAAATCTATGGCGCAATCACAATCTCTGTGAGGAGGAAGAGAATTAAGAGTAGACTCCTCAAAAACATCACAATAATCAGACAAAAAAGCCGGGATCTCAGAGGGAATAGATGAAGCAATGGAAACCAAAGGTGCGCCCCCATGATTTCCCTGACATCCCCAGCTTAGTACAGACATTGTTTTCCAGTCAAGGACTGGGTTATGGGTTTGCAACCATGGCAATCCCAGCACTAATACATCATGTAGATTAAACAACACAAGGAAGCGAATCACCTCCTGATGGTCTGGAGTCATACGCATAGTCACTTGTGTCCAGTATTGTGGTTTATTACTAGCCAATGGTGTAGAATCAATACCCTTTAAAGGTATAGGGACTTCCAGAGGCTCTAGATGAAACCCACAGCGCCTGGCAAAGGACCAATCCATAAGACTCAAAGCGGCACCAGAATCCACATAAGCATCCGCGACAATAGAAGATAACGAACAAATTAAAGTCACAGACAAAATAAACTTGGACTGCAAAGTCCCAATAGCAGAGGATTTAGCAACTTTGTTTGTTCGTTTTGAGCATGCTGATATAACATGAGTTGAATTCCCACAATAGAAGCACAACTTATTTTTGCGCCTATAATTCTGTCGTTCGCTTCTGGACAGAAAACTATCACATTGCATACTCTCTGGTACCCTCTCAGAAGACACCGCCAAATGGTGCACAGGTTTGCGTTCCCGTAAACGCCGATCAATCTGAATAGCCATTGTCATGGACTCATTCAGACCCGTAGGCATAGGAAACCCCACCCTGACGTCTTTTACGGCATCAGAAAGACCTTCTCTGAAATTTGCCGCCAGAGCGCACTCATTCCACTGAGTAAGCACAGACCATTTTCGAAATTTTTGGCAATATATTTCGGCCTCATCTTGCCCCTGAGAGAGGGCTATCAAGGCCTTTTCAGCCTGTATCTCTAAATTAGGTTCCTCATAAAGCAACCCTAAGGCCAGAAAAAACGCATCCACCTTGAGCAACACAGGGTCCCCTGGCGCCAATGAAAATGCCCAATTTTGAGGGTCACCCCGCAATAATGAAATCACTATTTTAACCTGCTGTGCAGGATCTCCAGCAGAGTGAGATCTCAGAGAAAGAAACAATTTACAATTGTATTTAAAATTCAGAAAACAAGATCGATCTCCGGAGAAAAACTCTGGTAAAGGAATTTTAGGTTCAGACCGAGGAGCATGTATAACAAAATCTTGTATATTCTGAACTTTAGCAGCAAGATTATTCAAATTTGTAGCCAGACTCTGGAGATCCATATTTCAACAGATAAAATCTGAGCCATTCAGGGGTTAAGAGGAGAGGAAAGCAGGAGACTGCAATTAGAGCTGGAGTGCAACTTCAGAGAAAAAAAAAAAAATTTCACACAGTTCCTTTTCTCTCCTGCTTCAGCCCATAGATTAAACATGTAGGCCGGCCATACTGTTATGGTTCCCAATGGCAGGGGAACATCAGAAACATAGAAAAACGGACAAGCTCTCGGGTGATGGAAACTAGAGCTGACCGCGATGCTAAACCTATACACACAACTAATAGTAGCCAGGGAACGTGCCTACGTTTTCGCTAGACGTCTCGCACCAGCCGGAGGACTAACTACCCCTAATAGATGAAACACAGTCCTGGCTTGCCTCCAGAGGAAAATTCCCCACAGGAGATAGTAGCCCCCCACATATAATAACGGTGAGTTAAGGTGAAAAGACAAACGTAGTATGAAAACAGATTTAGCACAGCGAGGCCCACTAACTAGATAGCAGAAGGATACAATAGTGGACTTCGCAGTCAGCTACAAAACCCTATCAAAAACCATCCTGAAATTACCTTAAACTCATGTGCCAACTCATGGCACCGGAGTGGCAATTTCAGCCAACAAGAGCTTCCAGCTGCAGAGAATCACATAACCGCAAACTGGACAAAACATACAAAAATAGACTAAGGACAGAAATGTCCAACTTAGCTGGTCAGCAGACTGGGAGCAGGTACATGCAACAGAAAGACTCTGGTTACATTGATGGCCGGCATTGGAATGACTGAGGAACAAGGCTAAATAGGAAACTCCCACATCCTGATAGAAACAGGTGAAAAGCTCACAAGACACCAGTACCACAAGCGACCACTGGGGGAGCCAAATAACCGAATCACAAAAGGAGGGACTGTTGGGACTGTGCGTACAGCACTTCTGGACGGCAACTAGCGGTGTTGGAGCCCAGGGACAGGTGGAGGAGGAGGAGGTGGAGGAGATAGGAGGGATTGCCACACACACAGCAGGGGAACAGCTGACGTTACTGAACCCCAATAACAGAGGAGGGACTGTTGGGACTGTGCGTACAGCACTTCTGGACGGCAACTAGCGGTGTTGGAGCCCAGGGACAGGTGGAGGAGGAGGAGGTGGAGGAGAAAGGAGGGATTGCCACACACACAGCAGGGGAACAGCTGACGTTACTGAACCCCAATAACAGAGGAGGGACTGTTGGGACTGTGCGTACAGCACTTCTGGACGGCAACTAGCGGTGTTGGAGCCCAGGGACAGGTGGAGGAGGAGGAGGTGGAGGAGATAGGAGGGATTGCCACACACACAGCAGGGGAACAGCTGACGTTACTGAACCCCAATAACAGAGGAGGGACTGTTGGGACTGTGCGTACAGCACTTCTGGACGGCAACTAGCGGTGTTGGAGCCCAGGGACAGGTGGAGGAGGAGGAGGTGGAGGAGATAGGAGGGATTGCCACACACACAGCAGGGGAACAGCTGACGTTACTGAACCCCAATAACAGAGGAGCGACTGTTGGGACTGTGCGTACAGCACTTCTGGACGGCAACTAGCGGTGTTGGAGCCCAGGGACAGGTGGAGGAGGAGGAGGTGGAGGAGATAGGAGGGATTGCCACACACACAGCAGGGGAACAGCTGACGTTACTGAACCCCAATAACAGAGGAGCGACTGTTGACTGTGCGTACAGCACTACCAGGCAACAACTAGCGGTGTTGGAGCCCAGGGACAGCAGGAGAAGCAGAGGAACACAATGTAGGCCGAAGCCTGATTGGAGAAAGTCGAAAGGGAACCTTTAACCCCCCCCCCCCCCCAAGGCGTTTGTAGCTGAAAGAACCAGCTTGTGCAGCACAAAAGATGCAAAAGGAAAAGGTGGCTCTTTTCATGATGCTCCTTGCAAACACAGAACTAAACACTTATAAAATGTGTCCCCTGAAACCGTGAGACCGTCCCGGAGATGGGACTTTCCTTCATAATATGACGCAGCACAGCTGTCATTCCTACCTCCTTGGCGCCGTTCCCCGGCTCCTCAGCGTTGTTTGATTCCGTCCCGGAGCATGCGCTGTTATGTTATCCCTTGGCCAGGCACACTTAGCGCTGCCCATCTTCTGACATCATTTGGTGTCAGGCTGGCTGCGCCTGTGCGGCCGCGCTGGCCGAGAGCCCGCCTCGCAGTGTCGTCTAATGTAATCCCACCGCGGGCCTGGGATCCGTGGCCATGCGCAGTGCATATCCTCGCCTCTCACTCCCCTCCCTACGGCTTCTTCAGACTGTGCGGCGTCACGGCCGTGGCATGCTATTAGGGATCAGCTGACGGCGCACAGTCTGAAGAAGGCGTAGGGAGATGAGTGAGAGGCGGAGGTTCAGATATGCACTGCGCATGTCCATGGATCTCAGGCCCCCAGTGGGATTAAATCAGAAGACACTGCGAGGCGGGCTCTCGGCCAGCGCGGCCGCACAGGCGCAGCCAGCCTGACACCAAATGATGTCAGAAGATGGGCAGCGCTAAGTGTGCCTGGCCAAGGGATAACATAACAGCGCAGGCTCCGGGACGGAATCAAACAACGCTGAGGAGCCGGGGCACGGCGCCAAGGGGGTAGGAATGACGGATGTGCTGCGTCATATTACGAAGGAAAGTCCCACCTCCGGGACGGTTTTACGGTATCAGTGGACACATTTTATAAGTGTTAAGTTCTGCGTGTGCAAGGAGCTAAACAAAAATAGCTACCTTTTCCTTGTGCAGCATTACTGCTGCACAAGGTGGCTCTTTCAGTAACAAACGCCTTGGGGGGGGGGGACAGGTTCCCTTACATTTCAGTTGTTGTGTCAGCGTGGCGGTCGCAGGACACATTGCCGGCTACACAGCTGGGGATCAGCTGACGTTACTGAAACCCAATAACACTGGGTCGTATGTTTTGACTGTGCAGACGGCACTTCTGAGCCTCAACTGGCGGTGTTGGAACCCGGGAATTTAAGTTCAGGTGGTAGAAAGATGAACACAACAGGAGACCTAGATAACATAGACAGTCACCTAATTATTTAATCAGGAAGAGGAGTGGCAAATTCCTGCGAGATCCAGGCCTTGTTCATTTTCAGGAAAGTAAGCCGGTCAACGTTATCGGAGGATAGTCGCATGCGACGGTCAGTTAGTACACCACCTGCAGCACTAAAGACACGTTCCGATAATACACTGGCCGCAGGGCAAGACAGCACCTCCAATGCATACTGGCTTAGCTCTGGCCATGTATCCAGCTTTGAGACCCAAAACTTGAAAGGGGAAGAGCCGTCTGGGAGTACAGCAAGAGGGCAAGACATGTAGTCTGTCACCATCTGACGGAACCGTTGCCTCCTGCTGACTGGAGCCATCTGTGATGGTGTAGACTTTTGTGGCGGGCACAGAAAACTGTGCCACAGTTGGGCCATACTGGTCTTGCCTTGGGCAGAGGCACTGCTTCTGCTCCCTCTTTGTGCAGAGCCTCCACCACTGCCTGGACGCACTGAGCTGCTTTGTAATGCACTAGCAGCACTTCTCTCAGTTGGAATGGAGAAGATGATGGAATTCACCAGTGTGTCTTGGTACTCCCGCATTTTTCGCTCCCGGTTCAACGGTGTGATGAGGCTTTCTACGTTGTCCCGGTAGCGAGGATCGAGGAGGGTGAACACCCAATAATCAGACATGTTGAGAATGTGGGCGATGCGGCGGTCATTTCTCAGGCACTGCAGCATGTAATCCACCATGTGCTGCAGACTGCCAACTGCCCAAGAAACGCTGTCCCCTGCTGGAGGCGTGATCTCTGCCCGCTCGTCATCACCCCACCCTCGCTGTACACACTGAGTACTGGACAATTGTGTAACTCCCTCCTCTGGACGGATGTCTTCCTCCTCCATTGACTCCTCCTCATCCTTCTCACAAACTGTCCCCTGCCTACGCGTTTGTGAGGAACCACGTGGCGCTGACTGTCCAGAAGATGATGGAAATGGTGAATCCTCATCCTCCACCTCTTCCACAACATCATCCCTTAGCGCTTGCAGTGATTTTTCAAGCAGGCAGATAAGGGGGACAGTCATGCTGACTAGTGCATCATCTGCACTCGCCATCCGCGTGAAATAATCAAAGGGACGCAAAACCTGGCAGACGTCATTCATAGTGGCCCACTCTGTGGTTGTGAAGTCTGTACGGCGCGGAGTGCGACTTCTTTGCGCCTGATGCAGCTGGTACTCCATTACAGCTTGCTGCTGCTCACACAACCGCTCCAACATATGTAACGTGGAATTCCACCTGGTAGGTAGGTCACATATGATGCGATGTTCCGGCAGGCGGTGTCGGCGCTGCAGAGCCGCAATGCGCGCTTTTGCCGTGCTGGAACGCCGCAAGTGAGCACACTCTAGGCGGACCTTGTGCAGCAGTGCATCAAGATCCGGATAGTCCCTCAAAAAACTCTGCAGGACCAAATTGAGCACATGTGCCAGACATGGGATGTGAGTGAGGTTGCCGAGGCCCAGAGCTGCCACCAGATTTCGGCCATTATCACACACTACCATGCCTGGCTGGAGATTCGCTGGCACAAACCACACATCGCTCTCCTGCTTGATGGCATTCCAGAGCTCCTGCGCTGTGTGGCTTCGATTCCCCAAATAAATTAATTTCAAGACGGCCTGTTGACGTTTGGCCACGGCTGTGCTCATGTCGGTCGTAACAGGTAAACGTTCATCACGGGTCCATGTGGAGGTGGACTGTGACGGCTCCTGCAGCGATGATTCTGAGGAACTGGTGTAAGAGGAGGAGTCAATGCGTACAGAATGGATTCCTGCAATCCTTGGAGTGGGCAGGACACGTCCTGCGCCACTCGCACAATCTGTACCCGGCTCAACAACATTAAACCAATGGGCAGTGAGGGAAAGGTATTGCCCCTGTCCATGTTGACTGGTCCACGCATCGGTGGTGAGGTGGACCTTGCTACTGACGGTGTTCAGTAGCGCGTGTTTTATGTGTCCCTCCACATGCTTGTGCAGGGCAGGGACGGCTTGCCTGCTGAAGTAAAAGCGGCTGGGCACATTGTACTGTGGGACTGCCAATGACATCAAGTCACGGAAGCTGTCAGTCTCCACCAGCCTGAATGACAGCATTTCCAGTGACAGAAGTTTGGCAATGCCTGCAGTCAGAGCCTGTGCTCGTGGGTGGTTTGACGAGAAAGGCCGCCTTTTCTCCCATGCCTGTATTACCGATGGCTGTAGACTGGGCTGGGAGTGTGTGGATGACTGGGAAAGTGGTGCTGCGGGTGGAATTACAGCGGGTCTCTGGACAACAGGGCCAGAGGTTCTTCCACGGCGATCCTGGGAGGAAGCCGAACCAGCTGCGTGTGAGCTGGAGGAAGAGGCAACACGAGCTGAAGAGGTGGTAGCTGCCGCTGTTGGTTGGCCTAGCTCTTCAGTGCATTTCTGTAACTCCGCCACGTGCCTGGTGCGCACATGTTTCCACATATTTGCGGTATTGAGGTTGCTGACACTTTTCCCTCTTTTCACTTTGTGATGACACACCTTGCATTTGACATAGCAAATGTCATCTGCAACTGTGTCAAAAAAGGACCAGGCACTGCAAGTCTTGGGAGCGCCCTTTTTGGCTTTTGGAAGAGACATGCTCCTAACGGGTGCCAAAGCGGAGGCTGCAGGATCCGCAGTCTTCCCCCTCCCTCTCCCTCTTTGGGCCGTACGGGGAATCTCTTCCTCAGAGCTGCTCCCACCACCTTCCTGTCCCTCACGCCAAGATGGGTCAAGGACCTCATCATCTACACTACCCTCTGCCCCCAACTGCTCCTCCTGGGTAGTCTCAGCAGCAGACCACGCACCAGTAAGTGGCACCTGAGTGTCATCATCAGCTGATGCGGCCTGCGATGTGGTGACCGGAGCCACTGGCCCACCCGCCTCTTCAGAGGAAGAGAGAAAAAGCTGTTGGGCATCACTGCACCCTGCCTCTTCTTCCATTTCTCCAATGCTGCTTGGCTGGCCCCCTGTTTCCAAGCCAAGAGATTCAGAGAACAGAAGTAGAGACGGCTCCTGTCCTGGGCTCTCTGTCTGCCTGGGCAATTTGGCAGGTGGTGAAGAGACAGATGGCTGCTCTCCAGTGCTCTGTGTCTGAGAGGATGTGGCACTAATTGAAGTTGATGCACAAAAAAAGGAAAGGAGCTGCTCAAACAATGCACACCACGCACAATAAGAAAAACATGATGATATATTAATATCAAAAGGGGAATTTTTATTGACACATGAAAACTTCAAGACATATAAAACATAATTAAAACCAGTGCAACCATCAATTGGCACATAATCATATTACATGTATAAAAATACACAATACGCGTCTGCAGAAACCGGTGTATATATAGCAAAAAGTCCCTTTTGGCTCATGGAACTAATAAATCTCAATCAGGCAAGTACACCACCCTTGTAGGGGCCCGAGAACGATCCACCAATCCTGGGAGAACCAATAGAGCATAAGCGCTCAGCTGCAAGGCAGAGCCGCTCAATGCAGCAGCATGTGAAAGGACTGATAAAGACCCGGGAAGTCCAATGTCCCTAATAAGACAAAAGAGCTAAGCATACCCAGAGATGGAAAGGCATGCACACCGGTACCGGCCGCAGGCAAAGTGTGTGCCAAGGAAAACACCCAACGCGTGTCGCCCTTCTCAAGAGGGCTTCGTCAGGGGAAGGTGTCATGTATCAGAAGACCCCCTGTATAAATAGTAAATGCAGGACTGACCTGATGCGACGCAGGTGAATGAGGACGCCGGCGCCACCGGAAGTGTCAAATCTGGAGAGGAAATGTGCGCCACTAAACAAGAATGAGGAGTGCGCACGCCCCCCACGGCCGAGGCCGGAAGGGAAAAAAGGACGCATGCGCAATCGCGCCGGCACAGTGTAAACCCTCCCCAGCTGCCGTGGAAACAGCCGGTTTGTTGTGCGGCAAGTGCGCAAGCGCACATGAACAGCTGAGGGGAACCAAACTGTCTGTGTTGCCGGTAAAATAGCCAGTCAACACAAAATAAAAGACAAAGGTGGAAAAAGCACAAGGGGAAAGAATACAAAAAAATATATAAAAACCCAGTCATGGCAAAAGGTGGCCGAAACAGGAATGTAAGATAGCTATACAGCCATAACATGTATGGCTGGATCTCCATGTATATATGCACGCAAATACAGGCACCTCAATCAACACATACACCCCCGGGGGCCTGCCACACCACATATCGTACAGTATAGAGACCATCTGGAAAGAAAAAGTATTAATATACAGAAGTAAATAATGCTGGATCATGATATAGCAAATATAAATAATTTTTATTGGATATCACAATAACATGTAGGGCAGCATAACATGTATAAACTGCGCAAATGACAGTAAACCCCCGGATATGGCATTCTGATTTGATGGAAGTCAAAATGCCTGAAAAGCCCCATCGCCTAGGGTCCAGATTGGTATTAGGCATAAGACCAGTGGCGAATAACTAGATGAGCCTTTAATACGATTCAAAAAAGGGGGGTGGATATGTAAGCGTGCAAGCAACAGCAACAATCTACATCCCTATATCGCCCCATGAGCCATTAAAGGGAAACCAGATAAAATGGTAGATCAGGATATCTGCAAAAAGGCAAATGCTGATGAAGAACAAGAAATGACACCACATGTGAAAAATGGACAAAAACAGCAAGTTCAGGATATTATTTTGGGGACCAACAGAGACCGCAGGGCGAATGTATTTAATAAAAAGGAGTGGACCCAATGCACATTGTCTGCAAGACCAAACGTGATCTACAACCACAGTCCAGGATTTGTAGATGGAAAGTACGACCCAACCGGGTGAAGTATGGATACGAATATAGTTCCATCCAGGATCCAGCACCTCTTTTCCATAAGGGTATATATTGCATATCCGAAGGAATTCCAGAGCTTGATCTAGAATAAATCGGAAACATATGGAAAAAAGAAATGAAAAAGGGCAAAACCCACCAATAAAGGGCAGTAAAAAGTGGGGACAAAGGGGAGGGGGGAACAGGATAAATAGGATAAATTAGCCTAGAAAACCAGTGAACAATAGGTCCTCATTAAGCCCCCCCGGGGCCACTGCTCCTAGACAGAAAATCCATCGAGCCTCAGCCCGAAGGAGCTGGGGTACAATGGGGCCGCCCCTGTTAGTCCGATGGATTCTTTCCAAACCAACCACCTGGGTATTGCTGGTACGACCCCCATGATGGGACAAAAAATGGGAAGCTACTGTGGTGAGCATCTTGCCCTTAGCCTGGTCAGCCGAGGCCATATGAATGGTGGAAAAATGCTTCTGTACTCTACGTCGTAATTCTTGTGTAGTTTGACCTACGTATACCAATTGGCAAGGACATATTAACGCATAAATGACATATGAGGTTCTACAGTTGATGTAGGAGCGTAATTTATGTCGTCCGCCATCAGACGGATTGATGAAAACATCCCTGGTCGAGGTCATATGAGTACAGACATTACAGTCACCACAGGCAAAAGAGCCCAGGAGTCTGATGCCCTGCCCTAAGCGGGTAGTTTGTCTGGTATAGTGGCTCCTGGTAAGGATGTCCCTGAGGTTAGGAGCCCTTCGAGCAACCAACAGGGGACGGTCCCCCACAATAGAAGAGGTACTCAGATCCGTGGTAAGTATCCCCCAATGTTTGCGCAAGATTCCACTCAGACCAACCCAGTTGTTATGAAACGTCGTAATAAACCTAGGTTTATTATCACTTACCCTGGTCCTTGGGGCCAATAGTGAGTCCTGTGAGTGGGCTCTAGCACACTGGTAAGCCCTCGAAATGCTCTTCTTTGGGTAATGCCGATCCTTAAAGCGATGGGTGAGCTCCCTAGCTTCTATCTGGAAGTCCAAATCGTTGGTGCAGTTCCTTCTGGCCCGAAGGAATTGGCCTGTTGGAACGCCTGTCCGGGTGTGGAGCGGATGGAAGCTCCTAAAGTCCAATAAACTATTTGTGGCCGTGGGTTTTCGATAAAGCTTGGTCATGACCAATCCATCGTTCAACGAGATCTCCAAATCCAAGAATGTAACTGTAGATAATGACATAGTATAGGTTAGAAAAATATGATGAGCATTGTTGTTTAAAAGCCCAATGAACTGACAACATTCTTCTTGAGACCCCGTCCAAACAAAGAATAGGTCATCAATATATCTAGACCAATGCAAAACCTTCTCCGTGAATAGCTTGGATGGAAACACCCTGGTGGCTTCCCACCATCCTAGAAACAAATTTGCCAGAGCGGGCGCACATCTCGCACCCATGGCCACCCCTGAGACTTGTAAATAATAGGCCCTATCAAATAGAAAATAATTATGCCTAAGTACGAAATCTAGCAAGTCCACTATCAAGGAGTCATGCATGCGGTCAGAGTGATTTAGTTGGTCCAAGAAAAATAACACCGCTTGAATGCCGTCCTCGTGACTGATGTTGGAGTACAACGACTCCACATCACAGGTCACGAGCCAGGCTCCGGGGGGCACCGTCAATCCCCGGCAAATCTGGATGAAATGGGCTGTGTCCTTAACAAAAGAGGGAAGTATCTTGACCAAGGGCTGGAGAAAGAAATCAACATAAATGCAGACTTTTTCACATAAACTACCAATGCAGGCCACTATGGGCCTACCTGGAGGTTTAAGCAGGCATTTGTGTACCTTAGGTAGTAAATAAAAAGTCGCTACAACCGGGCATTCTACCCACAAAAATTTATGTTCATGATGGTCAATGATACCTAAGTCCTTAGCCCTGTCCAGGAGACCTCTGAGTCTCGAGGCGAAAGTCACCGTAGGGTCAGAGGGTAACTTCCTATAAAACCTGCAGTCGCCCAATTGACGCTGTGCCTCCTCCAGATATAGAGCATGCGGCCACAAGACCACATTGCCCCCTTTATCCGCCTCTTTGATCAAAAATGTAGGATTATGGCGGAGATTTGTGAGAGCCCTTTGTTCCTCCCTGTTTAGGTTGTTGGGGACCAATGCACGGGGGACCAAATTCATGATGTCCCTCTTAACCAATTCGAAAAAAACTCGAATGGCAGGTACCAATGAAAAGGGTGGTGAGACCCTGGATGGATTTTTATGTGGAAAGCGGTTCCTACCTGGGCCGGCCTCATTCTCATGAAGTAATTGAATCAAGTCCTGTAGTATTTGCTGGTCCGTATGATCCGAATTATTAGCCAAGTGGGGCCGCCTGTGCAACACTTGAAGAACGAGCTTCCTACAAAAGAGATACAAGTCCTTTACAAGTGTAAATTTGTCAACGCATTGCACAGGTGAAAAAGTTAGGCCCCTCTGTAGGACGGACAATTCAGTAGGGGATAGAACATAATTGGAAAGGTTAATAACCTGTAACACGTTACCTGAAGTGTGGGCCCCCATCAAATCCGCCTCTGAAGTTAATATTTGCGATAATTCCGATGTTGTTTCTGCGTGAATTGACGCCGGCCCCCGAATCGAGTGGTCCGTGTGGACACCGGGGCGGCGCCTGCGCCCTCTTCGGACCCGGCGTCTAGCTCGCTCTCTGCCGATGATAAAAAATCGCTGCCCGAAGTATAATTAGTAGCACTTGGCCCATCCTTTGCTGTGTCCCTAGTTTTCTGTGCAGGTGTAATGGATCTCTGGTTACCTTGATGTTTCCATCTAAAGGCCCTGGATGACTCAAAATCCATACGATCTCTAGAGAATTTCGATCTCTTCTTATTCATGATATCTCGATCGTACTTGTCGAGATTTTCCTTTAATCGCTGTCTGAAAGGTTGGACCTCCTTGGCCTCATCAAATTTAGCCAACTTTGAATCCAAATCCCTAATTTTAGTTTTGGTGGCTAATAACAGTTCTCTGTCATGCTCCAGCAACATGTTGATAATGATACCGGAACATTTAAGTAGACCCTGTTCCCAAGTGTTCTTAAAAACAGGGGAAGGCTCCCAAGCCGGATAAATGGCTATTCTGAGGCCACGGGGTACAATGTTGGACTTAATGTACTCCTCAAGACTTCGTATATTCCACCATAATCGTATACCGGTGCGATGGGCCGTAGTCAGCTCCGTTGTCAGTTTGACAAAATCTGAATCGACAGCAGCATCTTTTGTGAAGGAGAAAATATCAGCCGACTGAGCCTGCCATGCTGCCTCACGCGCCTCCCAGTCCATTATGCAGAGGGATATCTACAGAGAATACTGAATGAAAAAAAGCCAATCAAAAAACGGAAAACCATAAAAAATCAGATGAAAAAAAATATATATAATGACACAAAAATTGTGGAGCCCACCTCCAGCGAACACTACCAGGCAGTCATATAATGACTTAGGGCAGGGCATCAGACTCCTGGGCTCTTTTGCCTGTGGTGACTGTAATGTCTGTACTCATATGACCTCGACCAGGGATGTTTTCATCAATCCGTCTGATGGCGGACGACATAAATTACGCTCCTACATCAACTGTAGAACCTCATATGTCATTTATGCGTTAATATGTCCTTGCCAATTGGTATACGTAGGTCAAACTACACAAGAATTACGACGTAGAGTACAGAAGCATTTTTCCACCATTCATATGGCCTCGGCTGACCAGGCTAAGGGCAAGATGCTCACCACAGTAGCTTCCCATTTTTTGTCCCATCATGGGGGTCGTACCAGCAATACCCAGGTGGTTGGTTTGGAAAGAATCCATCGGACTAACAGGGGCGGCCCCATTGTACCCCAGCTCCTTCGGGCTGAGGCTCGATGGATTTTCTGTCTAGGAGCAGTGGCCCCGGGGGGGCTTAATGAGGACCTATTGTTCACTGGTTTTCTAGGCTAATTTATCCTATTTATCCTGTTCCCCCCTCCCCTTTGTCCCCACTTTTTACTGCCCTTTATTGGTGGGTTTTGCCCTTTTTCATTTCTTTTTTCCATATGTTTCCGATTTATTCTAGATCAAGCTCTGGAATTCCTTCGGATATGCAATATATACCCTTATGGAAAAGAGGTGCTGGATCCTGGATGGAACTATATTCGTATCCATACTTCACCCGGTTGGGTCGTACTTTCCATCTACAAATCCTGGACTGTGGTTGTAGATCACGTTTGGTCTTGCAGACAATGTGCATTGGGTCCACTCCTTTTTATTAAATACATTCGCCCTGCGGTCTCTGTTGGTCCCCAAAATAATATCCTGAACTTGCTGTTTTTGTCCATTTTTCACATGTGGTGTCATTTCTTGTTCTTCATCAGCATTTGCCTTTTTGCAGATATCCTGATCTACCATTTTATCTGGTTTCCCTTTAATGGCTCATGGGGCGATATAGGGATGTAGATTGTTGCTGTTGCTTGCACGCTTACATATCCACCCCCCTTTTTTGAATCGTATTAAAGGCTCATCTAGTTATTCGCCACTGGTCTTATGCCTAATACCAATCTGGACCCTAGGCGATGGGGCTTTTCAGGCATTTTGACTTCCATCAAATCAGAATGCCATATCCGGGGGTTTACTGTCATTTGCGCAGTTTATACATGTTATGCTGCCCTACATGTTATTGTGATATCCAATAAAAATTATTTATATTTGCTATATCATGATCCAGCATTATTTACTTCTGTATATTAATACTTTTTCTTTCCAGATGGTCTCTATACTGTACGATATGTGGTGTGGCAGGCCCCCGGGGGTGTATGTGTTGATTGAGGTGCCTGTATTTGCGTGCATATATACATGGAGATCCAGCCATACATGTTATGGCTGTATAGCTATCTTACATTCCTGTTTCGGCCACCTTTTGCCATGACTGGGTTTTTATATATTTTTTTGTATTCTTTCCCCTTGTGCTTTTTCCACCTTTGTCTTTTATTTTGTGTTGACTGGCTATTTTACCGGCAACACAGACAGTTTGGTTCCCCTCAGCTGTTCATGTGCGCTTGCGCACTTGCCGCACAACAAACCGGCTGTTTCCACGGCAGCTGGGGAGGGTTTACACTGTGCCGGCGCGATTGCGCATGCGTCCTTTTTTCCCTTCCGGCCTCGGCCGTGGGGGGCGTGCGCACTCCTCATTCTTGTTTAGTGGCGCACATTTCCTCTCCAGATTTGACACTTCCGGTGGCGCCGGCGTCCTCATTCACCTGCGTCGCATCAGGTCAGTCCTGCATTTACTATTTATACAGGGGGTCTTCTGATACATGACACCTTCCCCTGACGAAGCCCTCTTGAGAAGGGCGACACGCGTTGGGTGTTTTCCTTGGCACACACTTTGCCTGCGGCCGGTACCGGTGTGCATGCCTTTCCATCTCTGGGTATGCTTAGCTCTTTTGTCTTATTAGGGACATTGGACTTCCCGGGTCTTTATCAGTCCTTTCACATGCTGCTGCATTGAGCGGCTCTGCCTTGCAGCTGAGCGCTTATGCTCTATTGGTTCTCCCAGGATTGGTGGATCGTTCTCGGGCCCCTACAAGGGTGGTGTACTTGCCTGATTGAGATTTATTAGTTCCATGAGCCAAAAGGGACTTTTTGCTATATATACACCGGTTTCTGCAGACGCGTATTGTGTATTTTTATACATGTAATATGATTATGTGCCAATTGATGGTTGCACTGGTTTTAATTATGTTTTATATGTCTTGAAGTTTTCATGTGTCAATAAAAATTCCCCTTTTGATATTAATATATCATCATGTTTTTCTTATTGTGCGTGGTGTGCATTGTTTGAGCAGCTCCTTTCCTTTTTTTGTGCATCTGCTCCTTGGCTGCTTCGTTGCACCCCGCTTCTATTGCTTATCACAGGTCATATTGGTAGTGCGCTCTATTTTTTTGTATCTCATGGAATTCAGTTTTTCCCTATCTTCTTCCATAGGGTTTTCTTGAGCAGCACACATCCTATTATGGATTATGTTTATTAATATGGAATCCCTTATGGGATATTACCCTATTTATTTTTATTTATTTTTTTTTTTATATGACTGCCTGGTAGTGTTCGCTGGAGGTGGGCTCCACAATTTTTGTGTCATTATATATATATTTTTTTTCATCTGATTTTTTATGGTTTTCCGTTTTTTGATTGGCTTTTTTTCATTCAGTATTCTCTGTAGATATCCCTCTGCATAATGGACTGGGAGGCGCGTGAGGCAGCATGGCAGGCTCAGTCGGCTGATATTTTCTCCTTCACAAAAGATGCTGCTGTCGATTCAGATTTTGTCAAACTGACAACGGAGCTGACTACGGCCCATCGCACCGGTATACGATTATGGTGGAATATACGAAGTCTTGAGGAGTACATTAAGTCCAACATTGTCCCCCGTGGCCTCAGAATAGCCATTTATCCGGCTTGGGAGCCTTCCCCTGTTTTTAAGAACACTTGGGAACAGGGTCTACTTAAATGTTCCGGTATCATTATCAACATGTTGCTGGAGCATGACAGAGAACTGTTATTAGCCACCAAAACTAAAATTAGGGATTTGGATTCAAAGTTGGCTAAATTTGATGAGGCCAAGGAGGTCCAACCTTTCAGACAGCGATTAAAGGAAAATCTCGACAAGTACGATCGAGATATCATGAATAAGAAGAGATCGAAATTCTCTAGAGATCGTATGGATTTTGAGTCATCCAGGGCCTTTAGATGGAAACATCAAGGTAACCAGAGATCCATTACACCTGCACAGAAAACTAGGGACACAGCAAAGGATGGGCCAAGTGCTACTAATTATACTTCGGGCAGCGATTTTTTATCATCGGCAGAGAGCGAGCTAGACGCCGGGTCCGAAGAGGGCGCAGGCGCCGCCCCGGTGTCCACACGGACCACTCGATTCGGGGGCCGGCGTCAATTCACGCAGAAACAACATCGGAATTATCGCAAATATTAACTTCAGAGGCGGATTTGATGGGGGCCCACACTTCAGGTAACGTGTTACAGGTTATTAACCTTTCCAATTATGTTCTATCCCCTACTGAATTGTCCGTCCTACAGAGGGGCCTAACTTTTTCACCTGTGCAATGCGTTGACAAATTTACACTTGTAAAGGACTTGTATCTCTTTTGTAGGAAGCTCGTTCTTCAAGTGTTGCACAGGCGGCCCCACTTGGCTAATAATTCGGATCATACGGACCAGCAAATACTACAGGACTTGATTCAATTACTTCATGAGAATGAGGCCGGCCCAGGTAGGAACCTGTTATGACCCCAATGGCGAGGGTCTCAGAGGAATGTGGAAGTCTGAGAAATACAAAAAACCAGCTCATAGGGCAGTGGTAACTGGATTGACCATATATCTACTCCTAACGCCAACCCTAGAAGTAGCCGGGGATCATACCTACGATGATTCTAGATGACACGCTCCAGCCGGAGAATCTAGCTACCCCTAGCAGAGGAAAACAAAGACCTTTCTTGCCTCCAGAGAAATGGACCCCAAAGCTGGATAGAAGCCCCCCACAAATAATAACGGTGAGGTAAGAGGAAATGACAAACACAGAAATGAATCAGATTTAGCACAGAGAGGCCCGCTAACTAATAGCAGAAAAAGGAAAGGGAACTTATATGGTCAACGAAAACCCTATTAAAATCCACACTGGAAATTCAAGAACCCCCGAACCGTCTAACGGTCCGGGGGGAGAACACCAGCCCCCCTAGAGCTTCCAGCAAAGGTCAGGATGCAGACCAGGAACAAGCTGGACAAAAATGCAAAAACCAAAACAAATAGCAAAAGCAAAAAGTAGACTTAGCTGATATTTTCTGGAACCAGGATCAGTAGACAAGAGCACAGCAGACTAGCTCTGATAACTACGTTGCCAGGCACAGAACTGAAGGTCCAGGGAGCTTATATAGCTACACCCTAAACTAACGACCTCAGGTGCGGATTAAAGGAATGACAGAAAAACCAGAGTCAAAAAACTAGTAACCACTAGAGGGAGCAAAAAGCAAAATCACAACAGTACCCCCCCCTTAGTGAGGGGTCACCGAACCCTCACCACGACCACCAGGGCGATCAGGATGAGCGGCATGAAAGGCACGAACTAAATCGGCCGCATGAACATCAGAGGCGACCACCCAGGAATTATCCTCCTGACCATAGCCCTTCCACTTGACCAAGTACTGAAGCCTCCGCCTGGAGAGGCGAGAATCCAAGATCTTCTCCACCACGTACTCCAACTCGCCCTCAACCAACACCGGAGCAGGAGGCTCAGCAGAAGGAACTACAGGCACAATGTACCGCCGCAACAAGGACCTATGAAATACATTGTGAATAGCAAATGACACAGGAAGATCCAGACGAAAAGATACAGGATTAAGGATTTCCAATATCTTGTAAGGCCCAATAAAACGAGGTTTAAATTTGGGAGAGGAGACCTTCATAGGAACAAAGCGGGAAGAAAGCCATACCAAATCCCCAACGCGTAGTCGGGGACCTACACCGCGGCGGCGGTTGGCAAAGCGCTGAGCCTTCTCCTGTGACAATTTCAAGTTGTCCACCACATGATTCCAGATCCGCTGCAACCTATCCACCACAGAATCCACCCCAGGACAGTCAGAAGGTTCCACATGACCCGAAGAAAAGCGAGGATGGAAACCAGAGTTGCAGAAAAAAGGCGAAACCAAGGTGGCGGAACTAGCCCGATTATTAAGTGCAAACTCGGCCAACGGTAAGAATGTCACCCAATCGTCCTGATCAGCAGAGACAAAACACCTCAAATAAGCCTCCAAAGTCTGATTGGTTCGCTCCGTCTGTCCATTAGTCTGAGGATGGAAAGCAGACGAAAACGACAAATCAATGCCCATCCTACCACAAAAGGATCGCCAGAACCTGGAAACGAACTGGGATCCTCTGTCAGACACAATATTCTCAGGGATGCCGTGCAAACGAACCACGTTCTGGAAAAACACAGGAACCAGATCGGAAGAGGAAGGCAGCTTAGGCAAAGGAACCAAATGGACCATCTTGGAGAAGCGATCACATATCACCCAGATAACGGACATGCCCTGAGATAGCGGAAGATCAGAAATGAAATCCATGGAGATATGTGTCCAAGGTCTCTTCGGGACAGGCAAGGGCAAGAGCAACCCGCTGGCACGAGAACAGCAAGGCTTAGCTCGAGCACAAATCCCACAGGACTGCACAAATGACCGCACATCCCTTGACAAGGAAGGCCACCAAAAGGACCTGGCCACCAGATCTCTGGTGCCAAAAATTCCCGGGTGACCTGCCAACACCGAGGAATGAACCTCGGAAATGACTCTGCTGGTCCACTTATCCGGGACAAACAGTCTGTCAGATGGACAAGACTCAGGCCTATCAGCCTGAAATCTCTGCAACACACGTCGCAGATCCGGAGAAATAGCTGACAAGATAACTCCATCTTTAAGAATACCAACAGGGTCAGCGACTCCAGGAGCATCAGGCACAAAGCTCCTAGAAAGAGCATCGGCCTTCACATTCTTTGATCCTGGTAAATACGAGACAACAAAATCAAAGCAGGAGAAAAACAATGACCAGCGGGCCTGTCTCGGATTAAGGCGTTTAGCAGACTCGAGATACATCAGATTTTTGTGATCGGTCAGGACCACAACACGATGCTTAGCACCCTCGAGCCAATGACGCCACTCCTCAAATGCCCATTTCATGGCCAACAACTCCCGATTGCCCACATCATAATTTCGCTCAGCAGGCGAAAACTTCCTAGAGAAAAAGGCACAAGGTTTCATAACAGAGCAACCAGGGCCTCTCTGCGACAAAACGGCCCCTGCTCCAATCTCTGAAGCATCCACCTCAACCTGAAAGGGAAGCGAGACATCAGGCTGGCACAAAACAGGCGCCGAAGTAAACCGGCGTTTCAACTCCTGGAAAGCCTCCACGGCAGCAGGAGCCCAGTTAGCTACATCGGAGCCCTTCTTGGTCATATCCGTCAAAGGTTTCACAATGCTAGAAAAATTAGCGATAAAACGACGGTAGAAGTTAGCGAAGCCCAAGAACTTCTGAAGACTCTTAACCGACGAGGGCTGAGTCCAATCAAGAATAGCTCGGACCTTGACTGGGTCCATCTCCACAGCAGAAGGGGAAAAAATGAACCCCAAAAAGGGAACCTTCTGTACACCAAAGAGACATTTAGAGCCCTTGACAAACAAAGAATTTTCACGCAAAATTTTAAAGACCAACCTGACCTGCTCCACATGCGAATCCCAATTATCAGAAAAAACCAAAATATCATCCAGATAAACAATCAAAAATTTATCCAGATACTTCCGGAATATGTCATGCATAAAGGACTGAAAAACTGAAGGCGCATTGGAGAGCCCAAAAGGCATCACCAAGTACTCAAAATGACCTTCGGGCGTATTGAATGCGGTTTTCCATTCATCACCTTGTTTAATGCGCACAAGGTTGTACGCACCACGAAGGTCTATCTTGGTGAACCACTTGGCACCTTTAATCCGGGCAAACAAGTCAGACAACAGCGGTAAAGGATACTGAAATTTGACAGTGATCTTATTTAAAAGCCGATAATCAATACAGGGTCTCAAAGATCCGTCTCTTTTTGCCACAAAAAAGAATCCCGCACCAAGAGGGGAAGAAGACGGCCGAATATGTCCTTTCTCCAGAGACTCCTTGATATATGAACGCATAGCGGTATGCTCAGGTACCGACAGATTAAACAGTCTTCCCTTAGGAAATTTACTGCCCGGCATCAAATTTATAGCACAGTCACAGTCCCTATGAGGAGGCAATGCACTGGATTCAGACTCACTGAAGACATCCTGATAATCAGATAAATACTCCGGAACTTCCGAAGGCGTAGAAGAAGCAATAGACACAGGCAGGGAATCCCCATGAATACCACGACAGCCCCAACTTGAGACTGACATAGCCTTCCAGTCCAGGACTGGATTATGGGTCTGTAACCATGGCAGCCCCAAAACAACCAAATCATGCATTTTATGCAAAACCAGGAAACGTATCACCTCGCGGTGTTCAGGAGTCATGCACATGGTAACCTGAGTCCAATACTGCGGTTTATTTGCTGCCAATGGCGTAGCATCAATACCCCTAAGAGGAATAGGATTTTCCAATGGTTCAAGAGTAAAACCACAGCGCTTAGCAAATGAGAGATCCATAAGACTCAGGGCAGCACCTGAATCTACAAACGCCATGACAGGATAAGATGACAGTGAGCAAATCAGAGTTACAGACAGAATAAATTTAGGTTGCAAATTACCAATGGTGACAGGACTAACAACCTTAGCTATACGTCTAGAGCATGCTGAGATAACATGTGTAGAGTCACCACAGTAGTAGCACAAGCCATTCCGGCGTCTATGAATTTTCCGCTCATTTCTAGTCAGGATTCTATCACATTGCATTAAATCAGGTGTCTGTTCAGACAACACCATGAGGGAATTTGCGGTTTTTCTATCACATTGCACCGAGTTAGGTGTCTGTTCAGACAACACCATGAGGGAATTTGCGGTTTTGCGCTCCCGCAACCGCCGGTCAATTTGAATAGCCAGTGCCATAGTATCAATCAGACCTGTGGGAATGGGAAATCCCACCATAACATTTTTAATGGCTTCAGAAAGGCCATTTCTGAAATTAGCGGCCAGTGCACACTCGTTCCAATGTGTCAGCACGGACCACTTCCGAAATATTTGGCAATACACTTCAGCCTCGTCCTGCCCCTGCGACATAGCCAGCAAGGCCTTTTCTGCCTGAATCTCAAGATTGGGTTCCTCATAAAGCAAACCGAGCGCCAGAAAAAACGCATCAATATCAGCCAATGCCGGATCTCCTGGCGCCAGCGAAAAAGCCCAATCCTGAGGGTCGCCCCGTAAGAACGAAATAACAATTTTTACTTGCTGAGCAGAGTCTCCAGATGAACAGGGTCTCAGGGACAAAAATAATTTACAATTATTCACGAAATTTCTAAACTTAAATCTGTCACCGGAAAACAGTTCAGGAATCGGTATTTTAGGTTCAGACCTAGGATTTCTGATAACATAGTCTTGTATGCCCTGCACACGAGTAGCCAGCTGGTCCACACTTGTAATCAAGGTCTGGACATTCATGTCTGCAGCAAGCATAGCCACTCTGAGGTAAAGGGGAAGAAGGAAGAAGAGAGAAAAAAAAAAAAAAACTCAGAATCTTCTTTCTTATAATCCCTCTTTTGCAATGCACTAAACATTTAATACTGGCCTGGCAAACTGTTATGACCCCAATGGCGAGGGTCTCAGAGGAATGTGGAAGTCTGAGAAATACAAAAAACCAGCTCATAGGGCAGTGGTAACTGGATTGACCATATATCTACTCCTAACGCCAACCCTAGAAGTAGCCGGGGATCATACCTACGATGATTCTAGATGACACGCTCCAGCCGGAGAATCTAGCTACCCCTAGCAGAGGAAAACAAAGACCTTTCTTGCCTCCAGAGAAATGGACCCCAAAGCTGGATAGAAGCCCCCCACAAATAATAACGGTGAGGTAAGAGGAAATGACAAACACAGAAATGAATCAGATTTAGCACAGAGAGGCCCGCTAACTAATAGCAGAAAAAGGAAAGGGAACTTATATGGTCAACGAAAACCCTATTAAAATCCACACTGGAAATTCAAGAACCCCCGAACCGTCTAACGGTCCGGGGGGAGAACACCAGCCCCCCTAGAGCTTCCAGCAAAGGTCAGGATGCAGACCAGGAACAAGCTGGACAAAAATGCAAAAACCAAAACAAATAGCAAAAGCAAAAAGTAGACTTAGCTGATATTTTCTGGAACCAGGATCAGTAGACAAGAGCACAGCAGACTAGCTCTGATAACTACGTTGCCAGGCACAGAACTGAAGGTCCAGGGAGCTTATATAGCTACACCCTAAACTAACGACCTCAGGTGCGGATTAAAGGAATGACAGAAAAACCAGAGTCAAAAAACTAGTAACCACTAGAGGGAGCAAAAAGCAAAATCACAACAGGAACCGCTTTCCACATAAAAATCCATCCAGGGTCTCACCACCCTTTTCATTGGTACCTGCCATTCGAGTTTTTTTCGAATTGGTTAAGAGGGACATCATGAATTTGGTCCCCCGTGCATTGGTCCCCAACAACCTAAACAGGGAGGAACAAAGGGCTCTCACAAATCTCCGCCATAATCCTACATTTTTGATCAAAGAGGCGGATAAAGGGGGCAATGTGGTCTTGTGGCCGCATGCTCTATATCTGGAGGAGGCACAGTGTCAATTGGGCGACTGCAGGTTTTATAGGAAGTTACCCTCTGACCCTACGGTGACTTTCGCCTCGAGACTCAGAGGTCTCCTGGACAGGGCTAAGGACTTAGGTATCATTGACCATCATGAACATAAATTTTTGTGGGTAGAATGCCCGGTTGTAGCGACTTTTTATTTACTACCTAAGGTACACAAATGCCTGCTTAAACCTCCAGGTAGGCCCATAGTGGCCTGCATTGGTAGTTTATGTGAAAAAGTCTGCATTTATGTTGATTTCTTTCTCCAGCCCTTGGTCAAGATACTTCCCTCTTTTGTTAAGGACACAGCCCATTTCATCCAGATTTGCCGGGGATTGACGGTGCCCCCCGGAGCCTGGCTCGTGACCTGTGATGTGGAGTCGTTGTACTCCAACATCAGTCACGAGGACGGCATTCAAGCGGTGTTATTTTTCTTGGACCAACTAAATCACTCTGACCGCATGCATGACTCCTTGATAGTGGACTTGCTAGATTTCGTACTTAGGCATAATTATTTTCTATTTGATAGGGCCTATTATTTACAAGTCTCAGGGGTGGCCATGGGTGCGAGATGTGCGCCCGCTCTGGCAAATTTGTTTCTAGGATGGTGGGAAGCCACCAGGGTGTTTCCATCCAAGCTATTCACGGAGAAGGTTTTGCATTGGTCTAGATATATTGATGACCTATTCTTTGTTTGGACGGGGTCTCAAGAAGAATGTTGTCAGTTCATTGGGCTTTTAAACAACAATGCTCATCATATTTTTCTAACCTATACTATGTCATTATCTACAGTTACATTCTTGGATTTGGAGATCTCGTTGAACGATGGATTGGTCATGACCAAGCTTTATCGAAAACCCACGGCCACAAATAGTTTATTGGACTTTAGGAGCTTCCATCCGCTCCACACCCGGACAGGCGTTCCAACAGGCCAATTCCTTCGGGCCAGAAGGAACTGCACCAACGATTTGGACTTCCAGATAGAAGCTAGGGAGCTCACCCATCGCTTTAAGGATCGGCATTACCCAAAGAAGAGCATTTCGAGGGCTTACCAGTGTGCTAGAGCCCACTCACAGGACTCACTATTGGCCCCAAGGACCAGGGTAAGTGATAATAAACCTAGGTTTATTACGACGTTTCATAACAACTGGGTTGGTCTGAGTGGAATCTTGCGCAAACATTGGGGGATACTTACCACGGATCTGAGTACCTCTTCTATTGTGGGGGACCGTCCCCTGTTGGTTGCTCGAAGGGCTCCTAACCTCAGGGACATCCTTACCAGGAGCCACTATACCAGACAAACTACCCGCTTAGGGCAGGGCATCAGACTCCTGGGCTCTTTTGCCTGTGGTGACTGTAATGTCTGTACTCATATGACCTCGACCAGGGATGTTTTCATCAATCCGTCTGATGGCGGACGACATAAATTACGCTCCTACATCAACTGTAGAACCTCATATGTCATTTATGCGTTAATATGTCCTTGCCAATTGGTATACGTAGGTCAAACTACACAAGAATTACGACGTAGAGTACAGAAGCATTTTTCCACCATTCATATGGCCTTGGCTGACCAGGCTAAGGGCAAGATGCTCACCACAGTAGCTTCCCATTTTTTGTCCCATCATGGGGGTCGTACCAGCAATACCCAGGTGGTTGGTTTGGAAAGAATCCATCGGACTAACAGGGGCGGCCCCATTGTACCCCAGCTCCTTCGGGCTGAGGCTCGATGGATTTTCTGTCTAGGAGCAGTGGCCCCGGGGGGGCTTAATGAGGACCTATTGTTCACTGGTTTTCTAGGCTAATTTATCCTATTTATCCTGTTCCCCCCTCCCCTTTGTCCCCACTTTTTACTGCCCTTTATTGGTGGGTTTTGCCCTTTTTCATTTCTTTTTTCCATATGTTTCCGATTTATTCTAGATCAAGCTCTGGAATTCCTTCGGATATGCAATATATACCCTTATGGAAAAGAGGTGCTGGATCCTGGATGGAACTATATTCGTATCCATACTTCACCCGGTTGGGTCGTACTTTCCATCTACAAATCCTGGACTGTGGTTGTAGATCACGTTTGGTCTTGCAGACAATGTGCATTGGGTCCACTCCTTTTTATTAAATACATTCGCCCTGCGGTCTCTGTTGGTCCCCAAAATAATATCCTGAACTTGCTGTTTTTGTCCATTTTTCACATGTGGTGTCATTTCTTGTTCTTCATCAGCATTTGCCTTTTTGCAGATATCCTGATCTACCATTTTATCTGGTTTCCCTTTAATGGCTCATGGGGCGATATAGGGATGTAGATTGTTGCTGTTGCTTGCACGCTTACATATCCACCCCCCTTTTTTGAATCGTATTAAAGGCTCATCTAGTTATTCGCCACTGGTCTTATGCCTAATACCAATCTGGACCCTAGGCGATGGGGCTTTTCAGGCATTTTGACTTCCATCAAATCAGAATGCCATATCCGGGGGTTTACTGTCATTTGCGCAGTTTATACATGTTATGCTGCCCTACATGTTATTGTGATATCCAATAAAAATTATTTATATTTGCTATATCATGATCCAGCATTATTTACTTCTGTATATTAATACTTTTTCTTTCCAGATGGTCTCTATACTGTACGATATGTGGTGTGGCAGGCCCCCGGGGGTGTATGTGTTGATTGAGGTGCCTGTATTTGCGTGCATATATACATGGAGATCCAGCCATACATGTTATGGCTGTATAGCTATCTTACATTCCTGTTTCGGCCACCTTTTGCCATGACTGGGTTTTTATATATTTTTTTGTATTCTTTCCCCTTGTGCTTTTTCCACCTTTGTCTTTTATTTTGTGTTGACTGGCTATTTTACCGGCAACACAGACAGTTTGGTTCCCCTCAGCTGTTCATGTGCGCTTGCGCACTTGCCGCACAACAAACCGGCTGTTTCCACGGCAGCTGGGGAGGGTTTACACTGTGCCGGCGCGATTGCGCATGCGTCCTTTTTTCCCTTCCGGCCTCGGCCGTGGGGGGCGTGCGCACTCCTCATTCTTGTTTAGTGGCGCACATTTCCTCTCCAGATTTGACACTTCCGGTGGCGCCGGCGTCCTCATTCACCTGCGTCGCATCAGGTCAGTCCTGCATTTACTATTTATACAGGGGGTCTTCTGATACATGACACCTTCCCCTGACGAAGCCCTCTTGAGAAGGGCGACACGCGTTGGGTGTTTTCCTTGGCACACACTTTGCCTGCGGCCGGTACCGGTGTGCATGCCTTTCCATCTCTGGGTATGCTTAGCTCTTTTGTCTTATTAGGGACATTGGACTTCCCGGGTCTTTATCAGTCCTTTCACATGCTGCTGCATTGAGCGGCTCTGCCTTGCAGCTGAGCGCTTATGCTCTATTGGTTCTCCCAGGATTGGTGGATCGTTCTCGGGCCCCTACAAGGGTGGTGTACTTGCCTGATTGAGATTTATTAGTTCCATGAGCCAAAAGGGACTTTTTGCTATATATACACCGGTTTCTGCAGACGCGTATTGTGTATTTTTATACATGTAATATGATTATGTGCCAATTGATGGTTGCACTGGTTTTAATTATGTTTTATATGTCTTGAAGTTTTCATGTGTCAATAAAAATTCCACTTTTGATATTAATATATCATCATGTTTTTCTTATTGTGCGTGGTGTGCATTGTTTGAGCAGCTCCTTTCCTTTTTTTGTGCATCTGCTCCTTGGCTGCTTCGTTGCACCCCGCTTCTATTGCTTATCACAGGTCATATTGGTAGTGCGCTCTATTTTTTTGTATCTCACTAATTGAAGTTGATGCATTAGCTGCCATCCATCCGACAACGGCTTCAATTTGTTCTTCACGCAGCAGCGGTGTACGGCGCTCTGCCACAAAGCTGCGCATGAATGACTGTTCCCTGGTGAAAGTGGGTGCTGATGAGTCACCGGTGCCCGCAGCAGGCACAGAATCCCCACGTCCCCTCCCTGCTCCACGCCCACGCCCACGTGCCTTACTCACTGCCTTCTTCATCTTGGTTGACTGATAAAGATAAGCAGAAAAGTACTAACGGCTTTGTGTGCTTATTCCTGAACAACTACGAGTCCTAACAGGTATAAGAAACACTAATTTTCTAAAGTGTGGACTAGACTTTAATATGAGCTAATGTGGCCTACACAAATGTAAAGTGGTGTCACTGGTGTGTTTGGTGAACTTTATTATTTATTTATTTTTTGGGGGCTGAACTGACAACAGATAGAGCTGCAGTCACACGGAGACCGTGCAGACAGCCGTAAACGGCGCTGCAAGGCCCAAAAACCCTCCTCTACGTTATCCTATGTAGTGTTTTTCCACAAGTTAGCTGGAGACGGGTGGAAAGACACTAATAGGAATTTTTTGAAAAAATGTGCAGCAACCTGCACTACTTAAAACAAAATGAAAATTGATTTTGCGGTATGATGCAGTGAAGAACCCTGAGCTGGAGACAACCAGGCTATGGCTGCTCACAGACTACAGGGCGAGCTGCAGTCACACGGAGACCATGCAGACAGCCGTAAACGGCGCTGCAAGGCCCAAAAACCCTCCTCTACGTTATCCTATGTAGTGTTTTTCCACAAGTTAGCTGGAGACGGGTGGAAAGACACTAATAGGAATTTTTTGAAAAATGTGCAGCAGCCTGCACTACTTAAAACAAAATGAAAATTGATTTTGCGGTATGATGCAGTGAAGAACCCTGAGCTGGAGACAACCAGGCTATGGCTGCTCACAGACTACAGGGCGAGCTGCAGTCACACGGAGACCGTGCAGACAGCCGTAAACGGCGCTGCAAGGCCCAAAAACCCTCCTCTACATTATCCTATGTAGTGTTTTTCCACAAATTAGCTGGAGACGGGTGGAAAGACACTAATAGGATTTTTTTGAAAAAATTAGCAGCAGACTACACTACTTGGAAAAAAAAAAAAAAAAAGAACAGTATGAGGCAATGAACCACCCTCCCTGAACTGAATACAACCAGCTATGGATGGCCTATGTGGCTGCACTCAGACTAGAGAGTGGGCTGCACTCACTCACACACACACACACACACACACACACACAGACCTTGCAGATCGCTGTGAAAACATCGCTACAAGGCAAAAGCAAGGTTATTAGTAGGTGAACACAGCGGTTGCTAAATTAGCCTTGGAAAAGCACAAAGAAGCAAATCGCTATCTCTAAACTGGCCCTCAGTCAGCAAACAGCGTCCTGTCACTAACTGAATTCACAGCAGAGTGAGCGCAAAATGGCGCCAGCGACTTTTAAACTGCATCATGACATCATTTCAGCAGCCAATCACAGCCTTGCCAGTAGTTTCATGCCCTCCATGCTGAACAGGATGTGCCCACACTTGGAATCATTCTCATTGGCTGATTTCGTACAAATTTGTGCAGTTTGAATTCTGGGAACTTCCGATTCCGGTATCCGATACGCGGCAAGTATCGGAATCCAGGTATCGGAATTCCGATACCGCAAATATCGGCCGATACCCGATACTTGCGGTATCGGAATGCTCAACACTAGTCAAGACCACAATGCGGTGCTTGGCTCCCTCAAGCCAATGTCGCCATTCCTCAAATGCCCACTTCATAGCCAACAACTCCCGATTGCAGACATCATAATTGCGTTCCGCAGGCGAAAACTTTCGGGAAAAGAAGGCACATGGCTTCATCAAGGAACAATCAGAATTCCTCTGTGACAAAACGGCCCCTGCCCCAATCTCAGAAGCGTCAACCTCAACCTGAAAAGGAAGAGAAACATCTGGCTGACCCAAGACAGGGGCAGAAGTAAATCAGCGTTTAAGCTCCTGAAAGGCCTCAACAGCCTCAGAGGACCAATTAGTCACATCAGCGCCTTTCTTCGTCAAATCGGTCAGGGGTTTAACCACATTAGAGAAGTTGGCAATGAAACGGCGATAAAAATTAGCAAAGCCCAAAAATTTCTGAAGGCTCTTCACAGATGTGGGTTGAATCCAGTCATGAATGGCTTGGACCTTAACAGGATCCATTTCTATAGACGAAGGAGAAAAAATGAACCCCAAAAAAGAGACATTTTGAACTCCAAATAGGCACTTAGACCCCTTCACAAATAGAGCATTATCACGAAGGATCTGGAATACCATCCTGACCTGCTTCACATGAGACTCCCAATCATTGGAAAAAATCAAAATATCATCCAAATACACAATCAAGAATTTGTCAAGATAATTGCGGAAAATATCATGCATAAAGGACTGAAATACAGAAGGAGCATTAGAAAGCCCAAAAGGCATCACCAGGTATTCAAAATGGCCTTCGGGCGTATTACATGCAGTTTTCCATTCGTCACCCTGTTTAATACGAACAAGATTATATGCCCCTCGAAGGTCAATCTTGGTAAACCAACTAGCTCCCTTAATCCGAGCAAACAAATCAGAGAGCAAAGGTAAAGGGTATTGGAATTTGACCGTGATCTTATTAAGAAGACGATAATCAATACAGGGTCTCAAGGAGCCATCCTTCTTGGCAACAAAAAAGAATCCCGCTCCCAATGGCGACGAAGACGGCCGAATATGCCCCTTCTCTAAAGACTCCTTTACATAGCTCTGCATGGCTGCATGCTCTGGCACGGACAGATTGAAAAGTCGGCCCTTAGGGAACTTACAGCCAGGAATCAAGTCAATAGCACAATCACAGTCCCTATGTGGAGGAAGGGAACTGGACTTGGGCTCATCAAATACATCCTGGAAATCTGACAAAAATTCAGGAACATCAGAAGAGGGGGAAGAGGAAATTGACATTAAAGGAACGTCACTATGTACCCCTTGACAACCCCAACTAGTCACAGACATTGATTTCCAATCCAGCACTGGATTGTGTACTTGTAACCATGGAAAACCCAGTACAACAACATCATGTAAATTATGCAACACCAGAAAACGACAATCTTCCTGATGTGCTGGAGCCATGCACATAGTCAGCTGAGTCCAATACTGAGGTTTATTCTTGGCCGACGGTGTAGCATCAATACCCCTTAAGGGTATGGGACTCTGCAAAGGCTGCAAAGAAAAACCACAGCGCCTAGCGAATTCTAAGTCCATTAAGTTCAGAGCAGCGCCCGAATCCACAAATGCCATGACAGAAAAAGATGACAATGAGCAAATCAGGGTCACAGACAGGAGAAACTTAGGCTGCACAGTACTAATGGTAACAGATCTAGCGACCCTCTTAATACGCTTAGGGCAATCAGAAATAGTATGAGCAGAATCCCCACAGTAAAAACACAGCCCATTCTGACGTCTGTATCCCCTCTGTTCCGCTCTAGTCAAAATCCTATCACATTGCATAGGCTCAGGACTCTGCTCAGAGGACGCTGCCATATGGTGCACCACTTTGCGTTCGCGCAGGCGCCGATCAATCTGAATGGCCAGAGACATAGACTCGCTCAAACCAACAGGCGTGGGGAACCCCACCATAACATCCTTAAGGGCTTCAGAAAGACCCTTTCTGAAAATTGCTGCCAGAGCATCCTCATTCCATTTAGTGAGCACAGACCATTTTCTAAATTTCTGGCAGTAGAATTCTGCCGCTTCCTGACCCTGACACAGGGCCAACAGTGTTTTCTCAGCATGCTCTACAGAGTTAGGTTTGTCATACAATAATCCGAGCGATTGAAAAAATGCATCTACATTAAGCAATGCCGGATCCCCTGACTCAAGGGAGAATGCCCAGTCCTGAGGGTCACCACGCAGCAGAGAAATAACTATTTTTACTTGCTGAATGGGGTCACCAGAGGAACGGGGTTTCAGAGCAAAAAACAATTTGCAGTTATTTTTAAAGTTCAAAAACTTAGTTCTATCCCCGTAAAACAAATCCGGAGTAGGAATTCTAGGCTCTAAGGCCTGAGTCTGAACAACATAATCTTGAATACTCTGTACTCTTGCAGCAAGCTGATCCACACGAGAAAACAACCCCTGAACATCCATGCCCGCATCCAAATCCTGAATCACCCAGAGATTAAGAGGAAGGAAAAAGACAAAACAGACCAAAGAAAAAAAAATGGCTCAGAACTCTTTTTCTTTTCCTTCTTTTGAGATGCATTCAGCTCATTTTTGGCCAGTTGTACTGTTATGGTCTGGTGATTAAGGAGCGACATGCGACTAGCTCTGAGCAGGTGGTAACTATACCGACCGCAGTTCCTAATCTTAGCACAGACACTAGCAGTAGCCGTGGGATGTTCCTGTCACTCCCTGGACACCTCGTCACAGCCGGAGAACTAGCTACCCCTAAAGGTAGAAACAGGAAAGCTATCTTGCCTCAGAGAAAATCCCCAAAGGATAGGACAGCCCCCCACAAATAATGACTGTGAGAAGGAAATGACATACGTAATATGAAACAAGATTTAGCAAAGGAGGCCACTACTAGCTAGACAGAATTAGTACAGAACAGAAAACTGTGCGGTCAGTAATAAAAACTAGAAAAAGTCCACCGCAGAGAAATGCAAAAATCTCCACACCTGACTAAAGGTGTGGAGGGCAAACTCTGCTGCCCAGAGCTTCCAGCTTAGCTAAATAGATCCATACTGATAAGCTGGACAAATGAGCAAAACATAGAAAATGCCAAACAACAAAGTCCACAACAAGTGAACTGCAAAAAGACAAGCAAGGACTTAGCTTTGCTGAAATGGTCAGAGTGGCAGGGAAATCCTCAGAGAGCCATGACTCCAAGCTCAACAATTGACAACTGGCATTGAATTAGGGATAAGGCCAGACTAATATAGCCGAGCCAGAAAGACGATCAGTGAGAACAGCTGCTGATGCTAAATCCAAGAAGCAGCCATACCACTCAAAACCACAGGAGGGAGCCCAAGAGCAGAATTCACAAAAATGCTACTTATAACCACCGGAGGGAGCCCAAGAGCGGAATTCACAACAGATAGCACGGCCTACCTGGAGATTTTGGCCAAGAACCTCCGCTCCTCCATCAAGGATCTTAAGATGGGTCGTCATTTCATCTTCCAACAAGACAACGACCCAAAGCACACAGCCAAGAAAACCAAGGCCTGGTTCAAGAGGCAAAAAATCAAGGTGTTGCAGTGGCCTTGTCAGTCTCCTGACCTTAACCCAATTGAAAACGTGTGGAAGGAGCTCAAGATTAAAGTCCACATGAGACACCCAAAGAACCTAGATAACTTGGAGAAGATCTGCATGGAGGACTGGGCCAAGATAACTCCAGAGACCTGTGCCAGCCTGATCAGGTCTTATAAAAGACGATTATTAGCTGTAATTGCAAACAAAGGTTATTCCACAAAATATTAAACCTAGGGGTTGAAGAATAATTGACCCACACTTTTATGTTTAAAATTTATAAAAATTTAACTGAGCAACAAAACTTTTTGGTTTGTAAGATTTATGCATCTGTTAATAAATCCTGCTCTTGTTTGAAGTTTGAAGGCTCTAATTTATTTGCATCTTATTAAACCTGCTAAATCTGCAGGGGGTTGAATACTACTTTTAGGCACTGTAGATGCTACATACATGCTACATACTACATACATACATGCTACATACATACATACCACATACATACTACATATACATACTACATACATACATGCTACATACATACATACTACATACATGCTACATACTACATATATACATGCTACATACATACTACATGCTACATACATACTACATACATACATGCTACATACATACTACATGCTACATACATGCTACATACTACATACATGCTACATGCATGCTACATACATACTACATGCCTACATACTGCATACATACATACATACATACATATAGACATACTGTACATTACATTAAACATAGATTACATACTCACCATTACTTGTCACTTTGTTCCCCGAAGCCAGTGTCATCTGTAAAAAATGTGAAAAAAACAAACAACCAATATACTCCCTGTCCGCAGAAACCCACGAGTGTCCCACGACGATCTCCAGTGGAGAGCAGCAGCATCAGATAATGCGACTGCTCTCCAGGGGCTCCAGGAACACAATGACGGGAGGAAGGTATCCTCCGCCGCTGTAAGAAAAAAAGTCCCTAGTCTCACTTTATGGCATTGCTGTATGAGACATTTTTTTTACCATGCAGCAATTGCCATAAAGTGACACTTTGAACTCAGGTAACCTCAGTGATACACTGCAGGAGCCACTGTCTCCTCTCAGTGTGTCACTGAGGGTCCTATAGAGCAGTGACATCACCCGATGTCACTGTTCTATAGGGGAGATCGTCGTGGGACACTCGTTATTAATTGGACTACGGCGGACAGGTAGTATGCGGTTTATTATTTTACATTTTTTGCAGGCGCTGAAGTATGGTAAGTATGGTGAAATGAAGAATATTAAAATACTTTTTCCTAATGTGTGTGTGTTTTATTAACCCTTTTCTTACTATTGGATTAATAACGGACAGGCATCTTATTGACGCCTCTCCGTTATTAACCCGGCTTAATGTCACCTTACGATAGCAAGGTGACATTAACCCCTTATTACCCCATATCCCACCGCTACACGGGAGTGGGAAGAGAGGGGATAAGTGCCGGAATTGGCGCATTTTACAGATGCGCCATTTCCGGGGCGGCTGCGGATTGGTATTTGTAGCCGGGGGGGGGGCAATATCCATGGCCCCTCTCTAGGCTATGAATATTAGCCCGCAGCTGTCTGCGTAGCCTTTCTGGCTATAAAATACAGGGCGACCCCACGTCATTTTTTGGGGGGGTCCCCCTATTTTAATAGCCAGTAAAGGCTACGCAGACAGCTGCGGGCTGATATTCATAGCGGGCTACAAATATTGGCCCCCGGCCGTCGGCTTTCCCCCTCTGGCGCAGATAATTGCGCGGGAGCCCACGCCGTTCTTTTCCGGTTTTTTTTTTTTAATTCAACGCTCATAAAGGCCTCTTTCACCCTTGCGTCGGTATGGGTCCGTCGCTATGCGTCGGGCCGACGTACCGACGCACGTTGTGAAATTTGTACACGACGTGGGTAGTGGATGCAGTTTTTCAACGCATCCGCTGCCCATTCTGAAGTGCGGGGAGGAGGGGGCAGAGTTTCTGCTGCGCATGCGCGGTAGAAAATGGCGGACGCGACGGACAAAAAAAACGTTCACTTGAACGTTTTTTCGTGCCGACGGTCCGCCAAAACTCGACGGATCCGTTGCACAATGGACGCGACGTGTGGCCATTCGTCGCGATCCGTCGCTAATACATGTCTATGGGAAAAAACGCATCCTGCGAGCACATTTGCAGGATCTGGTTTTTTCCGCCAGATCCGTTTTTTTCCGTTGGATCCGTTTTTTTCCGCCAGATCTGTTTTTTTCCACCGGATCCGTTTTTTTCCACCAGATCCGTTTTTTTTCCGCCGGATCCGTTTTTTCCTGCCGGATCCATTTTTTTCTGCCAGATCCGTATTTTTCTCATAGAGTTGTATTAGCGCCGGATTGCGCCTGATGGCCACACGTTTCATCCGTTTTTTGCAGGATCCGTCAAAAAAGCTATTTCCGCCGGACGGAAAACACATAGGAACGGTTTTTGTCCGTTTTTTTCATGCATGTTTCCATTCAAATCATGCACATTTTCCGTTTATTTATTTTCCAAAAACCTCATCAAAACTTACATCAAAACTGCACCAAAAACTGCATGAAAAACAGCACCAAAAACCTGCAGCAAAAAAAGCACCAAAAACTGCAGCAAAAACAGCATCAAAAACCGCATCAAAAAGCTACATCAAAAACAGCACCAAAAACTGCATCAAAAACCGCACCAAAAACCTGCACCAAAAACTGCACCAAAAACTGCATCAAAAACTGCACCAAAAACCTGCACCTAAAACAGCACCAAAAACTGCATCAAAAAGCTACATCAAAAACAGCACCAAAAACTGCATCAAAAACCGCACCAAAAACCTGCACCAAAAACTGCATCAAAAACCGCATCAAAAAGCTACATCAAAAACATCACCAAAAACCTGCACCAAAAACTGCACCAAAAACCTGCACCAAAAACTGCACCAAAAACGGCATAAGGGCTTGTTCACACGATCCTTTTTTTGCTGCGGTTTTTTTCAATTCCTGATTTGGAAATCCCGCAGTGCAAAACTGCACTGCTGATTTTCCTGCTTTTTCTTCTGCAGATTCCTCTGCGGGTATTCAACAGCACTTTCCTATTGGTGCATGTTGAAAACAGGAGCGGAATCCGCAGAAAGAATAGACATGGTCCTTCTTTTTTTCTGCAGGCAAATCCGCGCGGATTTGCCTGCGAAAAAAAGGATAGTGGGCACAGCGGTTTTTGTTTTCCATAGGGTAACATTGTACTGTACCCTGCATGGAAAACGGCTGCGGATCCGCAGCCTAAAAACAGCTGCGGATCCGCAGCAAAAAAAGGATCGTGTGAACATAGCCTTAAAAATGGCATCAAAAACCTGCACCAATAACTGCGCCAAAAACCTGCACCAAAAACTTGCATCAAATACTGCATCAAAAACAGCATCAAAAACTGCTTCAAAAACCGCATCAAAACTGCACCAGTTTTTTATGCAGGTTTTGATGCAGTTTTTGGTGCAGTTTTTGATGCTGTTTTTGATACAGTTTTTGGTGCTTTTTTTGATGCAGGTTTTTGTTGCGGTTTTTGGTGCAGGTTTTTGGTGCGGTTTTTGATGCAGTTTTTGGTGCAGGTTTGTGGTGCGGTTTTAGATGCAGTTTTTGGTGCTGTTTTTGATGTAGCTTTTTGGTGCGGTTTTTGATGCGGTTTTCGATGCAGTTTTTGGTGCAGTTTTGAGGCCACGTTCACACTTTGCGGGTTCCTCTGCGGGTTAATCCTGCAGCGGAATTGATAAATCTGCAGGGCAAAACCGCTGCGGTTATCCCTGCAGATTTATCGCGGATTGTTCCGCAGTTTCCGCTGCGGGATTACTCCTGTACTATTGATGCTGCATATGCAGCAATATGCAGCATCAATAGTAATGTAAAAAATAATAAAAATTGTCTATACTCACCCTCTGACGTCGCGATCTCCTCGGTGCTGCAGGCGGCTGTGCCGACAAGGACCTTCGTGACGTCACGGTCATGTGACCGCGGCGTCATCGCGGTCATGTGACGGCGACGTCACCACAGGTCCTGTTCGGCACAGCAACTGAGACCGGACGCCGCGGGCAGCGCAGAGAGGTGAGTATAGCATTATTTTTTATTTTAATTCTTTTTTTTACACCAAAATATGGTTCCCAGGGCCTGGAGGAGAGTCTCCTCTCCTTCACCCCGGGTACCATCGGCACATTATCCGCTTAACTTCCCGCAACGTGGGCACAGCCCCATGCGGGAAGTTAGCGGATCAATGCATTTCTATGGGTGCAGAATCGCTGCGATTCTGCACCAAGAAGTGACATGCTCCTTCTTTTTTTCCGCAGAAAAGCCGCGCCGCTTTTTCCGCGGAAATCCGCAGCATGTGCACAGCGGGATTTGTTTTCCATAGGGTAACATTGTACTTTACCCTGCATGGAAAACTGCTGCGGATCTGCAGTGTCAAATCCGCTGCGGATCCGTGGCAAAACCCGCAAAGTGTGAACATAGCCTTATGCAGTTTTTGGTGCAGTTTTTGGTGCAGGTTTGTGGTGCGGTTTTTGATGCGGTTTTCGATGCAGTTTTTGGTGCAGTTTTGATGCAGTTTTTGGTGCAGTTTTTGGTGCAGGTTTTTGGTGCGGTTTTTGATGCAGTTTTTGGTGCAGGTTTGTGGTGCGGTTTTTGATGCAGTTTTTGGTGCTGTTTTTGATGTAGCTTTTTGGTGCGGTTTTTGATGCTGTTTTTGATGCAGTTTTTGGTGCTTTTTTTGATGCAGGTTTTTGGTGCGGTTTTTGATGCAGTTTTTGGTGCAGTTTTGATGCAGGTTTTGATGAGGTTTTTGGAAAATAAATAAACAGAAAATGTGCATGATTTGAATGGAAACATGCATGAAAAAAACGGACAAAACCCGTTCCTATGTGTTTTCCATCCGGCGGAAACAGCTTTTTTGATGGATCCTGCAAAAAACGGATGAAACTTGTGGCCATCAGGCGCAATCCGGCGCTAATACAACTCTATGAGAAAAAAACGGATCTGGCGGAAAAACGGATCCGGCAGGAAAAACCGGATCCAGCGGAAAAAAAACGGATCTGGTGGAAAAAACGGATCCGGTGGAAAAAAACATATCTGGCGGAAAAAAAACGGATCCGACTGGAAAAACGGATCTGGCGGAAAAAACGGATCCTGCAAATGAGCTCGCAGGATGCGGTTTTTTTCCCATAGACTTGTATTAGCGACGGATCGTGACGAATGGCCACACGTTGCGTCCGTCCTGCAACGGATCCGTCGTGCTTTGGCGGACCGTCGGCTGTTATGATCCGGTGATCTTGGAGCCGCATGGGAGACTTTCTCAGGAGTAAGTGGTACCTGTACTGACCGCAAACCCTAAACTAACACCGCAACTAGAAGTAGCCGTGGGATGTACCTAACACGTCCTAGACACCTCGACACAGCCGGAGGACTAAATACCCCTATAGATGGAAATGGGAATTCTATCTTGCCTCAGAGCAGAACCCCAAAGGATAGGCAGCCCCCCACAAATATTGACTGTGAGTATAAGAGTAAAGACACACGCAGGCAGAAAAACAGGATTTAGTAAAAGAGGCACTTCTAGCTAAATAGAAAAGGATAGGACGGAATTCTAAGCGGTCAGTATTAAAATCCTAAAAATATCCACAGCAGATAATACAAATATTCTACATCTAACTAAAGACATAGAAAGTATATCTGCATCTCCTGAGAATCCAGCATGACTGAAAAATCCAAACAAAGTCTAAGCTGGACAAAAACACAATGAATTGCACTGAATTGCAAAGCACACAGCATGTGTGCACAGAGACAAAACCAGACACTTATCTTAGCTGAATTGGCAGCAGGTCATGAGGAGCCAGAGAGAGATGCAATCCCTCCAAGTACAATGGACAACTTGCCAGGACTCATGGATCCTGCACACCTAAATACCTAATAGAGCTGAAATCAGCAGAAACACCTGCCCTGGATTACAACCCTAAGACAACTGCACTACCACCAACAACCACCGGAGGGAGCCCAAGAGCAGAATTCACAACAGTACCCCCCCTTGAAGAGGGGTCACTGAACCCTCACCAGAGCCCCCAGGCCGATCAGGACGAGCAAGATGAAAGGCACGGACCAAATCAGCAGCATGGACATCAGAGGCAAAAACCCAAGAATTATCCTCCTGGCCATAACCCTTCCATTTGACAAGGTACTGGAGCCTCCGCCTCGAAAAGCGAGAATCCAAAATCTTCTCAACCACATACTCCAACTCACCATCAACCAACACAGGAGCAGGAGGATCAACAGAGGGAACAACGGGCACCACATATTTCCGCAATAAAGATCTATGGAAAACATTATGGATGGCAAAAGAGGCCGGAAGGGCCAAAAGAAAAGACACCGGATTGATAATCTCAGAAATCCTATAAGGACCAATAAACCGAGGCTTAAACTTAGGGGAAGAAACCTTCATAGGAACATGACGGGAAGACAACCAGACCAAATCCCCAACCCGAAGCCGGGAACCAACACACCGACGACGGTTAGCAAAACGCTGAGCCTCCTCCTGAGACAACACCAAATTGTCCACCACATGAGCCCAAATCTGCTGCAACCTGTCAACCAGAATCCACACCAGGACAATCAGAAGGTTCAACTTGCCCCGAAGAAAAACGAGGATGAAAACCAAAATTACAAAAGAAGGGCGAAACCAAGGTAGCCGAACTAGCCCGATTATTAAGGGCAAACTTGGCCAATGGCAAGAAAGCCACCCAATCATCCTGATCAGCAGACACAAAGCATCTCAAATAAGTTTCCAAAGTCTGATTAGTTCGCTCGGTCTGGCCATTTGTCTGAGGATGAAATGCGGAAGAAAAAGACAAATCAATGCCCAGCCTGGCACAAAAGGCCCGCCAAAACCTAGAAACAAACTTGGAACCTCTGTCGGACACAATATTCTCCAGAATACCATGCAAACGAACCACATGCTGAAAAAACAACGGAACCAAATCAGAAGAGGAAGGCAATTTAGGCAAAGGTACCAAATGAACCATCTTAGAAAACCGGTCACAAACCACCCAGATAACCGACATCCTCTGGGAAACCGGAAGATCTAAAATAAAATCCATAGAAATATGCGTCCAGGGCCCCTCAGGGACCGGCAAAGGCAAAAGCAACCCACTAGCACGGGAACAACAAGGCTTGGCCCGCGCACAAGTCCCACAGGACTGCACAAAAGAACGCACATCACGGGACAAAGAAGGCCACCAAAAGGACCTACCAACCAAATCTCTGGTACCAAAAATCCCAGGATGACCGGCCAACACAGAACAATGAACCTCAGAAATCACTCTACTAGTCCATCTATCAGGAACAAACAGTTTCCCCACTGGACAGCGGTCAGGTTTGTCAGCCTGAAATTCCTGCAGAACCCGTCGCAAATCAGGAGAATTCGTTATTGGTGTTGAAATCAGGAGAAATGGCAGAAAGGACCACCCCTTCCTTCAGAATGCCGACCGGCTCAAATACATCAGGAGAATCAGGCAAAAAACTCCTAGAGAGGGCATCAGCCTTAACATTCTTAGAACCCGGAAGATACGAAACCACGAAATCAAAACGGGAGAAAAACAGGGACCATCGAGCCTGTCTAGGATTCAGCCGTTTGGCAGATTCGAGGTGAATCAGATTTTTATGATCGGTCAAGACCACAATACGGTGCTTGGCTCCCTCAAGCCAATGTCGCCATTCCTCAAACGCCCACTTCATAGCCAACAACTCCCGATTGCCGACATCATAATTGCGTTCAGCAGGCGAAAACTTACGGGAAAAGAAGGCACACGATTTCATCAAGGAACCATCAGAATTCCTCTGAGACAAAACGGCCCCTGCCCCAATCTCAGAAGCGTCAACCTCAACCTGAAACGGAAGAGAAACATCTGGCTGACGCAACACCGGGGCAGAAGTAAATCGGCATTTAAGCTCCTGAAAGGCAGAGACAGCCACAGAGGACCAATTCGTTACATCAGCGCCTTTCTTCGTCAAATCGGTCAGGGGTTTAACCACACTGGAGAAGTTAACAATGAAACGGCGATAAAAATTAGCAAAGCCCAAAAATTTCTGAAGGCTCTTTACGGATGTGGGCTGAATCCAATCATGAATGGCCTGAACCTTAACCCCTTCATGACCCAGCCTATTTTGGCCTTAATGACCTGGCCGTTTTTTGCAATTCTGACCAGTGTCCCTTTATGAGGTAATAACTCAGGAACGCTTCAACTGATCCTAGCGGTTCTGAGACTGTTTTTTTGTGACATATTGGGCTTCATGTTAGTGGTAAATTTAGGTTGATAATTTCTGAGATTATTTGTGAAAAAAATGGAAATTTGGCAAAAATTTTGAAAATTTCACAATTTTCACATTTTGAATTTTTATTCTGTTAAACCAGAGAGTTATGTGACACAAAATAGTTAATAAATAACATTTCCCACATGTCTACTTTACATCAGCACAATTTTGGAAACAAATTTTTTTTTTGCTAGGAAGTTATAAGGGTTAAAATTTGACCAGTGATTTCTCATTTTTACAACAAAATTTACAAAACCATTTTTTTTAGGGACCACCTCACATTTGAAGTCAGTTTGAGGGTTCTATATGGCTGAAAATACCCCAAAGTGACACCATTCTAAAAACTGCACCCCTCAAGGTGCTGAACACCCTTCAGGTGTTTCACAGCAGCAGAAGCAACATGGAAGTAAAAAATGAACATTTAACTTTTTAGTCACAAAAATGATCTTTTAGCAACAATTTTTTTATTTTCCCAAGGGTAAAAGGAGAAACTGGACCATGAACGTTGTTGTCCAATTTGTCCTGAGTACGCTGATACCTCATATGTGGGGGTAAACCACTGTTTGGGCGCACGGCAGGGCTCGGAAGGGAAGGAGCGCCATTTGACTTTTTGAATGAAAAATTGGCTCCAATCTTTAGCCGACCCCATGTCGCGTTTGGAGAGCCCCTGTGTGCCTAAACATTGGAGCTCCCCCACAAGTGACCCCATTTTGGAAACTAGACCCCCCAAGGAACTTATCTAGAAGCATAGTGAGCACTTTAAACCCTCAGGTGCTTCACAAATTGATCCGTAAAAATGAAAAAGTACTTTTTTTTCACACAAAATTTCTTTTGGCCTCAATTTTTTCATTTTCACATGGGCAACAGGATAAAATGGATCCTAAAATTTGTTGGGCAATTTCTGCTGAGTACGCCGATACATCATATGTGGGGGGAAACCACTGTTTGGGTGCACGGCAAGGCTCGGAAGGGAAGGAGCGCCATTTGACTTTTTGAATGGAAAATTAGCTCCAATCGTTAGCGGACACCATGACGCGTTTGGAGAGCCCCTGTGTGCCTAAACATTGGAGCTCCCCTACAAGTGACCCCATTTTGAAAAATAGACCCCACAAGGAACTTATCTAGATGCATAGTGAGCACTTAAAACCCCCAGGTGCTTCACAGAAGTTTATAACGCAGAGCCGTGAAAATAAAAAATAATTTTTCTTTCCTTAAAAATTATTTTTAGCCTGGAATTTTTTATTTTCCCAAGGGTAATAGGAGAAATTGGACCCCAAATGTTGTTGTCCAGTTTGTCCTGAGTACGATGATACCCCATATGTGGGGGTAAACCACTGTTTGGGCGCACGGCAGGGCTCGGAAGGGAAGGCACGCCATTTGGCTTTTTGAATGGAAAATTAGCTCCAATCATTAGCGGACACCACGTCGCGTTTGGAGAGCCCCTGTGTGCCTAAACATTGGAGCTCCCCCACAAGTGACCCCATTTTGGAAACTAGACCTCCCAAGGAACTAATCTAGATGTGTGGTGAGCACTTTGAACCCCCAAGTGCTTCACAGAAGTTTATAACGCAGAGCCGTGAAAATAATAAATGTGTTTTCTTTCCTCAAAAATATTTTTTAGCCCAGAATTTTTAATTTTTCCAAGGGTAACAGGAGAAATTTGACCCTAAAAGTTGTTGTCCAGTTTCTCCTGAGTACTCTGATACCCCATATGTGGGGGTAAACCACTGTTTGGGCACATGCCGGGGCTCGGAAGGGAAGTAGTGACGTTTTGGAATGCAGACTTTGATGGAATGGTCTGCGGGCATCATGTTACGTTTGCAGAGCCCCTGATGTGGCTAAACAGTAGAAAGCCCCCACAAGTGACCCCATTTTGGAAACTAGACCCCCCAAGGAACTTATCTAGATGTGTGGTGAGCACGTTCAACCCCCAAGTGCTTCACAGCAGTTTACAACGCAGAGCCGTGAAAATAAAAAATAATTTTTCTTTCCTCAAAAAAGATGTTTTAGCAAGCAATTTTTTATTTTCACAAGGGTAACAGGAGAAATTGGACCCCAATATTTGTTGCCCAGTTTGTTGTGAGTACGCTGATACCCCATATGTGGAGGTAAACCACTGTTTGGGCACATGTCAGGGCTCGGAAGGGAAGTAGTGACATTTGAAATGCAGACTTTGATGGAATGGTCTGCGGGCGTCACGTTGCATTTGCAGAGCCCCTGATGTGCCTAATCAGTAGAAACACCCCACAAGTGACCCCATTTTGGAAACTAGACCCCCAAGGAACTTATCTAGATGTGTGGTGAGCACTTTCAACCCCCAAGTGCTTCACAGAAGTTTATAACGCAGAGCCGTGAAAATAAAAAATAATTGTTCTTTCCTCAAAAATTATGTTTTAGCAAGTAGCAGTTTTAGCAGTTTTTTATTTTCGCAAGGGTAACAGGAGAAATTGGACCCCAATAGTTGTTGCCCAGTTTGTCCTGAGTACGCTGGTACCCCATATGTGGGGGTAAACCACTGTTTGTGCGCACGTCGGGGCTTGGAAGGGAGGGAGCACCATTTGACTTTTTGAACGCAAGATTGTCTGGAATCAATGGTGGTGCCATGTTGCGTTTGGAGACCCCTGATGTGCCTAAACAGTGGAAACCCCTCAATTCTAACTTCAACACTAACCCCAACACACCCCTAACCCTAATCCCAACTGTAGCCATAACCCTAATCACAACCCTAACCCCAACACACCCTTAACCACAACCCTAACCCCAACACACCCGTAACCCTAATCCCAACCCTAACCCTAATCCTAACCCTAATCCCAACACTAACCCTAATCCCAACCCTAACCACAACTGTAACCCCAACACACCCCTAACCCTATCCGTAACCCTAACCACAAGCCTAATCTTAACCCTATTTCCAACCCTAGCCCTAATTCCAACCCTAACTCTAATTCCAACCCTAACTGTTGTGAACTCCGTTTTCAGGCTCCCTCTTGTGGTCACAGATGGTATTGTGTGACTTTGGTTTTTTGGCTCCCCCTGGTGGTTTGGTTTATTATCCTGCGGGTCTGGCTGGATCAGCTGCCTCGTTATTCACCAGGGAGGTTCCTATTTAGCTCTGCTTCACTTCCACTTGTTGCCGGCTGTCAATGTATTCAGTGCTATTCTGATTACTCCTGATTATCTTGTTTTCTGCCTCTTCAGGATAAGCTAAGTTCTGTTTGAATATTTTTTGCTCATCTGCCTGCAATATGATTTCTGTGTATGATGAGTCTAGTCCAGCTTGCTAATATGTGATTTCTTGTTGCTGGTAAGCTCTGGGGTACGGAGTTGCTTTCCCCGCACCGTTAGTTGGTGCGGGGGCTCGAGCAATCTCTGCGTGGATATTTTGAATAGGGTTTTTTTATTGACCGCACAGTTCCCTTCCTATTTTCTGCTATCTAGTATTAGCGGGCCTCATTTGCTAAATCTAATTTCATCTCTGTGTTTGTGCTTTCCCCTTAACTCACCGTTAATATTTGTGGGGGGCTATTCTATATCTTTGGGGTCATTCCACTGAGGCAAGAGAGGACTTTCTTTCCCTCCAGGAATAGTCAGTTTCTCAGGCCGTGAAGAGACGTCTAGGATTTTCAGGTAACGTTCCACGGCTACCTATAGTTGTTTGCGGATAGGATCAGGTTGCGGTCAATCTAGTTACCACTTCCCCAGAGCTAGTCGTCTGTTCAGTTACTTAGCTAGTCCGACCTGCGATCCTTGCCACTAGGATCATAACAGTACAGCCGGCCCATAAAGTGTTAATTGCATGGCAGAAGCAGGAGAAAAGAAGCTTGGAGAATTTTTTATTTTTTTTGCTGCCGTGTGTCTAGCTGCTGTGTGTCTGGCTTCTCTCCTCCTCTTAATCTTGGTGTGGCTCTGAGTTCAGCTGCTGATATGGATATCCAGAGTTTAGCCTCCAGTGTAGATCATCTTGCTGCAAGGGTACAAAGTATTCAGGATTTTGTTGTGCACAGTCCTATGTCAGAGCCTAGAATACCTATTCCGGAGTTGTTTTCTGGAGATAGATCTAGGTTCCTGAATTTTAAGAACAATTGCAAATTGTTTCTTTCTTTGAAACCTCGTTCCTCTGGGGATTCTGTTCAGCAAGTTAAGATTATTATTTCTTTCTTGCGTGGCGATCCTCAAGATTGGGCTTTCGCATTGGCTCCAGGGGATCCTGCATTGCTCAGTGTGGATGCGTTTTTTCTGGCCCTTGGATTGCTCTATGAAGAACCTAATCTTGAGAACCAGGCTGAAAAAGCGTTGTTGGCCCTCTCTCAGGGGCAAGATGATGCAGAGGTGTACTGCCAGAAATTTTGGAAATGGTCGGGGCTTACTCAATGGAATGAGTGTGCCCTGGCTGCAAATTTCAGAAAAGGTCTTTCTGAAGCCATTAAGAATGTCATGGTGGGGTTCCCTACGCCTGCAGGTCTGAATGAGTCAATGACTCTGGCCATTCAGATTGATCGGCGTTTGCGGGAGCGCAAACCTGCGCACCATTTGGCGGTGTCTTCTGAACAGACACCTGAGTCTATGCAATGTAATAGAATTCTGACCAGAAGTGAACGGCAAAATTATAGACGGCAAAATGGGTTGTGCTTTTACTGTGGTGACTCAGCTCATGTTATCTCAGCATGCTCTAAGCACACAAAAAAGATTGATAAATCTGTCACCATCGGTACTTTACAGCCTAAGTTTATTTTGTCTGTTACCCTGATTTGTTCCCTGTCATCTTACCCGGTTATGGCTTTTGTGGATTCAGGTGCTGCCCTGAGTCTGATGGATTTGTCATTTGCCAGGCGCTGTGGTTTTGTTTTGGAGCCTTTAAAATTCCCTATTCCACTAAGGGGAATTGATGCTACACCATTGGCTACGAATAAACCTCAGTACTGGACACAAGTGACCATGTGCATGACTCCTGTTCATCAGGAGGTGATTTGCTTTCTTGTATTGCATAGTTTGCATGATGTTGTCGTGTTGGGCCTGCCATGGTTGCAGACTCATAATCCAGTCCTGGATTGGAAAGCAATGTCTGTGTCAAGTTGGGGTTGTCAGGGAATTCATGGCGACGCTCCTGTGGTGTCAATTGCTTCATCCACTCCTTCTGAGGTCCCTGCGTTTTTGTCGGATTACCAGGATGTATTTGATGAGCCCAAACTCAGTTCTCTACCTCCTCATAGGGATTGTGATTGTGCTATAAATTTGATTCCTGGTAGTAAGTTTCCTAAGGGACGACTTTTCAATTTGTCAGTGCCGGAGCATGCTGCTATGCGGAGTTATATAAAGGAGTCTTTGGAGAAAGGACTTATTCGCCCCTCCTCCTCCCCTCTTGGTGCGGGGTTCTTTTTTGTGGCTAAGAAGGATGGTTCCCTGAGACCTTGTATTGATTATCGCCTTCTAAACAAAATCACGGTCAAATTTCAGTATCCTTTGCCATTGTTATCTGATCTGTTTGCTCGCATTAGGGGGTCTAGTTGGTTCACCAAGATAGATCTTCGTGGTGCGTATAACCTTGTGCGTATTAAGCAGGGTGATGAATGGAAAACTGCATTTAATACGCCCGAAGGCCATTTTGAGTACTTGGTGATGCCTTTTGGACTTTCTAACGCTCCTTCTGTCTTTCAGTCCTTTATGCACGACATCTTCCGCAAATATCTGGATAAATTTATGATTGTGTATCTGGATGATATTCTGGTTTTTACGGATGATTGGGAGTCCCATGTTAAGCAGTTCAGGATGGTGTTTCAGGTCCTGCGTGCCAATGCTTTATTTGTGAAGGGCTCAAAATGTCTTTTTGGAGTCCAGAAGGTTTCTTTTTTGGGTTTCATTTTTTCTCCTTCTGCTATTGAGATGGACCCAGTCAAGGTTCAGGCTATTCATGACTGGACTCAGCCTACATCTCTTAAGAGTCTTCAGAAGTTCTTGGGTTTTGCTAATTTTTACCGTCGCTTCATCGCTAATTTTTCTGGTGTTGTTAAGCCATTGATTGATTTGACCAAGAAGGGTTCTGAAGTTACTAATTGGTCTCCTGCGGCTATGGAGGCCTTTCGGGAGCTGAAGCGCTGGTTTTCTTCGACTCCGGTCTTATGTCAGCCAGACGTCTCCCTTCCTTTCCAGGTCGAGGTTGATGCTTCTGAGATTGGAGCGGGGGCTGTTTTGTCGCAGAGAAGCTCTGATGGCTCTGTGATGAAGCCATGTGCTTTCTTTTCAAGAAAGTTTTCGCCTGCTGAGCGCAATTATGATGTTGGTAATTGGGAGTTGTTGGCTATGAAGTGGGCATTTGAGGAGTGGCGACTGTTATGATCCTAATGGTAGAGGATCTCAGGAGATCCAGCTAAGTCTGCAAACACAAAAACCAGCTCATAGGGAAGTGGTAACTTGGCTGACCGTATACCTGATCCTAGCACAACAACTAGCAGCAGCCGGGGAACGTACCTACGTTGATTCTAGACGTCTCGCGCCAGCCGGAGAACTAACTAACCCTTTCAGAGAAAATAAGACCTCTCTTGCCTCAAGAGAAAAGACCCCAAAGTTATAATACAAGCCCCCAACAAATAATAACGGTGAGGTAAGAAGAAACGACAAACGTAAGAATGAACTAGATTTAGCAAAGAGAGGCCCACTGACTAATAGCAGAAAATAGGAAGATGACTTATGCGGTCAGCAAAAAACCCTACAAAATATCCACTCTGAATATCCAAGAACCCTCGCACCGACTAACGGTGTGGGGGGAGAATAACAGCCCCCTTGAGCTTCCAGCAAAATCAGGAATCACATTTTAAACAAGCTGGAACAAAATAAGAGAATTCAAATACACAAAAATAAGAAAGCAGGACTTAGCTTATCTTGCAAAATCAGGAGACCAGGAGACAGGAGAAGACAGACATGGTCTGATAACATCGATTCCAGGCACTATACAGAGTATCCAGGAAGTTTAAATAGGCACACCCAAGGCCAAACGAACCAGGTGAGTGCCAACCTGGGGAAAGACAATCCAAGTGCCATACCGCTAATGACCACAAGAGGGAGCCAAGAAATATAGTTCACAACAGGCGACATTGGCTCGAGGGAGCTAAGCATCGTGTGGTGGTCTTGACTGATCACAAGAATTTGATTTATCTCGAGTCGGCCAAGCGGCTGAATCCTAGACAGGCTCGTTGGTCGTTGTTTTTCTCTCGTTTTGATTTCGTGATCTCATACCTGCCTGGTTGGAAGAATGTGAAGGCTGATGCTCTTTCTAGGAGTTTTGTGCCTGACTCTCCTGGTGATTCTGAGCCAGCTGGTGTCCTCAGAGAAGGGGTGATTTTGTCTGCCATCTCCAAAGATTTGCGACGAGTGCTGCAGGAGTTTCAGGCGGATAGACCTGACCGTTGTCCACCGGAGAGACTGTTTGTCCCGGATAGATGGACCAGCAGAGTTATTTCCGAGGTTCATTCTTCGGTGTTGGCAGGCCATCCTGGGATTTTTTGGTACCAGAGATTTGGTGGCTAGGTCCTTTGTTATGGTTCTCAATGGCAAGAGAACATAGCCCAGCATACATACGAACTAGCTCTTGGAAGGATGGAAACTAAAACTGACCATGAACTAAACCTGCCGCACAACTAATAGTAGCTGGGTAGCGTGCCTACGTTTTATCCCTAGACGCCCAGCGCCAGCCGGAGGACTAACTAATCCTGGCAGAGGAAAATACAGTCCTGGCTCACCTCTAGAGAAATTTCCCCGAAAGGCAGACAGAGGCCCCCACATATATTGGCGGTGATTTTAGATGAAATGACAAACGTAGTATGAAAATAGGTTTAGCAAAATCGAGGTCCGCTTACTAGATAGCAGGAAGACAGAAAGGGCACTTTCATGGTCAGCTGAAAACCCTATCAAAACACCATCCTGAAATTACTTTAAGACTCTAGTATTAACTCATAACATCAGAGTGGCAATTTCAGATCACAAGAGCTTTCCAGACACAGAAACGAAACAACAGCTGTGAACTGGAACAAAATGCAAAAACAAACAAGGACAAAAGTCCAACTTAGCTGGGAGTTGTCTAGCAGCAGGAACATGCACAGAAAGGCTTCTGATTACAATGTTGACCGGCATGGAAGTGACAGAGGAGCAAGGCTAAATAGCGACTCCCACATCCTGATGGGAACAGGTGAACTGAGGGGATGATGCACACAAGTTCAATTCCAACAGTGGCCACCGGGGGAGCCCAAAATCCAATTTCACAACAGTACCCCCCCCCTCAAGGAGGGGGCACCGAACCCTCACCAGAACCACCAGGGCGATCAGGATGAGCCCTATGAAAGGCACGGACCAGATCGGAGGCATGAACATCAGAGGCAGTCACCCAAGAATTATCCTCCTGACCGTATCCCTTCCATTTGACCAGATACTGGAGTTTCCGTCTGGAAACACGGGAGTCCAAGATTTTTTCCACAACGTACTCCAACTCGCCCTCAACCAACACCGGAGCAGGAGGATCAACGGAAGGCACAACCGGTACCTCATACCTGCGCAATAATGACCGATGAAAAACATTATGAATAGAAAAAGATGCAGGGAGGTCCAAACGGAAGGACACAGGGTTAAGAATCTCCAATATCTTGTACGGGCCGATGAACCGAGGCTTAAACTTAGGAAAAGAAACCCTCATAGGGACAAAACGAGAAGACAACCACACCAAGTCCCCAACACAAAGCCGAGGACCAACCCGACGCCGGCGGTTGGCAAAAAGCTGAGTCTTCTCCTGGGACAACTTCAAATTGTCCACTACCTGCCCCCAAATCTGATGCAACCTCTCCACCACAGCATCCACTCCAGGACAATCCGAAGATTCCACCTGACCGGAAGAAAATCGAGGATGAAACCCCGAATTACAGAAAAAAGGAGACACCAAGGTGGCAGAGCTGGCCCGATTATTGAGGGCAAACTCCGCTAAAGGCAAAAAAGCAACCCAATCATCCTGATCTGCAGACACAAAACACCTCAAATATGTCTCCAAGGTCTGATTCGTCCGCTCGGTCTGGCCATTAGTCTGAGGATGGAAAGCAGACGAGAAAGACAAATCTATGCCCATCCTAGCACAGAATGCTCGCCAAAATCTAGACACGAATTGGGTTCCTCTGTCAGAAACGATATTCTCCGGAATACCATGCAAACGGACCACATTTTGAAAAAACAGAGGAACCAACTCGGAAGAAGAAGGCAACTTAGGCAGGGGAACCAAATGGACCATCTTAGAGAAACGGTCACACACCACCCAGATGACAGACATCTTCTGAGAAACAGGAAGATCCGAAATAAAATCCATCGAGATGTGCGTCCAAGGCCTCTTCGGGATAGGCAAGGGCAACAACAATCCACTAGCCCGAGAACAACAAGGCTTGGCCCGAGCACAAACGTCACAAGACTGCACAAAGCCTCGCACATCTCGTGACAGGGAAGGCCACCAGAAGGACCTTGCCACCAAATCCCTGGTACCAAAGATTCCAGGATGACCTGCCAATGCAGAAGAATGAACCTCAGAGATGACTTTACTGGTCCAATCATCAGGAACAAACAGTCTACCAGGTGGGCAACGATCAGGTCTATCCGCCTGAAACTCCTGCAAGGCCCGCCGCAGGTCTGCAGAAACGGCAGACAATATCACTCCATCCTTAAGGATACCTGTAGGTTCAGAATTACCAGGGGAGTCAGGCTCAAAACTCCTAGAAAGGGCATCCGCCTTAACATTCTTAGAACCCGGCAGGTAGGACACCACAAAATTAAACCGAGAGAAAAACAACGACCAGCGCGCCTGTCTAGGATTCAGGCGTCTGGCGGACTCAAGATAAATTAGATTTTTGTGGTCAGTCAATACCACCACCTGATGTCTAGCCCCCTCAAGCCAATGACGCCACTCCTCAAAAGCCCACTTCATGGCCAAAAGCTCCCGATTCCCAATATCATAATTCCGCTCGGCGGGCGAAAATTTACGAGAAAAAAAAGCACAAGGTCTCATCACGGAGCAATCGGAACTTCTCTGCGACAAAACCGCCCCAGCTCCGATTTCAGAAGCGTCGACCTCAACCTGAAAAGGAAGAGCAACATCAGGCTGACGCAACACAGGGGCGGAAGAAAAGCGGCGCTTAAGCTCCCGAAAGGCCTCCACAGCAGCAGGGGACCAATCAGCAACATCAGCACCCTTCTTAGTCAAATCAGTCAATGGTTTAACAACATCAGAAAAACCAGCAATAAATCGACGATAAAAGTTAGCAAAGCCCAAAAATTTCTGAAGACTCTTAAGAGAAGAGGGTTGCGTCCAATCACAAATAGCCTGAACCTTGACAGGATCCATCTCGATGGAAGAGGGGGAAAAAATATATCCCAAGAAGGAAATCTTCTGAACCCCAAAAACGCACTTAGAACCCTTCACACACAAGGAATTAGACCGCAAAACCTGAAAAACCCTCCTGACCTGCTGGACATGAGAGTCCCAGTCATCCGAAAAAATCAAAATATCATCCAGATACACAATCATAAATTTATCCAAATAATCACGGAAAATGTCATGCATAAAGGACTGAAAGACTGAAGGGGCATTTGAAAGACCAAAAGGCATCACCAAATACTCAAAGTGGCCCTCGGGCGTATTAAATGCGGTTTTCCACTCATCCCCCTGCTTAATTCGCACCAAATTATACGCCCCACGGAGATCTATCTTAGAGAACCACTTGGCCCCCTTTATGCGAACAAACAAATCAGTCAGCAGTGGCAACGGATATTGATATTTAACCGTGATTTTATTCAAAAGCCGATAATCAATACACGGCCTCAAAGAGCCATCTTTCTTAGCCACAAAGAAAAAACCGGCTCCTAAGGGAGATGACGAAGGACGAATATGTCCCTTTTCCAAGGACTCCTTTATATATTCTCGCATAGCAGCATGTTCAGGCACAGACAGATTAAATAAACGACCCTTAGGGTATTTACTACCCGGAATCAAATCTATGGCACAATCGCACTCCCGGTGCGGAGGTAGTGAACCAAGCTTAGGTTCTTCAAAAACGTCACAATAGTCAGACAAGAATTCAGGAATCTCAGAGGGAATAGATGATGAAATGGAAACCAAAGGTACGTCCCCATGCGTCCCCTTACATCCCCAGCTTAACACAGACATAGCTTTCCAGTCGAGGACTGGGTTATGGGATTGCAGCCATGGCAATCCAAGCACCAACACATCATGTAGGTTATACAGCACAAGAAAGCGAATAATCTCCTGGTGATCCGGATTAATCCGCATAGTTACTTGTGTCCAGTATTGTGGTTTATTACTAGCCAATGGGGTGGAGTCAATCCCCTTCAGAGGTATAGGAGTTTCAAGAGGCTCTAAATCATACCCACAGCGTTTGGCAAAGGACCAATCCATAAGACTCAAAGCGGCGCCAGAGTCGACATAGGCGTCCGCGGTAATAGATGATAAAGAACAAATCAGGGTCACAGATAGAATAAACTTAGACTGTAAAGTGCCAATTGAAACAGACTTATCAAGCTTCTTAGTACGCTTAGAGCATGCTGATATAACATGAGTTGAATCACCGCAATAGAAGCACAACCCATTTTTTCGTCTAAAATTCTGCCGTTCGCTTCTGGACAGAATTCTATCACATTGCATATTCTCTGGCGTCTTCTCAGTAGACACCGCCAAATGGTGCACAGGTTTGCGCTCCCGCAGACGCCTATCGATCTGGATAGCCATTGTCATGGACTCATTCAGACCCGCAGGCACAGGGAACCCCACCATAACATCCTTAATGGCATCAGAGAGACCCTCTCTGAAATTCACCGCCAGGGCGCACTCATTCCACTGAGTAAGCACAGCCCATTTACGGAATTTTTGGCAGTATATTTCAGCTTCATCTTGCCCCTGAGATAGGGACATCAAGGCCTTTTCCGCCTGAAGCTCTAAATGAGGTTCCTCATAAAGCAACCCCAAGGCCAGAAAAAACGCATCCACATTGAGCAACGCAGGATCCCCTGGAGCCAATGCAAAAGCCCAATCTTGAGGGTCGCCCTGGAGCAAGGAAATCACAATCCTGACCTGCTGTGCAGGATCTCCAGCAGAGCGAGATTTAAGGGACAAAAACAACTTGCAATTATTTTTGAAATTTTGAAAGCAAGATCTATTCCCCGAGAAAAATTCAGGCAAAGGAATTCTAGGTTCAGATATAGGAACATGAACAACAAAATCTTGTAAATTTTGAACTTTCGTGGTGAGATTATTCAAACCTGCAGCTAAACTCTGAATATCCATTTTAAACAGGTGAACACAGAGCCATTCCAGGATTAGAAGGAGAGAGAGAGAGAAAGGCTGCAATATAGGCAGACTTGCAAGAGATTCAATTATAAGCACACTCAGAACTGAAGGAAAAAAAAAAAAAAAAATCTTCAGCAGACTTCTTTTTTCTCTCCTTTCTCTGCCAATTAATTTAACCCTTTGTGGGCCGGTCAAACTGTTATGGTTCTCAATGGCAAGAGAACATAGCCCAGCATACATACGAACTAGCTCTTGGAAGGATGGAAACTAAAACTGACCATGAACTAAACCTGCCGCACAACTAATAGTAGCTGGGTAGCGTGCCTACGTTTTATCCCTAGACGCCCAGCGCCAGCCGGAGGACTAACTAATCCTGGCAGAGGAAAATACAGTCCTGGCTCACCTCTAGAGAAATTTCCCCGAAAGGCAGACAGAGGCCCCCACATATATTGGCGGTGATTTTAGATGAAATGACAAACGTAGTATGAAAATAGGTTTAGCAAAATCGAGGTCCGCTTACTAGATAGCAGGAAGACAGAAAGGGCACTTTCATGGTCAGCTGAAAACCCTATCAAAACACCATCCTGAAATTACTTTAAGACTCTAGTATTAACTCATAACATCAGAGTGGCAATTTCAGATCACAAGAGCTTTCCAGACACAGAAACGAAACAACAGCTGTGAACTGGAACAAAATGCAAAAACAAACAAGGACAAAAGTCCAACTTAGCTGGGAGTTGTCTAGCAGCAGGAACATGCACAGAAAGGCTTCTGATTACAATGTTGACCGGCATGGAAGTGACAGAGGAGCAAGGCTAAATAGCGACTCCCACATCCTGATGGGAACAGGTGAACTGAGGGGATGATGCACACAAGTTCAATTCCACCAGTGGCCACCGGGGGAGCCCAAAATCCAATTTCACAACAGTCCTTCTGGTGGCCTTCCTTGTCGCGGGATGTGCGTTCCTTTGTGCAGTCTTGTGGAATTTGTGCTCGGGCTAAGCCTTGCTGTTCTCGTGCCAGTGGCTTGTTGTTACCTTTGCCTGTCCCGAAGAGGCCTTGGACGCACATTTCCATGGATTTTATTTCAGATCTCCCTGTCTCTCAGAGAATGTCTGTCATTTGGGTGGTGTGTGATCGTTTTTCTAAGATGGTCCATTTGGTGCCCTTGCCTAAGTTGCCTTCCTCCTCCGAGTTGGTTCCTCTGTTTTTTCAAAATGTGGTTCGTTTGCACGGGATCCCTGAAAATATTGTTTCCGACAGAGGATCCCAGTTTGTGTCTAGATTGTGGCGGACCTTTTGTGCTAAGATGGGCATTAATTTGTCTTTTTCGTCGGCCTTCCATCCTCAGACGAATGGCCAAACCGAGCGCACTAATTCGACTTTGGAAACCTATTTAAGATGTTTTGTTTCTGCTGATCAGGATGACTGGGTGACTTTTTTGCCATTGGCCGAGTTTGCCCTTAATAATCGGGCTAGTTCTGCTACTTTGGTTTCGCCTTTTTTTGTAATTCAGGGTTTCATCCTCGTTTTTCCTCGGATCAGGTGGAGCCTTCTGACTGTCCTGGAGTGGATGTTGTGGTGGATAGGTTGCATCAGATTTGGAATCATGTGGTGGACAATTTGAAGCTGTCACAAGAGAAGGCTCAGCGCTTTGCCAACCGCCGTCGCTGTGTGGGTCCCCGACTTCGCATTGGGGACTTGGTGTGGTTGTCTTCTCGCTTTGTTCCTATGAAGGTCTCCTCTCCTAAGTTTAAGCCTCGGTTTATCGGTCCTTATAAGATTTTGGAAGTCCTTAACCCTGTGTCTTTTCGTTTGGACCTCCCGGCATCGTTTGCTATTCATAATGTGTTCCATCGGTCGTTGTTGCGGAGGTATGTGGTGCCTGTGGTTCCTTCGGTTGAGCCTCCTGCCCCTGTGCTGGTTGAGGGAGAATTGGAATACGTGGTGGAGAAGATCTTGGATTCTCGTATTTCTAGACGGAGGCTTCAGTATTTGGTTAAGTGGAAGGGCTATGGTCAGGAGGATAATTCCTGGGTTGTCGCCTCTGATGTTCATGCGGCCGATTTGGTTCGTGCCTTCCATGTGGCTCACCCTGATCGCCCTGGGGGTTTTGATGAGGGTTCGGTGACCCCTCCTCAAGGGGGGGGTACTGTTGTGAACTCCGTTTTCAGGCTCCCTCTTGTGGTCACAGATGGTATTGTGTGACTTTGGTTTTTTGGCTCCCCCTGGTGGTTTGGTTTATTATCCTGCGGGTCTGGCTGGATCAGCTGCCTCGTTATTCACCAGGGAGGTTCCTATTTAGCTCTGCTTCACTTCCACTTGTTGCCGGCTGTCAATGTATTCAGTGCTATTCTGATTACTCCTGATTATCTCGTTTTCTGCCTCTTCAGGATAAGCTAAGTTCTGTTTGAATATTTTTTGCTCATCTGCCTGCAATATGATTTCTGTGTATGATGAGTCTAGTCCAGCTTGCTAATATGTGATTTCTTGTTGCTGGTAAGCTCTGAGGTACGGAGTTGCTTTCCCCGCACCGTTAGTTGGTGCGGGGGCTCGAGCAATCTCTGCGTGGATATTTTGAATAGGGTTTTTTTATTGACCGCACAGTTCCCTTCCTATTTTCTGCTATCTAGTATTAGCGGGCCTCATTTGCTAAATCTAATTTCATCTCTGCGTTTGTGCTTTCCCCTTAACTCACCGTTAATATTTGTGGGGGGCTATTCTATATCTTTGGGGTCATTCCACTGAGGCAAGAGATGACTTTCTTTCCCTCCAGGAATAGTCAGTTTCTCAGGCCGTGAAGAGACGTCTAGGATTTTCAGGTAACGTTCCACGGCTACCTATAGTTGTTTGCGGATAGGATCAGGTTGCGGTCAATCTAGTTACCACTTCCCCAGAGCTAGTCGTCTGTTCAGTTACTTAGCTAGTCCGACCTGCGATCCTTGCCACTAGGATCATAACACCTAACCCTAAGGCTATGTGCCCACGTTGCGGATTCGTGTGAGGTTTTTCCGCACAATTTTTGAAAAATCCGCAGGTAAAAGGCACTGCGTTTTACCTGCGGATTTACAGCGGATTTCCAGTGTTTTTTTGTGCGGATTTCACCTGCGGATTCCTATTGAGGAACAGTTGTAAAACGCTGCGGAATCCGCACAAAATTGACATGCTGCGGAAAATACAACGCAGCGTTTCCGCACGGTATTTTCCGCACCATGGGCACAGCGGATTTGGTTTTCCATAGGTGTACCTGATGCAAAACTGCTACGAATTCGCAGCGGCCAATCCGCTGCGGATCCGCGGCCAATCTGCTGCGGATCCGCGGCCAATCCGCGGCCAATCCGCTGCGGATCCGCAGCCAAATCCGCACTGTGTGCACATGCCCTAACCCTAACCCTACCCCTAACCCTAACCCTACCCCTAACCCTACCACTAACCCTAGTTCTAACCCTAGTTCTAACCCTAACCCTAGTGGAAAAGGAAAAAAAAAAATATTTTCTTTTTTTTATTATTGTTCCTACCTATGGGGGTGATAAAGGGGGGGATCATTTACTATTTTTTTTCATTTTGATCACTGTGATAGGTTATATCTCAGTGATCAAAATATACCTGGAACGAATCTGCCGGCTGGCAGATTCGGCGGGCGCACTGCGCTTGCGCCCGCCATTGTGGAAGATGGCGGCACCCATGGAGAAGACGGACGGACACCGGGAGGCCCGGTAAGTATGGGGGGGGTATCTGAGCATGGGGGGTGGATTGGAGGACAGGGGGGTGGCATCGGAGCACGGGGGAGCGGGCAGGAGGACGGGGGAGCAGACAGGACGACGGAGGGGAGTGGAGCACCGGACGGAGGACCGGCGAGGAGATCGGTGGTGGGGGGGGTACATAAGTGTTTCCAGCCATGGCCGATGATATTGCAGCATTGGCCATGGCTGGATTGTAATATTTCACCAGTTTTTTAGGTGAAATATTACAAATCGCTCTGATTGGCAGTTTCACTTTCAACAGCCAATCAGAGCGATTGTAGCCACGAGGGGGTGAAGCCACCCCCCCTGGGCTGAAGTACCACTCCCCCTGTCCCTGCAGATCGGGTGAAATTGGAGTTAACCCTTTCACCCGATCTGCAGGGACGCGATCATTCATTGACGCCACATAGGCGTCATGGGTCGGATTGGCACCGACTTTCATGTCACCTACGCGGCGTCAAAGGTCGGGAAGGGGTTAACCGGATCCATCTCTATAGATGAGGGAGAAAAAATGAAGCCCAAAAAAGAAACCTTCTGCACTCCAAAGAGACACTTAGACCCCTTCACAAACAAAGCATTATCACGAAGGATCTGAAATACCATCCTGACCTGTTTCACATGAGACTCCCAATCATCGGAAAAAATTAAGATGTCATCCAAATATACAGTCATGAATTTATCAAGATAATTCCGGAAGATATCATGCATGAAGGACTGAAAAACAGATGGAGCATTAGAGAGCCCGAATGGCATCACAAGGTATTCAAAATGGCCTTCGGGCATATTAAACGCAGTTTTCCATTCGTCACCCTGCTTAATACGAACAAGATTATATGCCCCCCGAAGGTCAATTTTAGTAAATCAACTAGCCCCCTTAATCCTGGCAAACAAATCGGAAAGCAAAGGTAAAGGGTATTGAAACTTGACCGTGATCTTATTCAAGAGGCGATAATCAATACAGGGTCTCAAGGAGCCATCCTTCTTAGCAACAAAAAAAATCCCGCTCCCAACGGTGAAGAAGATGGCCGAATATGCCCTTTCTCCAAAGACTCCTTAACATAACTCCTCATAGCGGTATGTTCCGGCACAGACAGTTTGAAAAGTCGGCCCTTAGGAAACTTACAGCCTGGAATCAAGTTAATAGCACAATCACAGTCCCTATGCGGTGGAAGGGAACTGGACTTGGGCTCATCGAATACATCCTGAAAATCAGACAAAAACTCTGGAACTTCAGAAGAGGAGGAAGAGGAGATTGACATCACAGGAACGTCATTATGAAGCCCCTGACAACCCCAACTAGTCACAGACATAGACTTCCAATCCAACACAGGATTATGTATCTGCAACCATGGAAAACCCAGCACAATAGCATCATGCAAATTATGCAACACCAGAAAACGACAATCTTCCTGATGGGCTGGCGCCATGCACATGGTCACCTGTGTCCAAAACTGGGGTTTATTTTTAGCAAAAGGTGTAGCATCAATGCCCCTTAAAGGAATAGGGTTCTGCAAAGACTGCAAGGGGAAACCACAACGCCTGGCAAATTCAAAGTCCATTAAGTTCAAAGCGGCGCCTGAATCCACAAACGCCATGACAGAAAATGACGACAATGAGCAGATCAAGGTTACAGATAACAGAAATTTAGGTTGTACAGTTCCAATGGTAACTGAACTAGCGATTCTCTTTGTACGCTTTGGGCAGACTGAAATGACATGAGAAGCATCGCCACAATAAAAACACAACCTATTCTGACGTCTGAATCCTTGTTGTTCCGTTCTAGACAGAATCCTATCACACTGCATAGGCTCAGGCATCTGCTCTGAGGGCAACGCCACAGCGCGAACAGTTCTGCGCTCCTGCAAGCGCCGATCAATCTGAATGGCCAGAGACATAGAATCACTCAGACCAACAGGCGTGGGAAACCCCACCATAACATCTTTAACAGATTCAGAAAGACCCTTTCTGAAAATTGCCGCCAAAGCATCCTCATTCCATTTAGTCAGCACAGACCATTTTCTAAATTTCTGACAATACAATTCTGCCGCTTCTTGACCCTGAGACACGGCCAACAAGGTCTTCTCTGCTTGATCCACAGAATTTGGTTCATCATATAATAATCCTAGAGCCTGAAAAAAGGCATCTACATTAAACAAGGCCGGATTCCCAGATTCCAGGGAAAATGCCCAATCCTGAGGGTCGCCACGCAGCAGGGAGATGACAATTTTAACCTGCTGAATGGGATCACCAGAGGAACGAGGCTTCAGAGCAAAAAACAGTTTACAATTGTTTTTAAAACTCAAAAATTTGGACCTTTCCCCAAAAAACAAATCAGGAGTAGGAATCCTAGGCTCTAAAAGCGGAGTCTGAACAATATAATTAGAAATACCCTGTACCCTAGCAGCAAGCTGGTCTATACGAGAAATTAATCCCTGAACATCCATACTAGCACAAGACTCCTCAGTCACCCAGAGGAAAAGAGGGAAGAAAAGACAAAGCAGACTACAGAAAAAAAAAATGGCTCTTTCTTCCCTTCTTCTGAGATGCATTTAACTCATTGTTGGCCAGTTGTACTGTTATGATCCGGTGACCTTGGAGCCGCATGGGAGACTTTCTCAGGAGTAAGTGGTACCTGTACTGACCGCAAACCCTAAACTAACACCGCAACTAGAAGTAGCCGTGGGATGTACCTAACACGTCCTAGACACCTCGACACAGCCGGAGGACTAAATACCCCTATAGATGGAAATGGGAATTCTATCTTGCCTCAGAGCAGAACCCCAAAGGATAGGCAGCCCCCCACAAATATTGACTGTGAGTATAAGAGTAAAGACACACGCAGGCAGAAAAACAGGATTTAGCAAAAGAGGCACTTCTAGCTAAATAGAAAAGGATAGGACAGAATTCTAAGCGGTCAGTATTAAAATCCTAAAAATATCCACAGCAGATAATACAAATATTCTACATCTAACTAAAGACATAGAAAGTATATCTGCATCTCCTGAGAATCCAGCAGGACTGAAAAATCCAAACAAAGTCTAAGCTGGACAAAAACACAATGAATTGCACTGAATTGCAAAGCACACAGCATGTGTGCACAGACACAAAACCAGACACTTATCTTAGCTGAATTGGCAGCAGGTCATGAGGAGCCAGAGAGAGATGCAATCCCTCCAAGTACAATGGACAACTGGCCAGGACTCATGGATCCTGCACACCTAAATACCTAATAGAGCTGAAATCAGCAGAAACACCTGCCCTGGATTACAACCCTAAGACAACTGCACTACCACCAACAACCACCGGAGGGAGCCCAAGAGCAGAATTCACAACAGTACCCCCCCTTGAAGAGGGGTCACCGAACCCTCACCAGAGCCCCCAGGCCGATCAGGACGAGCCAGATGAAAGGCACGGACCAAATCAGCAGCATGGACATCAGAGGCAAAAACCCAAGAATTATCCTCCTGGCCATAACCCTTCCATTTGACAAGGTACTGGAGCCTCCGCCTCGAAATGCGAGAATCCAAAATCTTCTCAACCACATACTCCAACCCTAAGACAACTGCACTACCACCAACAACCACCGGAGGGAGCCCAAGAGCAGAATTCACAACAGTCGGCACAAAAAAAGTTCAAGTGAACGTTTTTTTGTCCGTCGCGTCCGCCATTTTCTACCGCGCATGCACAGCAGAAACTCTGCCCCCTCCTCCCCGCACTTCAGAATGGGCAGCGGATGCGTTGAAAAACTGCATCCGCTGCCCACGTCGTGTACAAATTTCACAACGTGCGTCGGTACGTCGGCCCGACGCATAGCGACGGACCCGTACCAACGCAAGAGTGAAAGAGGCCTTTATAAGCGTTGAATTTAAAAAAAAAAAAAACAGCGTGGGCTCCCGCGCAATTTTCTGCGCCAGAGGGGGAAAGCCGACGGCCGGGGGCCAATATTTGTAGCCTGCTATGAATATCAGCCCGCAGCTGTCTGCGTAGCCTTTACTGGCTATTAAAATAGGGGGACCCCCCAAAAAATGAAGTGGGGTCCCCCTATATTTTATAGCCAGAAAGGCTATGCAAACAGCTGCGGGCTGATATTCATAGCCTAGAGAGGGGCCATGGATATTGCCCCCCGGCTACAAATACCAGTCCGCAGCCGCCCCGGAAATTCCGGCACTTAGCCCCTCTCTTCCCACTCCCGTGTAGCGGTGGGATATGGGGTAATAAGGGGTTAATGTCACCTTGCTATCGTAAGGTGACATTAAGCCGGGTTAATAACGGAGAGGCGTCAATAAGACGCCTGTCCGTTATTAATCCAATAGTAAGAAAAGGGTTAATAAAACACACACACATTAGGAAAAAGTATTTTAATATTCTTCATTTCACCATACTTACCATACTTCAGCGCCTGCAAAAAATGTAAAATAATAAACCGTATACTACCTGTCCGCCGTAATCCAATTAATAACGAGTGTCCCACGACGATTTCCCCTATTACCTGAGTTCAAAGTGTCACTTTATGGCAATTGCTGCATGGGAAAATGTCTCATACAGCAATGCCATAAAGTGAGACTAGGGACTTTTTTTCTTACAGCGGCGGAGGAATACAGTGGCGGAAGGATACCTTCCTCCCGTCATTGTGTTCCTGGAGCCCCTGGAGAGCAGTCGCATTATCTGATGCTGCTGCTCTCCACGGGAGATCGTCGTGGGACACTCGTGGATTTCTGCGGACAGGGAGTATATTGGTTATTTGTTTTTTTCACATTTTTTACAGATGACACTGGCTTCGGGGATCAAAATGACAAGTAATGGTGAGTATGTAATCTATGTTTAATGTAATGTATGTCTATATGTATGTATTCTATGTAATGTATGCAGTATGTATGTAGCATGTATGTATGGATGTATGTAGTATGTATGTATGTATGTAGTATGTATGGATGTATGTATGTAGCATGTATGTAGTATGTAGCATGTATGTATGTAGCATGTATGTATGTATGTAGCATGTATGTATGTATGTAGTATATAGCATGTATGTATGTATAATGTATGTATGTAGCATGTATGTATGTATGTAGCATGTATGTATGTAGCAGGTAGCATGTATGTATGTATGTAGCATGTATGTATGTATGTATGTATGTAGCATGTATGTATGTAGTATATAGCTTGTATGTATGTATGTAGAATGTATGTATGTAGCATGTATGTAGCATGTATGTATGTAGAATGTATGTATGTAGCATGTATGTAGTATGTAGCATATGTATGTAGCATGCATGTATGTATGTAGCATGCATGTATGTAGTATGTAGCATGTACTGTATGTATGTATGTAGAATGTATGTATGTGGCATGTATGTGTGTGGCATGTATGTATGTAGTATGTATGTATGTATGTAGCATGTATGTATGTATGTATGTATGTATGTATGTAGCATGTATGGAGGTTTTTTTTTTTTCATTCAACACATTAGCCGGATGATGGGACTACTACTGTCCCATCATTGGCTAATGTGTCAATCACTGTCAGTGTAGCAGGCATAGCCCGATGGGACTTGAAGTCCCATCGGACTATGCCCGCACTGAGACCCCCGCACGCCGCAGAGCCCCCCCATGCCGCAGAGACCCCCCAGCACGCCGCAGAGACCCCCCCACACCGCAGAGACCCCCCCACGCCGCAGAGACCCCCCCACGCTGCAGAGACCCCCCAGCACGCCGCAGAGACACCCCCCACGCCGCATCAAGCCCCGGCACGCCGCATCGAGCCTGGGCAGCCCGGATACAGCGCCGCATAGAATGAGATCCCTGGCAGGCCCGCACAGACCCCGCCCCCACACACAGACACTGTGTCCGCCCACGCACCGTCCACACTCTTCCCCCCTCCAGAACCCCATATAGAAAGACAGAAAGGGCTGATTTACATTCCGATACTTGTGTCCCATTCACTTGTATTGGTATCGGGTATCGGTATCGGCGATATCCGATATTTTTTGGATATCGGCCGATCCAATCCGATACCGATACTTTTGAATATCAGAAGGTATCGCTCAACACTAGTAATCAGCCATGTGCTGCAGACTGCCAACTGGCCAAGAAACGCTGTCCCCTGCTTGAGGCGTGATCTCTGCCTGCTCTGCATCACCCCACACTCGCTCTACACACTGACTACTGGAGAATTGTGTAACTCCCTCCTCTGGACCAATGTCTTCCTCCTCCATTGACTCCTCCTCATCCTCCTCACAAAGTGTCCCCTGCCTAGGCCTTTGTGAGGAACCACGTAGCGCTGACTGTCCAGAAGCTGATGAAATTGGTGACTCCTCATCCTCCACCTCTTCTACAACATCATCCCTTAGCGCTTGCAGTGTTTGTTGAAGCAGGCAGATAAGGGGGACAGTCATGCTGACTAGTGCATCATCTGCACTCACCATCCGCGTGGAATCATCGAAGGAACACAAAACCTGGCAGACGTCCTTCATAGTGGCCCACTCAGTGGTTGTGAAGTCTGAACGGCACGGAGTGCGATTTCTTTGCGCCTGATGCAGCTGGTACTCCATTACTGCTGGCTGCTGCTCACACAACCGCTCCAACATATGTAATGTGGAATTCCACCTGGTGGGTAGGTCACATATGATGCGATGTTCCGGAAGGCGGAATCGGCACTGCAGAGCTGCAATGCGCGATCTTGTCATGCTGGAACGCCACAAGTGAGCACACTCTAGGAGGACCTTGTGCAGCAGTGCATCAAGATCCGGATAGTCCCTCAAAAACTCTGCACGACCAAGTTGAGCACATGTGCCAGACATGGGATGTGAGTGGAGTTGACTAGGGCAAGAGCTGCCACCAGATTTCGGCCATTGTCACACACTACCATGCCAGGCTGGAGATTCGCTGCCACAAACCACACGTCGCTCTCCTGCTTGATGGCATTCCAGAGCTCCTGCGCTGTGTGGCTTCGATTCCCCAAAGAAATTAATTTCAAGACAGCCTGTTGACGTTTGGCCACGGCTGTGCTCATGTCGGTCGTAACAGGTAAACGTTCACGGGTCCATGTGGAGGTGGACTGTGACGGCTCCTGCAGCGATGATTCTGAGGAACTTGTGTATGAGGAGGAGTCAATGCGTACAGACTGGATTCCTGCAATCCTTGGAGTTGGCAGAACACGTCCTGCGCCACTCGCACGATCTGTACCCGGCTCTACAACATTAACCCAATGGGCAATGAGGGAAAGGTATCGCCCCTGTCCATGTTGACTGGTCCACGCATCAGTGGTGAGGTGGACCTTGCTACTGACGGCGTTCAGTAGCGCGTGTTTTATGTGTCCCTCCACATGCTTGTGCAGGGCAGGGACGGCTTGCCTGCTGAAATAAAAGTGACTGGGCACATTGTACTGTGGGACTGCCAATGCCATCAAGTTACGGAAGCTGTCAGTCTCCACCAGCCTGAATGACAGCATTTCAAGGGACAGTAGTTTTGCAATGCCAGCATTCAGAGCCTGTGCTCGGGGATGGTTTGCCGAGAATGGCCGCCTTTTCTCCCATGCCGTGCTACCGATGGCTGTAGACTGGGCTGGGAGTGTGAGGATGACTGGGAACGTGGTGCTGCGGGTGGAATTACTGTGGGTCTCTGGACAACAGTGCCAGAGGTTCTTCCATGGCGATCCTGTGAGGAAGCCGAACCAGCTGTGTGGGAGCTGGAGGAAGAGGCAACAACACGAGCTGAAGAGGTGGTAGGTGCCGCTGTTGGTTGGCCTAGGTCTTCAGTGTGTTTTTGTAACTCCACCGCATGCTTGGTCCGCACATGTTTCCACATGTTTGAGGTATTGAGGTTGCTGACATTTTTCCCTCTTTTGACTTTCTGATGACACACCTTGCATTTGACTAAGCAAATGTCATCTGCAACTGTGTCAAAAAAGGACCAGGCAATGCAAGTCTTGGGAGCTCCCGTTTTGGCTTTTGGAAGAGGCATGCTCCTAACGGGTTCCGAAGTGGAGGCTACAGGCTCCGCAGTCTTCCCCCTCTCTCTCCCTCTTTGGCCCGTTCGGGGAATCTCTTCCTCAGAGCTGCTCCCACCACCTTCCTGTTCCTCACGCCATGATGGGTCAAGGACCTCATCATCTACACTACCCTCTGCCACCAACTGCTCCTCCTGGGTAGTCTTGGCAGCACAGTACGCACCAGAAACTGGCACCTGAGTCTCATCATCAGATGCGTACTGCGGTGTGGTGACCGGAGGCACTGGCCCACCTGCCTCTTCAGACTCAGAGAGACAAAGCTGTTGGGCATCACTGCACACTGCCTCTTCTTCCATTTCTCCAATGCTGGCCCCCTGTTTCCAAGCCAAGAGATTCAGAGAACAGAAGTAGAGATGGCTCCTGTCCTGGGCTCTCTGACTGCCTGGGCAATTTGGCAGGTGGCGAAGAGACAGATGGGTGCTCTCCAGTGCTCTGTGCCTGAGAGGATGTGGCACTAATTGAAGTCGATGCGTTAGCTGCCATCCATCCGACAACGGCTTCAATTTGTTCTTCACGCAGCAGCGGTGTACGGTGATCTCCTACAAAGCTGCACATGAAGGACTGTTCCCTGCTGAAACTGGGTGATGATGAGTCACCGGTGCCCGCAGCAGGCACAGAATCCCCACGTCCTCTCCCTGCTCCGCGCCCATGCCCACGTGCCTTACTCCCTGCCTTCTTCATCTTGGTTGACTGATAAAGATAAGCAGAAAAGTACTAAGGGCTTAGTGTGCTTATTCCTGAACAGCTCCTAACAGGTATTAGAAACACTAATTTGTGGACTAGACTTTAATATGAGCTAATGTGGCCTACACAACTGTAAAGTGGTATGTTTGGTGAACTTTATTAATTTTTTTTTTTTTTTTTTGCAGAACTGACTACAGAGTGAGCTGCACTCACACACAGACCGTGCAGACAGCCGTGAACGGCACTGCAAGGCCAAAACAAGCTCCTCTATGTAATACTATTTAGTGTTTTTCCACAATCTAGCAGGATACGGAGGGAAAGCCACTAATAGGAAATATTTCAAAAAAATGTGCAGCAGGCTGCACTAATTGCAAAAAAGGACAATGGATAGAACAGTATGAGGCAGTGACGCACTCTGAGCTGACTACAACCGGCTGTGGCTGCAGACAGACTACAGAGCGATGTGCACTCACACACACAGAGACCTTGAAGACTGCTGTGAACAGCGTTGCAAGGCAAAAGCAAGGATCTCACACAGCGGTTGCTAAATTAGCCTTGGTAAAGCACAATGAAGCAAATCGCTATCTCTAAACTGGCCCTCAGTAAGAACACAGCATCCTGTCCCTAACTGAATTCACAGCAGAGTGAGCCCTAAAAGGCGGCAGCGACTTTTATAGTGCATCATGACATCATTTAAGCAGCCAATCACAGCCATGCCAGTACTTCCATGCCCACCATGCAGATCAGGATGTGCCCACACTTCTAATCATTCCTCATTGACTGAATTCGGGCACTTTGAATTGTGGGAACTTCCGATTCCGGTATCCGATATACTGAAAATATCGGAACTCGGTATCGGAATTCCGATACCGCAAATATCGGCCGATACCCGATACTTGCGGTATCGGAATGCTCAACACTAGAGACAATGGCTCCTGCAGTGCATCACTGAAGAGGTTATCGTAGTTCACTCTCTTGCTTTATGGCAATGCTGCGTGGGAAATTTCTCACACAGCAGTGCCACAAGTGAGACTAGGGACTATTTTTTACAGTGGCGGAGGAATACAGTGCAGAAGGATACCTTCCGTCATTGTATTCCTGGAGCCCCTAGAGAGCGGTCGCATCAGCTGATGCTGCTGCTCTCCACGGGAGATCGTCGTGGGACACTCGTTTTAATTGGATATCTGCGGATCAGGGAGTATATTGTTTGCTTATTATTTTAATATTTTTTACAGGTGACACTGGCTTCAGGGATCAAGGTGACAAAGTGATGGTGAGTATGTACTCTATGTTGTATGTACTGTATGTCTATATGTATTTATTTTATGTAATGTATGAATGTGCTGTATGTATGTTATATGTTGTATGTACTGTTATATGTAGTATGTACTGGTATATGTTGTATGTTATATGTTCTGTTATATGTTGTATGTTGTATGTTCTGTTATATGTTGCATGTTATAAGTTGTAAGTACTGTTATGTTGTATGTTATATGTTGTATGCACTGTTATATGTTGTATGTACTGTTATATTTTGTATGTTCTGTTATATGTTGTATGTTCTGGTATATGTTGTATGTTCTGTTGTATGTTCTATGTTATATGTTTGTGTTTTTTTTACATTCAACACAATAGCCGGATGATGGGACTACTACTGTCCCATCATTGGCTAATGTGTCAATCACTGTCACTGTAGCAGGCATAGCCCAATCGGACTTGTAGTCCCATTGGACGATGCCTGCACATACACACACAAAGACCCCCGCAAAGCCCCAACAGCCGCGGCAGACCCCCCCGAGAGCCCCACACAGACCCCCAACAGCCCCGCACAGACCCGAGAGCCCCGCACAGACCCCCGACAGACTGCACAGACCTCCAAGAGACCCACCCAGACCCCCGACAGCCCCGCACAGACCCCACCTGCACACACAGACACGCAGTCTCCACCCACACTCTGCCCACACACTCCCCCCTCCCGATCTGCAGCATTTCACCTGCAGCTAAACCGCAGATCTTTTTTACATCTGTGGTTTGCTGCAGATGTGCCCGACTCAATGCAAGTCAATGGGTGCAGATATGCTGCAGATCTGCACAAAGAATTGACATGCTGCGGAAAAAACAACGCTCCGTTTCCGTGTGGAATTTTCGGCAGTATGTGCACAGGGGATTTGGTTTTTCATAGGTTTACATGGTACCAGGGCTGCCACTAGGAATTTCAGGGCCCCATACTGTCAAAATTTTGGGGCCCCCTTGAAACTCTGCCCAGGCTCCACCCCAAGTTCCACCTCCACCCCTCGAACCTTCCACAGTTCCTCCGCCCTCTCTACGAAAAGCTCCACTTCGGGTGAATATCGGTCTGCATTTGGACCGTGGTGCATGGACCGGCCGCGGGTCTCCAGATCTGAAATTTGCAGCCTCACAGCATGTATGAAGATGCTGGTCAGGAGATCGGCGCCCAGTCCATGCACTGCTGTGGGTGCACAGACCAACAGCCCCCTTTCAAAAATTACACTGTCATAATAATAAAGATGTTTCCGATCATATATACCAACTTACTTCAGTAATTCCCCACCCCACTTCCACCCCAACCAAAACTTATAAGTTACTGGATGATCCCGATCTGCTGCCTGATGTTATAGTTGGGCATTTGGTGTTGTAGCAGCTCAGGATCATCCAGCATCTTATACATTCCACTAGCCTCCCCCTGGACCCTGTTGGATGCGACCCCCAGTCCCCACTAGCCTCCCCCTGGACCCTGTTGGATGCGGCCCCAGTCCCTACTAGCCTCCCCCTGGACCCTGTTGGATGCGACCCCCAGTCCCCACTAGCCTCCCCCTGGACCCTGTTGGATGCGGCCCCAGTCCCTACTAGCCTCCCCCTGGACCCTGTTGGATGTGACCCCCAGTCCCCTCTAGCCTCCCCCTGGACCCTGTTGGATGCGGCCCCAGTCCCTACTAGCCTCCCCCTGGACCCTGTTGGATGCGGCCCCAGTCCCCACTAGCCTCCCCCCCGGACCCTGTTGGATGCAGCCCCAGTCACCACTAGCCTCCCCCTGGACATTGTTGGATGCAGGCTCCCAGTCACCACTAGCCTCCCCCTGGACCCTGATGGATGCGGCCCCCAGTCCCCACTAGTCTCCCCCTGGGCCATGTTGGATGCAGCCCCAGTCCCCACTAGCCTCCCCCTGGACCCTGTTGGATGCGGCCCCCAGTCTCCACTAGCCTCCCCCTGAACCCTGTTGGATGCAGGCTCCCAGTCACCACTCGGTTTCCCTCATCAGCCACATGATACCAGTACAGACACAGCCACTGTGAGCCACCTGAAGCCTCTTTTCACTAGAGAGACTCACCCTGCTCGCCCGCCCTCCACCTGATCTGCCCTCTACCTCCACCTGCTCGTCCGTCATACGCCCCCAGTCAGAAGAACAGAACGGCAGAAGTGAAGAACTCCAAGACCACCGAACCTGAAACAGTGAGAAGGGGTTATACCACAGTGCCCACCTTATGGGGTCACACAGGGGAGAATGAGATACAGCTAAGCACATGGGATTGCACGGGAGAGGATTAGATGCACAGCTCAGCAGACAGTATCACACAGGATAGGATTAGATACATCTCAGCAGACAGTATCACACAGGATAGGATTAGATACACGGCTTAGGAGATGGTATCGCACAGGATAGGATAAGATACACAGCCTAGCAGACAGTATCACACAGGAGAGGATTATATACAGCTCAGCAGACAGTATCACACAGGATAGGATTAGATACACATCTCAGCAGACAGTATCACATAGGATAGGATTAGATACAGCTCAGCAGACGGTATCGCACAGGATAGGATTAGATACAACTCAGCAGATGGGATCCCCGGAGAGACTCACCCTGCTCGTTCGTCATCTGCAGTCCGCCTGCAGACTCCGACTCCGCTCCATACACCTTGCACATGCGGCTCCGCTCCGTACACACACGGCTCCGCTCCGTACACCTCATACACACACGGCTCCTCCCCATACACCTTGTACACATACGGCTCCACTCCATACACTTCGTACACACACGGCTCCGCTCCATACACCTTATACACACACGGCTCTGCTCCGTACACCTCATACACACACGGCTCCTCACCATACATCTCGTACACACACGGCTCCACTCCGTACACCTCGTACACACATGGCTCCGCTCCATACACCTCGTACACACACGATTGCGCTCCATACACCATGCACATGCTGATACCAATAGAGAACCATGAAGACACTGGATCCAAAATGTACCAAATATAAAATCATACTTTTATTACAAAAATTTAAAATACATAGCATATAACCAACAATAATAATAATATAGCGATGAGTCAATACAGGGTCACAACAGAAGCTACAGACTGATACAGCCCCCTTATTCCTGCACCAGATATATTAAAGTGCTCTTAGGTATTTGTTATGCCAGGAAACACTGGCTAGACTACAGGATATGTAACACACTCAACCTTCTAGCAGTGAAGGGTAGGTACTATGGTCAATTGCCGTATAACTATAAAAATCGGCTAACAATGGTAATTACCTGTCGTCATCATGGACCGGGGATGAGGGGGTCGAACAGACTGAGCGCACCTCGACGCGCGTTTCACTGCAAAAGCAGCTTCGTCAGCTCCGCACCATACACCTCGTACACACATAGCTCCGCTCCGTACACCTCATACACACATGACTGCACTCCATACACCTTGCACATGCGGCTCCGCTCCGTACACCTCGTACACACACGACTGCGCTCCATACACCTTGCACATGCGGCTCCGCTCCATACACCTCGTACACACACGACTGCGCTCCATACACCTAGCACATGCGGCTCCGCTCCGTACACCTCATACACACACGGCTCCACTCCGTACACCTCATACACACACGGCTCCACTCCGTACACCTCGTACACACACGGCTCCGCTCCGTACACATTGCACATGCTGCTCCGCTCCGTATACCTTGCACACACACGGCTCCGCTCCGTACACCTCATACACATACGGCTCCTCTCCATACATCTCGTACACACACGGCTCCACTCCATACACCTCGTACACACACGACTCCGCTCCATACACCTCATACACACACGGCTCCACTCCATACACCTCATACACACACGGCTCCACTCCTTACACCTCGCACACACACGGCTCCACTCCGTACACCTCGTACACACACGGCTCCGCTCCGTACACATTGCACACGCTGCTCCGCTCCGTATACCTTGCACACACACGGCTCAGCTCCATACACCTTATACACACACGGCTCCGCTCCGTACACCTCGTACACAGACAGCTCAGCTCCGTACACCTTATACACACACGGCTCCGCTCCATACACATTGCACACGCTGCTCCACTCCGTATACCTTGTACACACATGGCTCTGCTCCGCACACCTCGTACACACTCTGCTCCGCTCCATACACCTCGTACACACGGCTCCGTACACATCTTACACACACGACTCTGCTCCATACACCTTTCACACGCTGCTCCGATCCATACACCTTGTACACACATGGCTCTGCTACATCCACACTGTAAACACCTCCTGACCTCACACATATGCTTACCTTCCTGCAGCGTCATGACAACCAGCAAGGTCCTGTACAGGAGGTCCTCCAGATCATGTGACCCCCTGACTCCTCCCATCCTGTGACTTCATCACAGGTCCTGAGCCTGTGCGCACAGAGCAGCCAATATGCTGCAGTTCTCTGCGGGCGGGTGCAGGGGCTCAGGGACTGACCGGGTGATATACACACCTCCCAACCAGTGCGGGACAACTAATGTCCCGCCCGGGATCGCGGGGCTGACTGTCAAAATTAGGACAGTCCCGCTGGATCCGGGATGGTTGGGAGGTATGTAGTAAGGGCTGTAATGCTCTGATGGCTGCCCTGCATGGTACTGTAAACCGCATGGGAAACTGCTGCAGGTCCGCAGTGTCAAAAACGCTGTGGATCCGCGGTAAAAACCGCAACGTATGAACATGGCCTAAATCACATAAATGCTGAGGTCAGTTAATGGCAGCAACATTTAAAGGGAACCTGTCACCCCGTTTTTTCAGTATGAGATAAAAATACCATTAAATAGGGCCTGAGCTGTGCTGGACAATAGTGTATTTTGTGTACCCTGATTACCCACCTATGCTGCCGAAATACCTTACCAAAGTCGCCGTTTTCGCCTGTCAATCAAGGTGGTCAGGTCAAATGGGCGTGGTGAAATCGCTTCTTCTCCCCCAGATCTTGCTCATCTTTCCGTTGGTGGCGTAGTGGTTTGCGCATGCCCAACAGGGGAATGCACTGCGCAGCTGAAGAAAAAGAGCGCGATCTGCGCTATTCTCCGCTTTTTCGCTGGCGGCGGCCATCTTCCTGAGGCCGCGCGTGCACAGATGGAGCGCTCTGCTGCCCGGGGCTTCAGGAAAATGGCCGCCGCGATCCCCATCTGCGCACGCGCGGCATCCCGCGGCCATTTTCCTGAAGCCCCGGGCAGCAGAGCGCTCCATCTGTGCACGCGCGGCCTCAGGAAGATGGCCGCCGCCAGCGAAAAAGCGGAGAATAGCGCAGATCGCTAGATCTGGGGGAGAAGAAGCGATTTCACCACACCCATTTGACCTGACCACCTTGATTGACAGGCGAAAACGGCAACTTTGGTAAGGTCTTTCGGCAGCATAGGTGGGGAATCAGGGTACACAAAATACACTATTGTCCAGCACAGCTCAGGCCCTATTTAATGGTATTTTTATTTCATACTGAAAAAAACGGGGTGACAGGTTCCCTTTAAGATGCACAAACCAGGGGGCTCAGAGTTAAATGGGGTGCTGATGAATTGCTCTTGTACAGTAGCTGTGGATCTGACGTTACAGTGCTCCGCTGAAACCTTGTCTGTGGCTGGGCTTCAAAGGAAACTGCTATTTTTACTATATACTGTACTATAATTCTCTGGTATTGCAGTATATAGCATATGCAATCAGATGATTGTGGGTTCAACTCCCCTAGGTGGACTAAAAATGCAATAAAAAGTTATTAAAAAAACATAAAATAAAGATAATTTTAAAAAAATCTTAAAAATACATGTGTGGTATTGCTGTATTTGTAAAAGCCCAACCTATCAAAACATAAAATTAACCAAACTTAATCGATAAAGATTGTACAGAGAGAAAAAATAAAAATGCCAGAATTTTTTTGGGTCACCATAAAGTAAAGTAAATCAACAAGAAGTGATCAAAACATTGTATCTAACCAAAATGGTATCAATAAAAATGTCAGCTTGGCCCCACAAAATCACAAGCCCACACACAGCTCTATCGACTGAAAAGTAAAAAAGTTTCACACTTTTTTCACCATTAAAAAATCTGGACAAGTTTGGTATCACAGTAAGGCCAGAGTCCAGTGGCGTATCTAGGGGGGGGCAGCCGGGGCAAGTGCCCCGGGCGCAGCCGGCAGGGGGGTGCAGTCGGGCCGCCTAATTCGGCGGTCTGCAGTGTCTCCTCCGGCGGCTGCATTCTGCCGCCCCTGGTCTGGGAGTCAGCTGCAGAGCGCCGGCTCCCAACGTGTGCAGAGGTGGAGGGGGGCCCCTGCAGAGTGGCTGCGGCGGGCAGGGAGAAATCCCCGCAGCTCCGCTGCCCAGCGATCTGTCTTCCTGCTTCCTCTCACACAGATGCGCCACTGGATGACGCAATCATTCAGCTGCCAGCTGTGTCAGAGGAAGGCGATGAGATGCTGCGGCAGAGCACGAGGAGAGGTGAGAGGGGTGGGTGTGTGTGTATGTGAATGTGTGTGTGTGAATGTGTGTACGTGAATGTGTGTGTGTGTGTGTGTGTGTATGTGAATGTGTGTGTGTGTGTGTGAATGTGTGTATGTATGTGAATGTGTGTGTGTATGTGAATGTGTGTATATGTGTGAATGTGTGTATGTGAATGTGTGTATGTGTGTGTATATGTGTGAATGTGTGTATATGTGTGTGTATGTGAATGTGTGTATGTATGTGAATGTGTGTGTGTATGTGAATGTGTGAATGTGTGTATGTGAATGTGTGTGTGTGTATGTGAATGTGTGTTTGTATGTGTGTGTGTATGTGAATGTGTGTGTGTATGTGAATGTGTGTTTGTATGTGTGTGTATGTGAATGTGTGTGTGTGTATGTGAATGTGTGTGTGTGTATGTGAATGTGTGTGTGTGGCTCAGTATTGGGTGTGTGTGTGTATCGCGCTGCAGGGGAATGTGCAGAGAAGTGAATGGCGTGTGTGTGTGGGGGGGGGGAAGGAGAGGGCAATGATGGGGCTGACGGGGAGAGAGCAATGATGGGGATGGTGGAGGAGGAGAGGGCAATGATGGGGCTGACGGGGAGAGAGCAATGATGGGGATGGTGGAGGAGGAGAGGGCAATGATGGGGCTGACGGGGAGAGAGCAATGATGGGGATGGTGGAGGAGGAGAGGGCAATGATGGGGATGGTGGAGGAGGAGAGGGCAATGATGGGGCTGATGGGGAGAGAGCAATGATGGAGATGGTGGAGGAGGAGAGGGCAATGATGGGGCTGACGGGGAGAGAGCAATGATGGGGATGGTGGAGGAGGAGAGGGCAATGATGGGGATGGTGGAGGAGGAGAGGGCAATGATGGGGATGGTGGAGGAGGAGAGGGCAATGATGGGGATGGTGGAGGAGGAGAGGGCAATGATGGGGAGGGTGGAGGAGGAGAGGGCAATGATGGGGCTGACGGGGAGAGGGCAATGATGGGGCTGACGGGGGGCATATGTCCTGGGGGGGCGCCAAAATGAATTCTTGCCCCGGGTGCCAGAAACCCTAGATACACCTCTGCCGGAGTCACACTAGAGAGGAATATGGACGAGTGCTATGCGATAAAAAAATCACATAGCACTCGGACCAGTATTTCTCTATGGAGCCGCTCCCATCACTGCTTTTTTCCTCGGCCGTATTGTACGTGTGAGTAATTCGTAGCATGCTGCGATTGTCCCGGACACTCGGCTGACTCTCGGCTCACTCACACCCATATAAGCCTATGGGGGCGAGTGAGACAGCGCACATCACTCAAATATCATCAGAGTGATGTGCGTTATACGCGGACCCCAGCAATGGAGGAGATGGAGAAATTCATTTCTCCGCCTCCTCCGCGGCTGTGCTCCGATTCGCTCTGTACAAGAGGCTTGGAGCACAGACGCATGACACTCGGCTCCTGCTGACAGCAGAGCAGGAGCCGAGGGTCATTAGCATATCATATTGGATGCTCTCGCATCACATGCCATAAGCTAATGTGACCCCGGCCTAATTGTACCGGAGAATCACGCTGCCAGGTCATTTTTACCGCACAATAAATGCCGTAAAAACAAAACCCAGAAAAGCAATGTAGGAATTATGGACTGTTTTTTAATAATTGCTGCATTTGGAATTTCTTTTGCCATTTTCCAGTGCATTGAATGAGAAAATTAAAAATATTTCCCTGCATATTAACTCTTTATTTGAATGTAAATAGCTTTTTTTTCAAGTGGCGGGTTCCCTTTAACTTCTGGTAAGCAGATATAAACAGAATAACAACGCTAGTGAAGGTAGCAGTAACACAGGCTAACTGAGCATGTAGGAGAATCAGTCTACCCAGAAACTATGAGGTCAGACTCCACTACTGAGCTCATTGGATGAAGAAAGTGAAGCCGACTCTAATGACTTCTACTTCTTCTCCTCGGTTGTTGTAGTGTTAGGAAGAGGATCTACAAAGTGTATTCAGAATTTCTACATCATACGAACAAGATGGTCGGGAGAACAGACTTGTACCTAGCGCTAATCTGTACATTGTGCCTGAAAGTGTGCCCGGCTGTGCGAGGTAAGTGGGGAGGATGGGGGTTATACTCTGCTATGGTTTATTATAAATGCAAAGAGGTGTTACGAGAAGAAGACTTTGTGTAGAATGGAACAGACTAATGCATTCTTACTTTTCACCATTTGTATTTTTTAGTTGTATATTCTTTTTAGGTCTTATGGAATCCTTCATTCACATAAGTTTATTTTATGTGAAATATGATCATATAGTAGATAATACAAACCAATGTACCAAATGTTGCTGTTGATGACATTTTGTGCAAATCGTAATTTTTCAGGTTTTTGTGTAAAATGCCAGTTAAAAAAAAAATCCTGCTGGCTGGACGGGAGGCCGCGAATCTCTTACATTCCAGCGTCACCGGCACGGCTTTTGATTAGCCAGCGCTAACGTCACCTGTGCGTCCTGCTCATCGCTAGTTGGGACCTATGGATTTTTTTCCATTCATTCATTCATAGTCGTAGCAGCAAGAACTTTGTCATCTTGATGTAGCTTTACTATACGACGTCTGGCTTTTGTGCCTTTAAGGTCACGTTCAGACATAGCAGAAATAGGAAAATACTAAAACCCTATGTGCCCTATTTATCTATACCTATGCCTATGGTAGATATTTTAGTCGTATTCATCTAAACCTATGCCTATTTTAGATTTTTTTTACAGTTTCATTTTCTTAATTTAGTTTTCCTTTCCACTACACTCTATTTGAAGCAGAGTAACCAATTTATTTACTTATGTATTTATTTGACATGAAGTTGCTATACATGAATGTAGGGGTTCACTTTTTTGGAAACTGAATAACGGTTTTAAGCTCCGTTTTTTTATTAGAATAAGTTCATATTAGTACAACAAGGTTATCTTCCAAGTTTCATCAAGATCTTTTTAGGGATTCAGTCTTTATGTGCCGCCATATTCTTCTATACCTAGGCCTATGGTAGTTTTTTTTTTTACAGTTGAATTTTTTTAATGTATTTTTCCTTTCCACTTCACTCTACTTAAAAATAAATTAGCAGAGGTTAAAACTGTAATTGTGTTTTCAACAAGGCAAACCCATACATTTCTATATAGTAACTTTAAATTTCAAATAAACACTGAATCCCTAAGAAGATCTTGATGCAACTCTGAAAATAAGTTTGTCATTAATATGAACTTATTCCAACAAGAAAAACAGAGCTTAAAAATGTAATTCTGTTTTCAACAATGTTAATTCATACATTCCTATATACCGTATATACTCGAGTATAAGCTGACCCGAGTATAAGCCGACCTCCCCTAATTTTGCCACAAAAAACTGGGAAAACTTAATGACTCGAGTATACGCCTAGGGTGGGAAATGCAGCATCTACCGGTAAATGTCAAAAGTAAAAATAGATACCAATAAAAGTAAAATTAATTGAGACATCAGTAAGTTAAGTGTTTTTGAATATCCATATTGAATCAGGAGCCCCATATAATGCTCCATAAAGATTATGATGGCCCCATAAGATGCTCCATATTAAAATATGCCCCATATAATCCTGCATAAAGGTTGATAATGGCCCCATAAGATGCCCTATGGACACATTTGCCCAATATAATGCTGCTCAAATGTTGATTATGGCCCATAAGATGCTCCATAAAGATATTTGCCCCATATAGTGCTGCACAAACGTTATGGCCCATAAGATGCTTCATACAGACAATTGCCCCATATAGTGCTGCACAAACGATTATGGGCCCATAAGATGCTCCATACAGACACTTGCCCCATATAGTGCTGCACGAACGTTATGGCCCCATAGATGCTCCATACAGACACTTGCCCCATTTGCTGTTGCTGCATTAAAAAAAAATCACATACTCACCTCTCCGTCTCTCAGACCCCCGGCACTTTCAATATTCACCTGCTCCTCGTTCTGGCGCCGCTCCATCTTCAGCGTCTTCTGCACTGATGTTCAGGCAGAGGGCGCGCACTAACCACGTCACCGCGCCCTCTGACCTGAGTGTCACAGCAGAAGACGCTGAAGCTGGAGCGGCGCCGGAACGAGGAGCAGGTGAATATCGCGCTGCGCTCCCCTTCCCGTTATACTCACCTGCTCCTGGCGCGGTCCCTGTACGTCTGTTCCCCGGCGCCGCACTTCTTCCTGTACTGAGCGGTCACCGTTACTGCTCATTACAGTAATGAATATGCGGCTCCACCCCTATGGGAGGTGGAGACGCATATTCATTACTGTAATGAGTGGTACCATGTGACAGCTCAGTACAGGAAGAAGCTGCCGGTGCCGGGGAAGCCAGGGACCTGCAGGGACCACGCCAGGAGTAGGTGAGTATAATTAGACAGCCCCCGCTCCCCCTCCCCTGTCGACCCCTGGGTATGACTCGAGTATGAGCCGAGAGGGGGACTTTCAGCCCAAAAAATGGGCTGAAAATCTCGGCTTATACTCGAGTATATACGGTAATAACTTTACATTTCAAATAAACAGTGAATCCCTAAGTAGATCTTTATCGAAAAATTTAGCCTTAACCCCTTAGTGACAGAGCTAATTTGGTACTTAATGACCGGGCCAATTTTTACAATTCTGACCACTGTCACTTTATGAGGTTATAACTCTGGAACGCTTCAACCGATCCCGCTGATTCTGAGATTGTTTTTTCGTGACATATTGTACTTCATATTAGTGGTAACATTTCTTCGATATTTCTTGCGATTATTTATGAAAAAATGGAAATATGGCGAAAATTTTTAAAATTTTGCAATTTTCAAATTTAGTATTTTTATGCCCTTAAATCAGAGAGATATGTCACACAAAATAGTTAATAAATAACATTTCCCATATGTCTACTTTACATCAGCACAATTTTGGAATCAAAATTTTTTTTGTTAGGGAGTTATAAGGGTTAAAAGTTGACCAGCAATTTCTCATTTTTACAACACCATTTTTTTTTTAGGGACCACATCACATTTGAAGTCATTTTGAGGGGTCTATATGATAGAAAATAACCAAGTGTGACACCATTATAAAAACTGCACCCCTCAAGGTGCTCAAAACCACATTCAAGAAGTTTATTAACCCTTTACGTGCTTCACAGGAACTGAAACAATGTGGAAGGAAAAAATGAACATTTAACTTTTTTTGCAAACATTTTAATTCAGAACCATATGTTTTTATTTTCACAAGTGTAAAAACAGAAATTTAACCATACATTTTGTTGTGCAATTTCTCCTGAGTATGCCGATACCCCATATGTGGGGATAAACCACTGTTTGGGCGCACCGCAGAGCTTGGAAGAGAAGGAGCGCCGTTTGACTTTTTCAATGCAGAATTGGCTGGAATTGAGATCGGATGCCATGTCATGTTTAGAGAGCCCCTGATGTGCCTAAACAGTGGAAACTCTCCACAAGTGACACCATTTTGGAAACTAGACCCCTTAAGGAACTTAACTAGATGTGTGGTGAGCACATTAAACCCCCAAGTGCTTCACAGAAGTTTATAAAGTAGAGCCGTGAAAATAAAAAATCGCATTTGTTTACACAAAAATGATCTTTTCGCCCACAAATTCTTATTTTCACAAGGGTAACAGGAGAAATTAGACCACAAAAGTTGTTGTGCAATTTCTCCTGAGTAAGTCGATACCCCATATGTGGGGGTAAACCACTGTTTGGGCGCACCGCAGAGCTTGGAAGAGAAGGAGTGCCGTTTTATTTTTTCAATGTAGAATTGGCTGGAATTGAGATCGGACACCTTGTCGCGTTTGGAGAGCCCCTGATGTGCCTACACAGTGGAAACCCCCCACAAGGGGGGGAACTGTTTGGGTACCCATCAGGGCTCGGAAGGGAAGGAGCGCCGCTTGGAATGCAGACTTTGATGGGATGGTCTGCGGGTGTCATGTTGCATTTGCAGAGCTCCTGATGTACCTAAACAGTAGAAACCCACCACAAGTGACCCCATTTTGGAAACTAGACCCCTCAAAGAGCTTATCTAGATATGTGGTGAGCACTATGAACCCCCAACTGCTTCACAAAAGTTTATAATGTAGAGCCATGAAAATAAAAAAAATCATATTTTTTCCACAAAAATGATCTTTTCACCACCAAATTTTTACTTTCACAAGGGTAACAGGAGAAATTGGACCCCAAAATTTATTGTGCAATGTATGCTGAGTAGGCTGATACCCCATATGTTGGGGATAAACCACTGTTTGGGCGCATGGCAGAGCTCGGAAGGGAAGGAGCGCCGTTTTGGAATGCAGACTTTGATAGAATGGTCTGCGGGCATTATGTTACGTTTGCAGAGCCCCTGATGTACCTAAACAGTAGAAACCCCCCACAAGTGACCCCATTTTGGAAACTAGACCCCCCAAGGAACTTATCTAGATGTGTTGTGAGAACTTTGAATGCCCAAGTGCTTCACAGGTTATAATGCAGAGTCGTGAAAATAAAAAAAATATATTTTTTCCACAAAAAAGATTTTTTTAGCCCACAAATTTTTATTTTCACAAGGGTAACAAGAGAAATTGGACCCCAAAAGTTGTTGTCCAATTTGTCCTGAGTACGCTGATACCCCATATGCGGGGGGGACCACTGTTTGGGCGCATGGCTGAGCTCGGAAGGGAAGGAGCGCCGTTTTGGAATGCAGACTTTGATAGAATGGTCTGCGGGCATTATGTTGCATTTGCAGAGCCCCTGATGTACCTAAACAGTAGAAACCCCCCACAAGTGACCCCATTTTGGAAACTAGACCCCCCCAAGGAACTTATCTAGATGTGTGGTGAGAACTTTGAATTCCCAAGTGCTTCCCAGAAGGTTATAATGCAGAGTCGTGAAAATAAAAAAAATATATTTTTTCCACAAAAAAGATTTTTTTAGCCCCCAAGTTTTTATTTTCACAAGGGTAACAAGAGAAATTGGACCCCAAAAGTTGTTATCCAATTTGTCCTGAGTACGCTGATACCCCATATGTGGGGGGACCACTGTTTGGGCGCATGGCTGAGCTCGGAAGGGAAGGAGCGCCGTTTTGGAATGCAGACTTTGATAGAATGGTCTGCGGGCGTTATGTTGCATTTGCAGAGCCCCTGATGTACCTAAACAGTAGAAACCCCCCACAAGTGACCCCATTTTGGAAACTAGACCCCCCAAAGGAACTTATATAGATGTGTGGTGAGAACTTTGAATGCCCAAGTGCTTCACAGAAGTTTATAATGCAGAGTCGTGAAAATAAAAAATATTTTTTTTTCCACAAAAAAGATTTTTAGCCCCCAAGTTTTTATTTTCACAAGGGTAACAGGAGAAATTGGACCCCAAATGTTGTTGTCCAATTTATCCCGAGTACGCTGATGCCCCATATGTGGGGGTAAACTACTGTTTGGGCGCACGGCAGAGCTCAGAAGGGAGGGAGCACCATTTGACTTTTTGAGCGCAAAATTGGCTGTGGCGTTTAGAGACCCCCTGATGTACCTAAACAGTGGAAACCCCCCAATTCTAACTCCAACCCTAACCCCAACACACCCCTAACCCTAATCCCAACCCGATCCATAATCCTAATCACAACCCTAACCCCCAAAACACCCCTAACCCTAATCCCAAAGCTAACCATAACCCTAATCAAACCCCCAAACCGAACACACCCCTAATCCTAATCTCAACCCTAACCTCAAAACCTAACCCTAATCGCAATACACCCCTATCCCTAATCCCAACCCTAGCCTTAACCCTAATCCCAAACCTAACCCTAATCCCAAATGTAACCCTAATGCCAACCCTAATCCAAACCGTAATCCCAACTCTAACCCTAACTTTAGCCCCAACCCTAGCCCTAACCCTAACTTTAGCCCAAACCCTAACTTTAGCCCTAAACCTAGCCCCAACCCTAACCCTAACTTTAGCCCTAACCCTAGCCCTAACCCTAGCTCTAACTCTAATCCTAGCTCTAACCCTAACCCTAGCCCTAACCCTAACCCAAGCCCTATCCCTAGCCCTAACCCTAAGGCTATGTGCACACGTTGCGGATTTGCTGCGGATCTGCAGCGTTTCCGCAGCTGCGGGTCCGCAGCCGTTTCCCATGAGTTTACAGTACAATGTAAACCTTTACATTCCGCAGCATGTTAATTCTTTCTGCGGATTCCGCAGTGGTTTTACACCTGCTCCATAATAGAAAACCGCAGGTGTAAAACCGCAGGGGAATCCGCACAAAAACCGCGGTACATCCGCAATAAATCTGCAGGAAAAACGCAGCGTTTTGGCCCTGCGGATTTATCAAATCCGCTGCGGAAAAATCCACAGAGAACCATTCTACGTGTACACATATCCTAACCCTACCCCTAACCCTCCCCCTAACCCTCCCGCTAACCCTACCCCTAACCCTAACCCTACCCCTACCCCTACCCCTAACCCTAACCCCACCCCTAACCCTACCCCTAACCCTAACCCTAATTGGAAAATAGAAATTCATACATTTTTTTTATTTTATTATTTTTTCCTTACTAAGGGGGTGATAAATGGGGGGGGTTATTTACTATTTTTTTTATTTTGATCACTGTGATAGGATCTCACAGTGACCAAAATAAAACAAGTGGAAGAATCTTTCTCTGCCGGCCGGCAGATCATGGCGGGCGCACTGCGCATGCGCCCGCCATTTTCTTGCCGGCGGCCAGCAGAGGAAGCAGGAGGACCCAGGGACACCGGTAAGTATAACAGGGTCCCCCCTATTTCTCTGTCCTCTGATGTGCGATCACATCAGAGGACAGAGAATGACATCGCTTTTTTTTTTTTTGCGGTCGCCGGTAAACAGTTAATTACCGGCGATCGCAAAACAGGGGTCGGTAAAAACCGACCCCGATCATGTTCTTTGGGGTCTCGGCTACCCCCGGCAGCCGAGACCCCAAAAATCTTCCGGGCGGCGGGCGCACTGCGCATGCGCCCGCCATTTTTTCCCCAGAAAAAGATGGTGGCGCCCATGTGGAGCTACGAGGAGCACCGGGGGAGATAGGTGAGTATTGGGGGGCTAACGGGGGCGATCGGGGACCCCATTTCTCTGTCCTCCGATGTGCGATCACATCGGAGGACAGAGAAAATCCGACTCTGGGGGGCGCTATTCACTTTTTCAACAGCGCTGTTAATTAACGGCGCTGTGGTTTAAGTGCCCTTAGCGGCCGCCGTTAAAAGGTGTATCGGCGGTCGTTAAGGGGTTAAAGCCCTTGTTTTTGTTTGTTTGATTTTCACACAAGACTATGGCAATGGCACAGTTTTTTTAAATGGTTTTCTTAATTTATATAATCTCTCTGATCTCAGTTTACTGATAAAATAAAATATACAGTTTACTTTATGTAAAAAAAAATTAAGGGCTCACTCACACTGGCCGTTTCGTCTCCGTTATGTGCATGCGCTTTTTATAAGAAGCGCATGCTGAATTACTGTGTTGGTGGTTTTTAGCGCACACAGTCATCCAAATAGGCGGCGGCAGTCCGTTCTGCGCTGCAAAAACTGACATGCTGTCGCTTTTTTCCGTTCGATGCGCAGAAAAAGCGCAGTGTCTGCACTAGCCCATTGACAACAATAGGCTCGTTTTTTCAGCGCAGAACGGATGCGCTGAAAAAAACGTGCAAACGCTGCCTGTGTGAACGAGCTCTTATGAGGCGAAATTAAGCTGTCTGTTGTAAACACAAGTCACATATACAGTACACACCTTCTCATTTAAAGATTTTTCTGCATTTTTATGACTATGAAAATTGTACACACTGTGTTCACACTGAAGGCATCAAAACTATGAATTAACACATGTGGAATTATATACTTAATAAAAAAAGTGTGAAAAAACTGAAAATAAGTCTTATATTCTAGGTTCTTCAAAGTAGCCATATTTTGCTTTGATGAGGCCCCCATGAGAAGCGAGCTAAGCACTCATGTGATGCCCGGGGACGCACGTGCACGCGCTTTCATTCTACTAAAGCGTCTTCAATGTGAAAACGGTTTAGGAGGATAGCTTAGCAAGGGACAGTCAGTTGCGTTCTTGCAACTGAGTGATTTAGGGACAGTTTAGTGTAGGAATAGTTACAAAAGCTAAAAAAAATAATAATAAAGACCTATTTAATCTAATATTAATTTAAAACAATTGATAGTTACTCTTTAAACAAAAATATTTATATATTTTAATTTAATTATTTAATGCAAAATTACAAATCTTAAATTATTCAAAAGTACTTGAAGCCAAAGCTGATTCAATAAAATAAAATTCAGTCTGAAATGAAAAGCAATTTTAAAATTTAAGTAAATGTACACTAAAGATTAGTATCAAAAGAAGCTAAGGCATAAATCACACAAAACTTCATACTACCTTTTTGTTAGTTCTTGAATGTAAGCATACTGAAGAGAAATATCCTATGTAGCATGGTTGTCCAGTGGACTTTTGCTCCAAATTAGTGAAATTGTATCCTCTGAAATGTCATAAAAGTTGGTAACTTTTACACCGTATCCACAAATACTTTGTATGAGACAGTAACAAGGTATATCCTTTAAAATAGAAGCACTTTAGATAACAGTTATGATACTGTATATTCCTACATTTTAACTGTAAATAGTAATAGACAACGTATAAGACAGTAGAGTGAGTATGGTAAGGTCAACAACCATGCCGGCTTAAAGCACTTTCCTACCAGTGGCGTGAAGAAAATTTGACAGACCGTGCAGAGGTCCAACGTTTGCAGCCACCAGTACAGTACTCCAAGTTTTATCCTCAACAAACCCAAACCGAAGAATTAGCATCCATCCTGGAAGTGAAAACTTGACTTCAGCAGGGGCAGCTACATTGTATGGAGCCATTTATTATATGGCAAGCTAGATCGAGGACAGATAACATTTACTGTGCTATATTTAGATGGAAGATCTGGTTACTATTAGCAGAGATTATTTTGGGAAGAAAGTTGAACACCCATACATTCCTATATAGCAACTTTATAATTCAAATAAAGACTGAATCCCTAAAAAGATCTTGATGAAACTGGGAAGATAACCTTGTTGTACTAATATGAACTTATTCAAATAAAAAAACCGGAGCTTAAAATAGTTATTCAGTTTCAACCATGATAACACACAAGGCATAGGTATGGCAGAATATGGCGCATAAAGACTGAATCCCTAAAAAGATCTTAATGAAACTGGGAAGATAACCTTGTTGGACTAATATGAACTTATTCCAATAAAAAAAACGGAGCTTAAAACCGTTATTCTGTTTCCAACCATGATAACACATTAGGCATAGGTATGGAAGAATATGGCGCATAAAGACTGAATCCCTAAAAAGATCTTAATGAAACTGGGAAGATAACCTTGTTGGACTAATATGAACTTATTCCAATAAAAAAAACGGAGCTTAAAACCGTTATTCTGTTTCCAACCATGATAACACATTAGGCATAGGTATGGAAGAATATGGCGCATAAAGACTGAATCCCTAAAAAGATCTTAATGAAACTGGGAAAATAACCTTGTTGGACTAATATGAACATATTCCAATAAAAAAAAACGGAGCTTAAAACTGTTGCTCAGTTTCCAAAAATGTTAGCCACCAACATTCATGTATAGCAACTTCATGTCAAATAAATACATAAGTAAATAAATTGGTTACTCTGCTTCAAATAGAGTGTAGTGGAAAGGAAAACTAAATTAAGAAAATGAAACTGTAAAAAAAATCTAAAATAGGCATAGGTTTAGATGAATACGACTAAAATATCTACCATAGGCATAGGTATAGGTTAATTTGGCACATAGGGTTTTAGTATGCACCGCAGAAATACTGTGTCTCTTGATTTCTGCAGGATCCTCACAAAACTACTCAATAACAATCTCTTATTATTGAATCCCTGTTGCATTTTTTATGCCTTTTCCCTCTTAGTTGATGCAATTTTGGTAGAGATGTGAAGCTGCATTTTTTATAGTACAGAAAAGCTTTGATTCTCCACTTAAAAAAGTATCTACAGTTTTTTGCATGCGTTTTTTTTAGGCCCCATAGAAGATAAGAGAGAGAAAAAAGCACCAAAACCGCACAGTTCAACCGTGTCTTTAGACCCCAGGGGCGCAGTTTTCATGAAATTACATCGGATTTGCTTGGACAGTTAAATACAGCAGAATTTCTGTGCAAAAAAAGTAGCAGAAAATACGCAGCCTTTACACTATATGTGAACTTTGCCTAAATGTCCAAGTGGATGTCATGTCATGAAAAGTCAAACCTTGGTGCGTCTAATGACGATGCTGAACTGGGCGGTTTTGGTGCTTTTTTTTCTCTATAAGCTTCTATGTGGAGGGTGAAAAAAACATGTAAAAAAAAGGTTCAGTTGCATTTTTAAGCGCAGAATCAAAGTTTTTATGTACTAATTAAAAAAAGCTAAAAACATGTCTTCGCAACTGCACCAAAAATGCGGCAAATAAGGGGGAAAATACAAAAAACAAAACTCAGCAAACACGCAATATTAGAGAAGATTATTATTGGGATGTGTGGTGTTGACACCTGCAAAAAATTTGCAGGAAAAAGCAATAATAAAATCACAGCATTTGCGCTATGTGTGATCACTGACTCAGAATTACATTGTTATTACATTTTATTTTGGGTTTAATAGAGAAAAAAAATCAATCAGTCAACCATTTTATTATACCATTTAGTAAGCACCATAAATAATCTGATCGCTGTGTTGTACAGACTGTTACAATTACATGGACAAATATGTCCATGTGATTTGCTGATTTGTGGTGTTTATTATTTTTAAAAAGTGCATTAAAATGACATTATTGTAATTGTTTTTTATTATTTTTTAGTAATTTTATTTGAACAAAAAAAATATCTTTGTTTTCCCTGTAGAATACAGGGACATAGAAATACATTGCTATATACAGATGTATCTCTATGTACCAGTATAGTCTGCCTGTGGGCTCAGAGTCTGCACTGCAGCTTCAAGTATACATAATGCTCTGAATGCTCTCACTGTATGCTGTGGCTCAAAGCTTTAGCTATTGCATGTGTTGGCTTTAGCTATTGCATGTGATGATAGAGGTTGTGGGTTAGATTCCTGGGGACTGGGGAGACTTTTAAAAAGAGAAAATTACTGTACATATTTTTAATTGTTTTTCATTTTTTGTAGTAGTTTTATTGGAACAAATAAATCTGACTTTCTTCACCTCTAAAATACAGGTACATAGAAATGCACTGCTCTACACAGATGTACAGTCATGGCTGAAAGTGTTGGCACCCTTGAAATTGTTCCAGAAAATGAAGTGCTGTTTTTTGCAGCATAAGATGCACCAGATCCTAAGATACACCCAAAATTTTGGGGAGGAAAATAGTAAAAAAAAAAATCAATCTGCACATGCACTGCCTCCAGCGGCCATTTTCCCGAAGTCAGTCTCATTGAAAACCATGGAAAGTGCGAGGGCTCCATATACATTTGGTGAAAGCCCAGAGCCTGCCACAGCATTGCACCACTGAACAATCCCCTCCTCCCAGCGTGGGGCCCTCAGCATCGCCCCCTCCTGCCCCCACCACCAGCTACTTGCAGCAGCGGACCCCGGGACCCAGCTCCACCGCAGCCTTTCCTAAATTTTTAGTGAAACAAGTGTGTTATAATCCAACAAATACGGCATTTCTCCCAGGAAATTATTGCAATTACAAATGTTTTGTTATACACAGGTTTATTTCATTTGTATTTATTGGAACAACACAAAACACAGAGAAGAAAAGGCAAATTGGACATAATTTCACACAAAAAAAAACAAAATGGGCCAGACAAAATTGTTGACACCCTCAACTTAATATTTGGTTGCACCCTTTAGAATAAATAACTGCGATCAATCACTTCTTAAAACCCATCAACCAGCTTCTTACACCTCTCAACTGAAATTTCGGACCTCTCTTCTTTTGCAAACTGCTCCAGGTCTCTCATATTCAGAGGCGCCTTCTCCCAAGAGCAATTTTAAGATCTCTCTACAGGTGTTCAATGGGATTTAGATCCCGACTCATTGCTGCCACTTCAGAACTCTCCAGTGCTTTGTTTCCATCCAGTTTGGGGGGCTTCTTGAAATACAGAATGTTTGGGGTCATTGTCCTGCTGGAAGACCCATGGCGTAGGACGCAAACACATTTCTGACGCTAGCCACTACATTGCAACCCAAAATCCGTTGGTAATCTTCAGATTTCATAATGCCTTGCATCATGTGCCAGTGCCAAAGGCAACAAAACAACCCCAAAACATCTTTGAGCCTCCACCATATTTGACTGTAGTTACTGTGCTCTTTTCTTTCTAGGCCTCATTCCGTTTTCAGTAAACCGTAGAATGATGTGCTTTACCAAAAAGCTCTATCTTGGTCTTATCTTTCCACAAGACACTTTCCCAGAAGGATTGTGGCTTACTCACGTACATTTTGGTAAACTGCAGTCAAGCTTTTTTATGTCTCTGTGTCAGCAGTCCTCTGGGACTCCTGCCATAGCGTTTCATTTTATTCAAATTTTGACAGATAGTTCGCGCAGACACTGATGCACCCTGAGTCTGCAGGACAGTTTGAATTTCTTTGGAACTAGATTAGGGCTGCTTATCCACCACCCACACTATCCTACGTTGCAGTCTAACATCAATTTTTCTCTATCGGGGAGATTAGCTACAGTGCCATGGTTTGTAAACTTTTTGATTATGATGCACTTTGCGGACAAAGGAACATCAAGATCTCTGAAGATGGACTTGTAACCTTGTTGATATTTTTCAGCAATTTTGGTTCTCAAGCCCTCTCTTCTCCTATTTCTTCTCCCCATGCATAATGTGGCACACACAGATGCAAAATGCAAACATTGAGTCTACTTCTCCACTTTTTATCTAGTTTCAGGCGTGATTTTCATATTGCTCACACCTGTTACTTCCCACAGGTGAGTGTGAACGAGCATCACATGCTTGAAAGAAAGTTGTTTACCCACAATTTTGTAGAGGGGCCAACAATTTTATCTGGCCCATTTTGGAGTTTTGTGTGAAATTATCTTCAATTTGCCTTTTATTCCTCTGTTTTTTTTTTGTGTGTTGTTCCAATACACACATAGGAAATAAACGTGTGTATAACAACACATATGTAATTGCAATAATTTTCTGGGAAAATACTTCATTTTCTGGAACAATTTCAAGGGTTCCAACATTTTCGGCCATAACTGTATATCTATATATATATATAAAGTTGAGTGTATGTGTAGCGCCCCCACTGCCGCAGGGCCGAGGGGTACCCGGTACTGGGCCTCTGAGTCTCTGCTCTGGGATTGTCACGGTGGCTAGACCCGGTCCGTGACCCTGCTGAGGGGCGCACAATGATAGATGTGGATGGTGGTGGTGGTGCGGTGCAGTAAATAACGAGGACACCAGGTTGCAGTCTCTTTACCTCTTTACTGAAGGCTTCTGGGTCCTCAGTCCGGAATACGGTTAGCCGGGCTGCGCAAGTCCGGCCGGTCCGATGGCACCTCCAGAGTTCCCTTCGCAGGTGGAAATCTGTGCCTTCCTTCTAGCGCTTATGTGTTGTGGTCCTCCCCTGCTGTGCTTACGGGACAGTCCCCACAACTGTTGTGTCTGTTTCTCGTGTTCCCTCACAACTCGATTCTGATGTTCTTCTTCTTCTCGTCCCCCAGATCTTATGGTAGGACGCACCCGTATGACGGGAAGGCTCGGAGCTGTTCCGGGACCCTAGAGTCGCCCCTCTCCACAAGTTGCCCCCTATGTCTGCGTAGGTGATGTAGGTGAGACAGCCAGCCTATAGCTCTCTGCCCTGCCGTTGGTTTGAAGTAATGCTTAGAGCTCTGTACTTCCTCGGCGTTCCGGCCACCGGTTATTTACGCCTCAGTAGGATGTTGCCTCGGTCTAACGGCACGACTCCTACTGGTATTCTCCCTGTTGCGTTGATCTCGTTTCTCACTCAGCACAATAAATCTCGCTTCTTGTCCTTTCTTAGGGCACCGCCGCTATGAAGTGCAGGCGCGCGGTCCCGTAGCTTTCTCTCTGTTTGCCAGGCCTCTGTCAGGATCCCACCCCTGACAGGGACCCTACCGAATCTTCCCCTACAACACCCTCTGCCACAAGGTGTTGCCTGGTTCCAACCCAGTCAGCGTTCTCTCTAACTTCCTGCCTAACCCCCAGTTTTACCAGACTGTGAGGAGTGGCCTAATGAATAGTACCCTTAGCTCCCCCTGGAGGCCAGACTGTGAAATGTATTGGTGTATGTGATACCTGGTCAGATGAACTCCTTCAGTGCCATCAGACGTACCATAGTCCCCCTTAGCGGTGGAGCCACAGTACTGCAACGACCAGGACTCTGGGGCGCTGCACTCCCCCCAGGTTAAATCCAGTACTCCTGGACTGGGAAGAAAACAACAATACATGTCAGCAAAAAGACATACAATTTTGAAAATGCAAGTACAAGTCAACTTTGTAACAGAGCTTCCCTTTATGGGAGGTGAGGACACCTGAACGTTACAAACATGGTTAAATACTTTTTAAATAACTTTACTATAAATAACTTTTCTTACCCAACCAGGTATTCTACTAAGTGCAAAATTTTGAACAACAATCCAACTTTGCCTTTAAGGACGTACTCGCTAAATCCACTAAAGACCTTCTTATATCACATATAAGGCTAATTAACTTTTATGCATTCTCCTACTTTACGTCTGCAGGACCGCCTGTCCTAACTGCTCCAGACCTACTGCCTCTCCTTTCTGTTACAGGACCGCTCCTTTCCGCCCGAGCCTACTGTACTTCCACTACTATACACAGTATAGAACATATCATTTTTCTTTCAGTTTAAGATCACTGAGCCATCCCTATATGGCTCCTAAGAGGACTCACCACTAACCCCTACAGGTTCACTTCCTGTCCTCATTCTTCTAATAACATTATTAAACTTTTCTTACAATCAACTAGTTAGTTACATATAACTTCTTCATATTAGCATCATTACTTTTTCTGTCAAGACATTATTGCCATCTAACCATCTTAAGGCAACACTGTTCATAAGTGCAGGATGTGAACATCCCCTTTAAGAGGGGACCAAGTCTCTACGAGGTAGTGCAACTTCTCAAGCCGCAAGTCCGTATGCAGCAAGGACTCCAGTGCAAGTTCCAAGAACCGTATCTTCGCAAAGAGTCCGTCTTTTATGTAAAACCAGTAGAGAGCACCTTTAAGAAGGTGCAAACTATATACAAGGAGTTTGTATCATGCATTGTTCATGATTCAGCAGTTCTTTGATAACTTGTGCAAAACGTAGAAAACAAACAAAAACAATAGGGATCCCGGGTCAACAAAGGGATCCCTTTAAGAGTAACCCTAAACGGGTTTTAGCAGCAAAACAGTAGAAACAGTTAACTATTTACAGTTTCAGGTTTCCGAGGTTTAGTTAGACGGCTTCCAGGGCTGCACCTGGCACTTAACCCCTCTTGGCCCGGGAAGGGTGAAGTCCAGGGTTGCACCCAGTGCTGGACAAACGCCGTTAATCCGTCTTTCATGTACGGTTAGGTCATGCACCGCGATGAAGGTCTGCGCAGCTTGAGTAGGGGCATTTGCTGCAGCAGAGGTAGCGGCTGCTGCAAGATCAGTCACTGGAACGGAGTCAGCAGCTGTGGCACTAGCAGTCGCGGGAGTGGTGTCAGTCATCAGGGCAGGGTCGTCCTTCATACCTGCTTCAGATGCGGTCCCTCCGGTGCCGGTCTGCTCTGCCTCCGTTGGGGTCTGTTACGCTGGTTGCGGGGCCTCGTGCTGTGGCGTTGTCATCTCTGTTTGCAGCACCTCGCTTTCCGGTAGGGCCTTGCTTTCTGGCTTCGGAGCGCTGGAACTTCTTTCTTGCTCCGGACCAGATGAGGCTGCCGACAGATGTCTGGTGAGGCTCCCGATGTTGGTCTTCTTCCACCCGGCCTCAGTGCTCAGCTGCGTCTGCAGGAGTTGGTGGATCAGCTCGTCCGCTCCGGTCTGCAGGAGGTCACCGTCAACTGTGGAGGTCTGGCCTCGGTGCTTCTCCGGGTAGCTGGGGGAGTCCTCGGCTCCGACCCCACGCTCCGGCTCCGGGCGGCTGGCCATGGCGTCCTCCATGTCGCTGACTTCTTCGTCCTCTTTGTCCTTTTCCCGCTCTCTCCTTCGTGGGCGGTTTCGTTTTCTCTGTCTCCGCCCACCATTGAGAATCAGGAGGCGGATCTCGGCTGCTGACGGACACGTCCTCACGGTGCAGAAATATTTAGACTGGGCGGCCATTGTCTTTCGCGCTCTTCAGCTGGTCCACGCCTACTTCACGCCCCTCTTCTCCTGCGCTCTCCTCAGCGCTGTAATGGCGGATTTTGGCGGCAAGTGGCGCGGCACAGTCTTTGCAACAAGTCACAGTCCAAGTATAATAAATCACAGTTCCAAGGCACACATGACCTTATTCTTCAGGCTTAAGTAGATCCTGTTCGTGACGCCAAGTTGTAGCGCCCCCACTGCCGCAGGGCCGAGGGGTACCCGGTACCGGGCCTCTGAGTCTCTGCTCTGGGATTGTCACGGTGGCTAGACCCGGTCCGTGACCCTGCTGAGGGGCGCACAATGATAGATGTGGATGGTGGTGGTGGTGCGGTGCAGTAAATAACGAGGACACCAGGTTGCAGTCTCTTTACCTCTTTACTGAAGGCTTCTGGATCCTCAGTCCGGAATACGGTTAGCCGGGCTGCGCAAGTCCGGCCGGTCCGATGGCACCTCCAGAGTTCCCTTCGCAGGTGGAAATCTGTGCCTTCCTTCTAGCGCTTATGTGTTGTGGTCCTCCCCTGCTGTGCTTACGGGATAGTCCCCACAACTGTTGTGTCTGTTTCTCGTGTTCCCTCACAACTCGATTCTGATGTTCTTCTTCTTCTTCTCGTCCCCCAGATCTTATGGTAGGACGCACCCATATGACGGGAAGGCTCGGAGCTCTTCCGGGACCCTAGAGTCGCCCCTCTCCACAAGTTGCCCCCTATGTCTGCGTAGGTGATGTAGGTGAGACAGCCAGCCTATAGCTCTCTGCCCTGCCGTTGGTTTGAAGTAATGCTTAGAGCCCTGTACTTCCTCGGCGTTCCGGCCACCTGTTATTTACACCTCAGTAGGATGTTGCCTCGGTCTAACAGCACGACTGCTACTGGTATTCTCCCTGTTGCGTTGATCTCGTTTCTCACTCAGCACAATAAATCTCGCTTCTTGTCCTTTCTTAGGGCACCGCCGCTATGAAGTGCAGGCGCAGTCCCGTAGCTTTCTCTCTGTTTGCCAGGCCTCTGTCAGGATCCCACCCCTGACAGGGACCCTACCGAATCTTCCCCTACAACACCCTCTGCCACAAGGTGTTGCCTGGTTCCAACCCAGTCAGCGTTCTCTCTAACTTCCTGCCTAACCCCCAGTTTTACCAGACTGTGAGGAGTGGCCTAATGAATAGTACCCTTAACTCCCCCTGGAGGCCAGACTGTGAAATGTATTGGTGTATGTGATACCTGGTCAGATGAACTCCTTCAGTGCCATCAGAAGTACCATAGCCCCCCTTAGCGGCGAGCCACAGTACTGCAACGACCAGGACTCTGGGGCGCTGCATATATATGTGTGTGTATGTATCGAGCAACGCCCACTCCACAGAGCCCCACCCACTCCGCATAGCCACAGGGAAAAAGACCTGGTCCAGGGACACCTGACAACAGTTGTGACACACAGCTTGGCCTCACATACATTGAACACACAGCTCTGCTGCAGGGACCCTCTGATCCCATGATTGTATATGGGGTTACTATACTTCCCCCAGTGATGTGATATAAGACCCTGCTCTGTGACACGAGCTGACACTTTTACTCCATAAGCCCGTCGTCTGACTCCTCCTCCAAAGCACGTGACTGGTCACATGGTCGTGACATCATCACAAGTCCTTTAGCTACCCAGGATCTCGCATCCCATCTACCGACAGTTCAGCCAGGGAAGAGAGGAAAAAAGAAGCCCAGAAACTCTCCAGACTCTGGACTGGATCTGTGCACCAGCTGCTGGCCTGGCAGGAAGGAGGAAAGAAGAAAACCGCCACTCACAGGCGGAGCCCCCACTGTCAGTCTGCGCTGGAGAAGAGCAGCGACATGAACACCAACACCATGTATGCCAGCAAAAAGAGCCGCAAACCCGTGCAGAAGGCGTAAGTCACCCCCATGACTCACTACAGGTCCCTGCAGCACTAAGAACGAAGGGACAATGCTGGCATGGAGAGGACGGGGCAGTGCTGGCATGGAGGGAACACTCGGGATCAAGTTTCAAGGACAGAAGCTGTGCAGCAGAAGAATGCTGTGTAAAAACAAGGAGCATGAGGTGCAGGAGGAGGCTGTGTAGAAAGGAGCAGGAGGTGCAGGAGAAATAAGGCCCCTTAACTGCTGCCATTAATTGTTATAACTAACCACAGTTAGTTACTATGCCCAATGTTCATGAAAAACAGCCGCACTCCAGTAGTATGAAGATTTATGCCAAAAGTATATCTTTATTTGTGCGTACAGACATCACCAGGTGCTTTATGACGTATATAGATTGCGGACAATAAGGCCAGGGGCGGTCTTTATCAAAACCTCACTGTAAGATAAATACATAGTATAAGTGAACTGTACAAATTTACATGAACAAATCTGCAAGTAAAATACATCATATTATATTATATAAATAAAGAATAAAGGCTATTCTTTATAGCCTTTATTGGACTGACTCCTTCCTCCTTTGTTTTCTCTCTGCACCCCTACTATAAGGTTAGTGTATTACTCCAAAACAGCTTGATCTTTAAACCTAGAGTGTTTGCACTTATGGAAATATACGGTAACATAGGCTACAGATTAGCTTACAGCATAATTAGGGGACTCTGTGACAATTTTTGCTTCCCCTGGTTCTAGAAAGAGCATTAAACAGATATGTATGTACATGCTAATTCTCTCTCTCTCTATATATATATATATATATATATGTGTGTATATATATATATATATATATATATATGTGCATGCTAATTCTACGTTTGCATTGTAAGTGTTCTATGCATAGCTCTCCTACTTCCTCTCTACTTGGAGGATGAATATGTACACAGGTGTATTCCAGATAGGTTGATGGCGACTTTCCTATAGTTCTTCTTTCGCCCCATATACTAGTTAGGGTATGTTTCCACGTTCAGGAAACGCTGCTTGTTTGACACTGCGCAGCACTGCAGCGTCAAACAAGCAGCGTCCAGATGTTCCAGCATAGTGGAGGGGATTTGATGAAATCCTGTCTCCACTATGCGTGGAAACCCGCACGCGGCGGCCCTGCGACTACGGACATGCTGCGCGTCTTTTCAGATCGCAGCATGCCCGTACACCTTGCGGGGACGCAGCGTCCCCGCAAGGCATATCACAGGGCCCTATGGGAGAGAGCGATCATCCCGGATGTGAAGAGTTAACACATCCGGCATGATCGCGTCCCATTAAGGGGGCGGGGCTTAGCGCCGAGCGGCTTCGCCGCTGCGGCGATAACGCCGCCCATCCGGCCCATGGAGACATAGCCTAAGACAGGAATCTCCAGAGATACTGTTTAGTATTCTCCTTGTAAGATGCTTTATTATTTTGTATATAGCTGTATATAGTTTTGTGTATAGCTCTTTGTATAGGTTGTGTCTGGGAATTATTGTTTTTAATTTGATGTATTTTACTTGCAGATTTGTTCATGTAAATTTGTACAGTTCACTTATACTATGTATTTATCTTACAGTGAGGTTTTGATAAAGACCGCCCCTAGTCGAAACGTTAGCCTTATTGTCCGCAATCTATATACGTCATAAAGCACCTGGTGATGTCTGTACGCACAAATAAAGATATACTTTTGGCATAAATCTTCATACTACTGGAGTGCGGCTGTTTTTCATGAACATTGGGACTTCTCGTTCAGCCTGCACCCACTTACATTTGTTACAGAGTGCACATCATTTCCTTCGAAGTTACTATGCCCAGGCAATGTCGGGCTCTTCAGCTAGTATCTAGATAAAAAACAGAATGCATTACAACAATACATACTGGTGCATTAAATATATCAACAAATGCCTTCAACGATTGTTTCATTGCATTCTGTGTAATATAAAGTGGAAAAATGTATAATGAAAATGACACAGAATACATTACTCAATTGATGGAGGAACATTAAATATATCAAATGGTTCATTCAATATTTGAAGTGAACAGAATGCATTGACACAAAGTACATTAAGTACATTAAGTACATTAAGCCAGTGAATAAAGAAACACTGAATATATCAGCGCATGTCTTTAATGCTTTGATTAAGACCTTCCAGTCTAAGGGTACTGTCACACAGTGGCACTTTGATCGCTACGACGGTACGATCCGTGACTTTGCAGCGATATCCATACGATATCGCTGTGTCTGACACGCTACTGCGATCAGACATCACGCTGAGAATCGTACATCGTAGCAGATCGTTTGGAACTTTCTTTCGTCGCTTGATCACCCGCTGACATCGCTGGATCGTTGTGTGTGACACCGATCCAGCGATGTGTTCGCTTGTAACCAGGGTAAACATCGGGTAACTAAGCGCAGGGCCGCGCTTAGTAACCCGATGTTTACCCTGGTTACCAGCGTAAACGTAAAAAAAACAAACACTACATACTTACATTCCGGTGTCTGTCCCCGGCGTCTCAGCTTCTCTGCACTGTGAGCGCCTGCCGGCCGGAAAGCGAGCACAGCGGTGACGTCACCGCTCTGCTTTCCGGCTCTGGTGCTTACACAGTTACCTGGTTACCCGGGGACTTCGGCATCGCTCCAGCGCCGTGATTGCAAAGTGTGACCGCAGTCTACGACGCTGGAGCGATAATCATACGACGATGCGACGTCACGGATCGTGCCGTTGTAGCGTCCAAAGTGTCACTGTGTGACAGTACTCTTAGAGTAGTCAATTTAATGATTCTCTATTAATTAATCCCTAATAGTGATCAGGAGTTGTTTCTGGTATTTGTTCTAAAATGGTAAGATATTTATAGAGAAACACCCATAGTAATAAATGTAAAACTTGATTAATTAGCACTACAAGAAGGGCAAAGAGAATATCAAGCCCATAAAATAGCATTCTAGACAATTTGAAAACAACAAAAATATAACAAATTATAACAAATAACAAAGGCGGATAAACACCAAAGCAGGGCCTAACATGTATACTGCAGGTGATGAAACCTACATGATTTGGTTAAATATTTAGAGAGGTAAAGCCCAAGTATTATAAAGTGTCAGTGGGTAAACTTTTCCAAGCGACCAAACTAGGAAGCATAACTGAATAAATACACTTATATGCATGGACCACAGTTTGCTGCAGACAGTGTCCCTGCAGCCCCAACGTATGTTTCACCCTTGCTGCAACAGGAAGTGCCTGATGTATACTAAGTACTCTTTTTGTGTGTATTTTTTATTTTATCGTACTGGGTAAAGGTACCTTCACACTAAGCGACTTTGCAGCGAGAACGACGACGATCCGTGACGTTGCAGCGTCCTGGATAGCGATCTCGTTGTGTTTGACACGCAGCAGCGATCTGGATCCCACTGTGATATCGCTGGTCGGAGCTAGAAGTCCAGAACTTTATTTCGTCGCTTGATCACCTGCTGTCATCGCTGGATCGGCGTGTGTGACGCCGATCCAGCGATGTGTTCACTTGTAACCAGGGTAAACATCGGGTTACTAAGTGCAGGGCCACGCTTAGTAACCCGATATTTACCCTGGTTACCATTGTAAAAGTAAAAAAAGAAAAACAGTACATACTCACCTTCTGATGTCTGTCACGTCCCCCGGCGTCGACAGGGTTACGCGCTGCTGCCGAGAACTTCCTGCACTGAATGTGTCAGCGCCGGCAGTAAAGCAGAGCACAGCGGTGACGTCACCGCTGTGCTCTGCTTTACTGCCGGCGCTGACACATTCAGTGCAGGAAGCTCTGAGCAGCAGCGCGTAACCCTGTGGACGCTGGGGGACGTGACAGACATCAGAAGGTGAGTAAGTACTGCTTTTTTTTTTTACTTTTACAATGGTAACCAGGGTAAATATTGGGTTACTAAGCGCGGCCCTGCACTTAGTAACCCGATGTTTACCCTGGTTACCCGGGTGCTGCAGGGGGACTTTGGCATAGTTGAAGACAGTTTCAACGATGCCGAAGTCGTTCCCCTGATCGTTGGTTACTGGAGAGAGCTGTCTGTGTGACAGCTCCCCAGCGACCACACAACGATTTACCAACGATCACGGCCAGGTCGTATCACTGGTCGTGATCGTTGGTAAGTCTTTTAGTGTAACGGTACCCTAAGTAATGTGAGTGATAGATACACACATCTCCATTACTAACCACAGGGCTTAACGTCAGCTGTGTTTTTGAACAATTCACAGCTGACATCAACTCCAAGCCCCATGACCCCGATTGCCACCACATAAGGGCAATCAGGAAGAGCCCGGAAAAGAGCCAGAATTGGGGCATCTAATGTGATGGGCCAGCTGCAGGCTTGTAGTTTTAGGCTGGGAAGGCCCAATAACCATAGACATGCAAAGCTGATAATTTGATCACATAGGTGTCTGCTTTAGCTTTACTGGCTTCATAAAATAGGGGGGACCCCACGTTGTTTCTTTTCATTTGTTTACTAGGCTAAAAAAAACATAAAAAGCTGTAGAATAAACTCCACTTGAAAGGCACTAAAGGGTGCAAGTTTATAATATATGTAGGGGCGTTGTGAAATTATATATCTACAGAATACCTATCTATATACGGTATATCTAACATCTTTATATCATCTATATATATCTTTATATAACATGGCTTCATTGTTTTTTGTCAACTAGCTTTTAAGTTTACATAGAGTATTATAGTATGTAAAAGATGTTGTTAAAAATTGCATAACATACGGATCCGAGGTGAGAAAATAGATGGAAAGTTGCATGACAAAAGGTAAACCATACTGATTCCACTCATCCAACTTTTCTGGATAAGAATGGGATCGATTTTTTTTTTTATACGCTAGTGTGCGTGAAGTAGTGATGAGTGAGTATACTCATTGCTCGGGTCTCCCCGAGCATGTTCAGGTGGTCTCCGAGTATTTGGATATGCTTGATTTACGGCTGCTGGACAGGCTGAATACATGTGGGAATTCCCTAACAAACAGGCAATCCTCACATGTATTCAGCCTGTCCAGCAGCCGTAAATCATGCAACTGAGGCGACAAAAACTAAATCTCTGAGCACACAAAAATACTCAGAGACCACCCGAGAATGCGCGGGGAAACCCAACCAACATTGCTACTCGCCCACCACTAGCGTGAACTCTTACGCGTCCATATGCAGTATGCTGCGATTCTTTCCTCACAACGAATACAGGTGAGAAAAAAATAGCGGATATGCACGACATCATTGGATAACATTGGTCTGAGTGAAATCTGATTTTTTAACCGGCTTGCAGTTGTCCGAGTATACGCCAGTGTGAGCGAGACCATAGACTGTTTCAGTGGTTTGCCTGATAAGGGAGTGTGCGTAACGGAAATGTGTGCGGCTTTATATGCAACTGTGCGAAGCGCTTCCTGTCTTAGCAGTGGACACTGCAGACTCTCACACAGCGCGCTTCCACATACTGTAGGTCTCCTTCATCCAGATGACTGATGAAGGTTCAGGTATTCACCGAAAGATCTCTTAATTTTATGGAATTTCTTCATTCATTAAATAAGTTCTTGAATACACTTATATGAGTGCCAAGTATTTCTATATCACAGCTGATGGATTTGGTTATCCTACTTGCGCACCACCAGAATTCCAAAAGTGCTGTGTATTCCTAATTAGTTTAATTTAATACTCTTTTAGTAAAGTTCCTGCTTAATAAATCCGCTGTTCCCGAAGAGTGATGTGGTTTGTTGTGTCATTTGCTGGCTGCAGCTGATGATGAACGGACAATGTTAGGCTGCAGCTCATCACTATTGCGGCAGGGAAGACATCCATTCTGATGAAATAGCTAAGGCTACTTTCACACTAGCGTCGGGTAACGTCCGTCGCAATGCGTCGTTGTGGAGAAAAAACTCATCCTGCAAAGTTGCCCTCAGGATGCGCTTTTTCTCCATACACTTGCATTAGCGTCACATTACGACGGATTGCCACACGTCGCATCCGTCGTGTTTTTGCAGTCCGTCGGGACAAAAAAAGTTCCATGCAACGTCTTTTTGTCCATCGGTTCCGCTTTTCCGACCGCGCATGCACGGCCGGAACTCCGCCCCCTCCTCCCCGCACATCACACTGGGCAGCGTGTTGTGAACTCTGTTTTCAGGCTCCCTCTTGTGGTCACAGGTGGTATTGTGTGACTTTTGTTTTGGGCTCCCCCTGGTGGCTTTGTTTGTTATCCTGCGGGTCTGTGGCTGGATCAGCTCCCTCGTTATTCACTTGGGAGTTTCCTATTTAGCTCTGTTTCACTTCCACTTGTTGCCGGCTGTCAATGTATTCAGTGCTATTCGGATTACTCCTGATTATCTTCGTTTTCAGTCTCTTCAGGAGAAGCTAAGTTCTGTTTAATTATTTTTTGCTCATCAGTCTGCAATATGATTTCTGTGTATGATGAGTTTAGTCCAGCTTGCTAATATGTGAGTTCTTGCTGCTGGTTAGCTCTGGGGTACGGAGTTGCTTTCCCCGCACCGTTAGTTGGTGCGGGGGCTCGAGCAATCTCTGCGTGGATATTTTGAATAGGGTTTTTAATTGACCGCACAGTTCCCTTTCTATTTTCTGCTATCTAGTGTTAGCGGGCCTCATTTGCTAAATCTAATTTCATCTCTGCGTTTGTGCTTTCCCCTTAACTCACCGTTAATATTTGTGGGGGGCTATTCTATATCTTTGGGGTCATTTCACTGAGGCAAGTGAGGACTTTCGTTCCCTCTAGGAATAGTCAGTTTCTCAGGCCGTGACGAGACGTCTAGGATTTTTCAGGTAACGTTCCACGGCTACCTATAGTTGTGTGCGGATAGGATCAGGTTGCGGTCAATTCAGTTACCACTTCCCCAGAGTTTGTAGTCTGTTTAGTTACTTAGCTAGTCCTACTTGCGATCCTTGCCACTAGGATCATAACAGCAGCGGATGCGTCGTAAGACTGCATCCACTGCCCACGTTGTGCTACATTAACACACTGTCCGTCGGGCCAGCGGTTTGCGACGGCCCGTACCGACGGACTAGTGTGAAAGTAGCCTTAGGCTGCAACCAGCCAGTGATCACTCATTTGTTGCAACAGGCATGTGACACAGCAAGCCTTGTTACTCTCCAACTCTCCAGGAATAGTGGCGCCAACAATCCTGGAGCAGAGCCCTCGTGGTAGGTTAATATCCATTATTTTTATTTTAATTGGGGTCCTGAATTGATTAGGCAGGAATTGTCCAGTAGTGAATAACTCCTATAAGGCCCCGTACACATTAGACTAATGTGAGGCAAACCTGCCGATATCGGCAGACTCGGCAAATTCCAATGTGTATTCTAATGTGGGCAGCGTCTGACTGGCCTGGCGGGGTGCTGGGGAAATCTCCGGTGGGCCCTTGCAGAAGAGCAGGAAAGGGGTGAAAAGAAAAAAAATAGAGGTCGTGGGTAGGGTTGAGCGAAACGGATCATTCATTTTCATAAGTCGCCGACTTTTGGCAAAGTCAGCGTCTCATGAAACGGAGCCGATCCCTGTGAGGGGTCTGCCATGCGGTACGCGACTTTCGCGCCAAAGTCGCGTTTCAATGACGCTAAAAGCACCATTTCTCAGCCAATGAAGGTGGACGCAGAGTGTGGGCAGCGTGATGACATAGATCTCAGTCCCCACCATCTTAGAGAAGGGCATTGCAGTGATTGGCTTGCTTTCTGCGGTGTCACAGGGGCTATAAAGGGGCGTTCCCGCTGACCGCCATCTTACTGCTGCTGATCTGAGCGTAGGGAGAGGTTGCTGCAGCTTCTTTGGAAGCAGGGATAGTGATAGGCAGGGTACATAAAGCTACAAACCGCTTGTGCTGTAGCGATTTCCACTGTCCAACACCACCTTTTGATTGCAGGGACAGTGGAAGCTACATTTTTTTTCCTCAGCGCTGTAGCTCATTGGGCTGCACTAGAAGGCTCCCTGACCCTGATAGCTGCGTTGCTGTGCCTGTGTGTACGCCGCTGTGCAAACCAACTGCTTTTTTCAAAGCACAAATCCTGTTTTTCCCTTCCTTTCTGCACAGCTATCTTGTGTGTTTGTCCACACTTTTGTGTGCAGCAGTCCTTTTTATAGCTGCCTGCCATACTTTTCTGAGATAACTGCAGGGAGATAAATATTGGCAAGTCTGCCTCCGTGCCATTGCTGTGTGTGGCATCTGTCTCTCATTGTGTGGCACCGAAAACACTGTGTAATACTTGGCCATTTTTTTGGGGGGGGTACATTCTCCCTTTTCCCAAAAAAAATTAGTGGGAGATAAATATTGGCAAGTCTGCCTCCATGCCATTGCTGTGTGTGGCATATGTCTCTCATTTTGTGGCACCGCAATCACTGTGTGATACTTGGCCATTTTTTTTTTTTTTGCTAAATTCTCCCTTTTCAAAAAAAAAAAATTAGTGGGAGATAAATATTGGCAAGTCTGCCTCCGTGCTATTGCTGTGTGTGGCATATGTCTCTCATTGTGTGCCACCGAAAACACTGTGTAATACTTGGCCATTTTTTTATTTTTGGGGTACATTCTCCCTTTTCCCAAAAAAGAATTAGTGGGAGATAAATATTGGCAAGTCTGCCTCCGTGCCATTGCTGTGTGTGGCATATGTCTCTCATTGTGTGCCACCGAAAACACTGTGTAATACTTGGCCTTTTTTTGGGGGGGGGAGTACATTCTCCCTTTTCCAAAAAAAAAATTAGTGGGAGATAAATATTGGCAAGTCTGCCTCCGTGCCATTGCTGTGTGTGGCATCTGTCTCTCATTGTGTGCCACCGAAAACACTGTGTAATACTTGGCCATTTTTTTATTTTTGGGGTACATTCTCCCTTTTCCAAAAAAAAAATTAGTGGGAGATAAATATTGGCAAGTCTGCCTCCGTGCCATTGCTGTGTGTGGCATCTGTCTCTCATTGTGTGCCACCGAAAACACTGTGTAATACTTGGCCATTTTTTTTTTTGCTAAATTCTCCCTTTTCAAAAAAGAAAATTAGTGGGAGATAAATATTGGCAAGTCTGCCTCCGTGCCATTGCTGTGTGTGGCATCTGTCTCTCATTGTGTGCCACCGAAAACACTGTGTAATACTTGGCCATTTTTTTTTTTTTTGCTAAATTCTCCCTTTTCAAAAAAAAAAATTAGTGGGAGATAAATATTGGCAAGTCTGCCTCCGTGCCATTGCTGTGTGTGGCATCTGTCTCTCATTGTGTGCCACCGAAAACACTGTGTAATACTTGGCCATTTTTTTTTTTTTGCTAAATTCTCCCTTTTCAAAAAAAAAAATTAGTGGGAGATAAATATTGGCAAGTCTGTCTCCGTGCCATTGCTGTGTGTGGCATCTGTCTCTCATTGTGTGCCACCGAAAACACTGTGTAATACTTGGCCTTTTTTTGGAGGGGGGGGTACATTCTCCCTTTTCCAAAAAAAAACTAGTGGGAGATAAATATTGGCAAGTCTGCCTCCGTGCCATTGCTGTGTGTGGCATCTGTCTCTCATTGTGTGCCACCGAAAACACTGTGTAATACTTGGCCATTTATTTATTTTTGGGGTACATTCTCCCTTTCCCAAAAAAGAATTAGTGGGAGATAAATATTGGCAAGTCTGCCTCCGTTGTTATGTGTTGTGAACTATATTTCTTGGCTCCCTCTTGTGGTCATTAGCGGTATGGCACTTGGATTGTCTTTCCCCAGGTTGGCACTCACCTGGTTCGTTTGGCCTTGGGTGTTCCTATTTAAACTTCCTGGATACTCAGTCTAGTGCCTGGAATCGTTGTAATCAGACCATGTCTGTTTTCTCCTGTCTCCTGGTTTCCTGATTTTTGCAAGATAAGCTAAGTCTGCTTTCTTATTTTTGTGTATTTGAATTGCTCTTATTTTTGTTCCAGCTTGTTTAAAATGTGATTCCTGATTTTGCTGGAAGCTCAAGGGGGCTGATATTCTCCCCCCACACCGTTAGTCGGTGCGGGGGTTCTTGGATATTCAGCGTGGATATTTGGTAGGGTTTTTGTTGACCGCATAAGTCCTCTTCCTATTTTCTGCTATTAGTCAGTGGGCCTCTCTTTGCTAAAATCTAGTTCATTCCTACGTTTGTCTTTTCTTCTTACCTCACCGTTATTATTTGTTGGGGGCTTGTATTATAACTTTGGGGTCTTTTCTCTTGAGGCAAGAGAGGTCTTATTTTCTCTGAAAGGGTTAGTTAGTTCTCCGGCTGGCGCGAGACGTCTAGAATCAACGTAGGTACGTTCCCCGGCTGCTTCTAGTTGTTGTGCTAGGATCAGGTATGCGGTCAGCCAAGTTACCACTTCCCTATGAGCTGGTTTTTGTGTTTGCAGACTTAGCTGGATCTCCTGAGATCCTCTACCACTAGGATCATAACAGTTATGATCCTAATGGTAGAGGATCTCAGGAGATCCAGCTAAGTCTGCGAACATAAAAAACCAGCTCATAGGGAAGTGGTAACTTGGCTGACCGTATACCTGATCCTAGCACAACAACTAGAAGCAGCCGGGGAACGTACCTACGTTGATTCTAGACGTCTCGCGCCAGCCGGAGAACTAACTAACCCTTTCAGAGAAAATAAGACCTCTCTTGCCTCAAGAGAAAAGACCCCAAAGATAAAATACAAGCCCCCAACAAATAATAACGGTGAGGTAAGAAGAAATAACAAATGTAAGAATGAACTAGATTTAGCAAAGAGAGGCCCACTGACTAATAGCAGAAAATAGGAAGATGACTTATGCGGTCAGCAAAAAACCCTACAAAATATCCACACTGAATATCCAAGAACCCCCGCACCGACTAACGATGTGGGGGGAGAATAACAGCCCCCTTGAGCTTCCAGCAAAATCAGGAATCACATTTTTAAACAAGCTGGAACAAAATAAGAGTAATTGAAATACACAAAAATAAGAAAGCAGAACTTAGCTTATCTTGCAAAATCAGGCGACCAGGAGACAGGAGAAAACAGACATGGTCTGATAACGATTCCAGGCACTATACAGAGTATCCAGGAAGTTTAAAAAGGCACACCCAAGGCCAAATGAACCAGGTGAGTGCCAACCTGGGGAAAGACAATCCAAGTGCCATACCGCTAATGACCACAAGAGGGAGCCAAGAAATGTAGTTCACAACAGTACCCCCCCTTTAAGGAGGGGTCACCGAACCCTCACCAAGACAACCAGGGCGATCAGGATGAGCAGCGTGAAAGGCACGAACCAAATCGGCCGCATGAACATCAGAGGCGACCACCCAGGAATTATCCTTCTGACCATAGCCCTTCCATTTGACCAGATACTGAAGCCTCCGTCTAGAGAGACGAGAATCCAAGATCTTCTCCACCACATACTCCAACTCGCCCTCAACCAACACCGGAGCAGGAGGCTCAACAGCAGGAACCATAGGCACCACGTACCGCCAGAACAAAGACCTATGGAACACATTGTGAATGGCAAACGACACAGAAAGATCCAAATGAAACGACACCGGATTAAGGACTTCCAAAATTTTATAAGGACCAATAAAGCGAGGCTTAAACTTAGGAGAGGAAACCTTCCGAGGGACATACCTAGAAGACAACCAAACCAAATCCCCAACACGAAGTCGAGGACCCACACCGCGGCGGCGGTTGGCAAAACGCTGAGCCTTCTCCTGTGACAACATCAAGTTGTCCACCACATGATTCCAAATCCGCTGCAACCTATCCACCACGGAATCCACCCCAGGACAGTCAGAAGGTTCAACATGACCCGAGGAAAACCGCGGATGAAAACCAGAGTTGCAGAAAAATGGCGAAACCAAAGTAGCGGAACTTGCCCGCTTATTGAGGGCAAACTCAGCCAATGGCAAGAAGGTCACCCAATCATCCTGATCCGCAGAAACAAAACATCTCAAATAAGCCTCCAGCGTCTGATTAGTTCGCTCCGTTTGGCCACTAGTCTGAGGATGAAAGGCAGAAGAAAATGACAAATCAATGCCCATCCTAGCACAAAAGGATCGCCAGAATCTGGACACAAACTGGGATCCTCTGTCAGACACGATATTCTCAGGAATGCCATGCAAACGAACCACATTCTGAAAGAACAAAGGAACCAAATCGGAAGAGGAAGGCAATTTAGGCAAGGGCACCAAATGGACCATCTTGGAAAAACGATCACAGACCACCCAGATGACAGACATTCCTTGAGACACCGGAAGATCTGAAATGAAATCCATGGAAATGTGCGTCCAAGGCCTCTTCGGGACGGGCAAGGGCAAAAGTAACCCGCTGGCACGAGAACAGCAAGGCTTAGCCCGAGCACAAATCCCACAGGACTGCACAAAAGAACGCACATCCCGCGACAGGGAAGACCACCAAAAGGACCTAGCCACCAAATCTCTGGTACCAAAAATCCCAGGATGCCCTGCCAACACCGAGGAATGAACCTCGGAAATAACTCTACTGGTCCATTTGTCAGGAACAAACAGTCTATCAGGTGGGCAAGGGTCAGGTCTACCAGCCTGAAATCTCTGCAACACACGTTGCAAATCAGGAGAAATGGCCGACAAGATTACTCCCTCTTTAAGAATACCCGCTGGCTCTGAAACTCCAGGAGAGTCAGGCACAAAACTCCTAGAAAGAGCATCAGCCTTTACATTCTTTGAACGAGGCAGGTACGAGACCACAAAGTCAAAATGGGAGAAAAACAACGACCAACGAGCCTGTCTAGGATTCAGGCGCTTAGCAGACTCGAGGTACATCAGATTTTTGTGATCAGTCAAGACCACCACACGATGCTTAGCTCCCTCGAGCCAATGACGCCACTCCTCAAATGCCCACTTCATAGCCAACAACTCCCGATTACCAACATCATAGTTCCGCTCAGCAGGCGAAAATTTCCTAGAAAAAAAAGCACATGGTCTCATCACAGAGCAACCAGAGCCTTTCTGCGACAAAACAGCCCCTGCACCGATCTCAGAAGCGTCTACTTCAACCTGAAAGGGAAGTGAGACATCAGGCTGGCACAAAACAGGCGCCGAAGTAAACCGGCGCTTCAACTCCCAGGAAAGCCTCCACGGCCGCAGGAGCCCAACTAGCAACATCAGAACCTTTCTTGGTCATATCCGTCAAAGGTTTAACAACGCTAGAAAAATTAGCAATAAAACGACGGTAGAAATTAGCAAAACCCAAGAACTTCTGAAGACTCTTAACGGACGTGGGTTGAGTCCAATCATGAATAGCTCGGACCTTGACTGGGTCCATCTCCACAGTAGAAGGGGCGAAAATAAAACCCAAAAAGGAAACCTTCTGCACTCCAAAGAGACACTTTGAGCCCTTCACAAACAAAGCATTATCACGCAAAACCTGAAACACCATCCTGACCTGCTTTACATGAGAATCCCAATCATCAGAGAAAACCAGAATATCATCCAGATAAACAATCATAAATTTATCCAGATACTTCCGAAAAATGTCATGCATAAAGGACTGAAACACTGAAGGGGCATTAGAAAGCCCAAAAGGCATCACCAAATACTCAAAATGACCTTCGGGCGTATTGAACGCAGTTTTCCATTCATCTCCCTGCTTAATGCGCACAAGGTTGTACGCACCACGAAGATCTATCTTGGTGAACCACTTGGCACCCTTAATCCGGGCAAACAAGTCCGACAATAGTGGCAAAGGATACTGAAATTTGACAGTGATTTTATTCAAAAGCCGATAGTCTATACACGGGCTCAAAGACCCGTCTTTCTTGGCCACGAAAAAAAATCCCGCACCAAGAGGGGAAGAGGATGGACGAATATGTCCCTTCTCCAAAGACTCCTTTATATAAGAACGCATCGCGGCATGCTCAGGTACAGATAGATTAAATAATCGTCCCTTAGGAAATTTACTACCAGGAATCAAATCTATAGCGCAGTCACAGTCCCTATGAGGAGGAAGGGCACTGGACCTGGACTCACTGAATACATCCTGATAGTCCAACAAATACTCAGGAACTTCAGAAGGAGTAGAAGAAGCAATAGACACCGACGAGGAATCGCAATGAATTCCCTGACAACCCCAACTTGACACGGACATAGCCATCCAATCCAAAACTGGATTGTGGGTCTGTAACCATGGCAGACCCAAAACGACCAAATCCTGCATTTTATGCAAAACAAGAAAACGAATCACCTCCCGATGTTCAGGAGACATGCATATGGTCACTTGTGTCCAATACTGCGGTTTATTCTCCGCCAATGGCGTAGCATCAATTCCTCTAAGAGGAATAGGATTTTCTAAAGGCTCTAGGACAAAACCACAGCGCTTGGCAAACGATAAATCCATAAGACTCAGGGCAGCACCTGAATCCACAAATGCCATACCAGGGTAGGAAGACAATGAGCAAATCAAAGTCACAGACAAAATGAACTTAGGCTGCAAATTACCAATGGCGACAGGACTAACAACCTTTGATGGACGTTTAGAGCATGCCGAGATAACATGTGTAGAATCACCACAGTAAAAACACAACCCATTCTGACGCCTATGATTTTGCCGTTTGGTTCTAGTCAGGATTCTATCACATTGCATAGAGTCAGGTGTCCGTTCAGACAACACCGCCAGAGGATTAGCAGATTTGCGCTCCCGCAAACGCCGATCAACCTGGATGGCCACAGCCATAGAATCATTCAGACTTGTAGGAATGGGAAAACCCACCATCACATTCTTAATGGCTTCAGAAAGGCCATTTCTGAAATTTGCGGCCAGAGCACACTCATTCCATTGAGTAAGCACGGACCATTTCCGAAATTTTTGGCAGTACACCTCAGCTTCATCCTGGCCCTGAGAGATAGCCAGCAATGCTTTTTCTGCCTGTATTTCAAGATTGGGCTTCTCATAAAGCAATCCGAGCGCCAGAAAAAACGCATCAATATTTGCCAATGCCGGATCTCCTGGCGCCAATGAGAAAGCCCAATCCTGAGGGTCGCCACGCAAGAAGGAGATAGCAATTTTAACTTGCTGAGCTGAGTCTCCAGACGAACGAGGTCTCAAAGATAGAAACAATTTACAATTATTCCTCAAATTCCCAAATTTAAATCGATCTCCAGAGAACAACTCAGGAATAGGTATCTTAGGCTCTGACATAGGACTGCTAATAACAAAATCCTGAATGCCCTGCACTCGTGCAGCAAGCTGATCCACACTAGTAATCAGAGTCTGAACATTCATGTCTGCAGCAGAACTTCAAGCCACTCAGAGAAAAAGGGGAAGATAAAAAAAAAAAAAAACCTCAGACTTCTTTTCTTTTAATCCCGCTTCAGCAATACACCTTTTGGCCTGGAATACTGTTATGATCCTAATGGTAGAGGATCTCAGGAGATCCAGCTAAGTCTGCAAACATAAAAAACCAGCTCATAGGGAAGTGGTAACTTGGCTGACCGTATACCTGATCCTAGCACAACAACTAGAAGCAGCCGGGGAATGTACATATGTTGATTCTAGACGTCTCGCGCCAGCCGGAGAACTAACTAACCCTTTCAGAGAAAATAAGACCTCTCTTGCCTCAAGAGAAAAGACCCCAAAGATAAAATACAAGCCCCCAACAAATAATAACGGTGAGGTAAGAAGAAATAACAGACGTAAGAATGAACTAGATTTAGCAAAGAGAGGCCCACTGACTAATAGCAGAAAATAGGAAGATGACTTATGCGGTCAGCAAAAAACCCTACAAAATATCCACGCTGAATATCCAAGAACGCCCGCACCGACTAACGATGTGGGGGGAGAATAACAGGCCCCTTGAGCTTCCAGCAAAATCAGGAATCACATTTTTAAACAAGCTGGAACAAAATAAGAGTAATTGAAATACACAAAAATAAGAAAGCAGAACTTAGCTTATCTTGCAAAATCAGGCGACCAGGAGACAGGAGAAAACAGACATGGTCTGATAACAACGATTCCAGGCACTATACAGAGTATCCAGGAAGTTTAAATAGGCACACCCAAGGCCAAACGAACCAGGTGAGTGCCAACCTGGGGAAAGACAATCCAAGTGCCATACCGCTAATGACCACAAGAGGGAGCCAAGAAATATAGTTCACAACACTCCGTGCCATTGCTGTGTGTGGCATCTGTCTCTCATTGTGTGCCACCGAAAACACTGTGTAATACTTGGCCATTTTTTTTTTTTGATAAATTCTCCCTTTTCAAAAAAAAAAAATTAGTGGGAGACAAATATTGGCAAGTCTGCCTCCGTGCCATTGCTGTGTGTGGCATCTGTCTCTCATTGTGTGGCACCGAAAACACTGTGTAATACTTGGCCATTTTTTATTTTTGGGGTACATTCTCCCTTTTCCCAAAAAAGAATTAGTGGGAGATAAATATTGGCAAGTCTGCCTCCGTGCCATTGCTGTGTGTGGCATCTGTCTCTCATTGTGTGCCACCGAAAACACTGTGTAATACTTGGCCTTTTTTTGGGGGGGATGGTACATTCTCCCTTTTCCAAAAAAAAAATTAGTGGGAGATAAATATTGGCAAGTCTGCCTCCGTGCCATTGCTGTGTGTGGCATCTGTCTCTCATTGTGTGCCACCAAAAACACTGTGTAATACTTGGCCTTTTTTTGGGGGGGGGTACATTCTCCCTTTTCCCAAAAAAAATTAGTGGGAGATAAATATTGGCAAGTCTGTTGTGAACTATACTTCTTGGCTCCCTCTTGTGGTCACTAGTGGTTTGGCACTTGGATTGTCTTTTCCCAGGTTGGTACTCACCTGGTTCGTTAGGCCTGGGGTTTTGCTATTTAAACTTCCTGGATTCTCAGTCCAGTGCCTGGCATCGTTGTAATCAGTTCATTTCTGTTTGATCCTGTCTACAGGTCCTGGTTCTTTGCAAGATAAGCTAAGTCCTGCTTTCTTATTTTTGTTTATTTGCATTGTTCATATTTTTGTCCAGCTTGTACAAAATGTGATTCCTGATATCGCTGGAAGCTCTAGGGGGCTGATATTCTCCCCCCTCACCGTTAGTCGGTTCGGGGGTTCTTGGATATTCAGCGTGGATATTTTGTAGGATTTTTTGCTGACCATATAAGTCATCTTACTATCTTCTGCTATTAGTCAGTGGGCCTCTCTTTGCTAAAATCTAGTTCATTCTTACGTTTGTCTTTTCTTCTTACCTCACCGTTATTATTTGTTGGGGGCTTGTATTATAACTTTGGGGTCTTTTCTCTGGAGGCAAGAGAGGTCTTATTTTCCCTGACAGGGTTAGTTAGTTCTCCGGCTGGCGCGAGACGTCTAGAATCAACGTAGGTACGTTCCCCGGCTACTGCTAGTTGTTTGTGCTAGGATCAGGTATATGGTCAGCCTAGTTACCACTTCCCTATGAGCTGGTATTTATGTTTGCAGACTTTGCTGTAATCTCTGAGATCCTGTGCCATTGGGATCATAACAGTATGCCAAGCCTAGTGAATAGTTAATGCATTGCAGAAGCGGGATTAAAAGAAAAAAAGTTCTGAGTTTTTTTTTTGTTTTTTTTTCCTTCTTCCTTCCCCTTTTTTCTCTGAGTGGCTGAAGCTTTGCTGCAGACATGAATGTTCAGACCTTGATTACTAGTGTGGATCAGCTTGCTGCACGAGTGCAGGGCATTCAGGATTTTGTTGTTAGCAGTCCTATGTCAGAGCCTAAGATACCTATTCCTGAGCTGTTCTCTGGAGATCGATTTAAATTTAGGAATTTTAGGAATAATTGTAAATTGTTTCTATCTTTGAAACCTCGTTCGTCTGGAGATTCAGCTCAGCAAGTTAAAATTGTTATCTCCTTCTTGCGTGGCGATCCTCAGGATTGGGCTTTCTCGTTGATCGGCATTGGCGGATGTTGATGCGTTTTTTCTGGCGCTCGGATTGCTTTATGAGGAGCCTAATCTTGAAATTCAGGCAGAAAAAGCTCTACTGGCTATCTCTCAGGGCCAGGATGAAGCTGAAGTGTATTGCCAAAAATTTCAGAAATGGTCCGTGCTTACTCAATGGAATGAATGTGCTCTGGCCGCAAATTTCAGAAATGGCCTTTCTGAAGCCATTAAGAATGTGATGGTGGGTTTCTCAATTCCTACAAGTCTGAATGATTCTATGGCGCTGGCTATTCAGATTGATCGGCGTTTGCGGGAGCGCAAATCCGCTAATCCTCTGGCGGTGTTGTCTGAACGGACACCTGTCTCAATGCAATGTGATAGAATCCTGACTAGAACCGAACGACAAAATCATAGACGTCAGAATGGGCTGTGTTTTTACTGTGGTGATTCTACACATGTTATATGAGCATGCTCTAAATGCTTAACAAAGGTTGTCAGTCCTGTCACCATTGGTAATTTGCAGCCTAAATTTATTTTGTCTGTGACTTTAATTTGCTCATTGTCTTCCTACCCTGTTATGGCGTTTGTGGATTCAGGTGCTGCCCTGAGTCTTATGGACTTGTCGTTTGCCAAGCGCTGTGGTTTTGTCCTGGATCCTTTAAAAATTCCTATTCCTCTCAGAGGAATTGATGCTACGCCACTGGCGAAAAATAAACCGCAGTATTGGACACAAGTGACCATGTGCATGACTCCTGAACATCGGGAGGTGATTCGTTTTCTTGTTCTGCATAAAATGAATGATTTGGTCGTTTTAGGTCTGCCATGGTTACAGATCCATAATCCAGTTTTGGATTGGAAGGCTATGTCTGTGTCGAGTTGGGGTTGTCAGGGAATTCATTGCGATTCTCCGCCGGTGTCTATTGCTTCTTCTACTCCTTCAGAAGTTCCTGAGTATTTGTGTGACTATCAGGATGTATTCAGTGAGTCCAGGTCCAGTGCTCTTCCTCCTCATAGGGACTGTGACTGCGCTATAGATTTGATTCCTGGTAGTAAATTTCCTAAGGGACGATTATTTAATTTGTCTGTACCCGAGCATGCCGCGATGCGTTCTTATGTCAAGGAGTCTTTGAAGAAGGGGCATATTCGTCCATCCTCTTCCCCTTTTGGTGCGGGATTCTTTTTTGTGGCCAAGAAAGACGGGTCTTTGAGACCTTGTATACACTATCGGCTTCTGAATAAAATCACTGTTAAGTTTCAGTATCCTTTGCCACTATTTTCGGACTTGTTTGCTCGGATTAAGGGTGCCAAGTGGTTCACCAAGATAGATCTTCGTGGTGCGTACAACCTTGTGCGCATTAGGCAGGGAGATGAATGGAAAACTGCATTTAATACGCCCGAAGGTCATTTTGAGTACTTGGTGATGCCCTTTGGGCTCTCTAATGCTCCTTCAGTGTTTCAGTCCTTTATGCATGATATCTTCCGGAAGTATCTAGGTAAATTTATGATTGTTTATCTGCATGATATTCTGTTTTTTTCTGATGATTGGGATTCTCATGTAAAGCAGGTCAGGATGGTGTTTCAGGTTTTGCGTGATAATGCTTTGTTTGTGAAGGGCTCAAAGTGTCTCTTTGGAGTGCAGAAGGTTTCCTTTTTGGGTTTTATTTTCTCCCCTTCTGCTGTGGAGATGGACCCAGTCAAGGTCCGAGCTATTCATGATTGGACTCAACCCACGTCTGTTAAGAGTCTTCAGAAGTTCTTGGGGTTTGCTAATTTCTACCGTCGTTTTATCGCTAACTTTTCTAGCGTTGTTAAACCTTTGACGGATATGACCAAGAAAGGTTCTGATGTTGCTAATTGGGCTCCTGCAGCCGTGGAGGCCTTCCAGGAGCTGAAGCGCCGGTTTACTTCGGCGCCTGTTTTGTGCCAGCCTGATGTCTCACTTCCCTTTCAGGTTGAAGTAGATGCTTCTGAGATCGGTGCTGGGGCTGTTTTGTCGCAGAGAGGCTCTGGTTGCTCTGTGATGAGACCATGTGCTTTTTTCTCTAGGAAGTTTTCGCCTGCTGAGCGGAACTATGATGTTGGTAATCGGGAGTTGTTGGCCATGAAGTGGGCATTTGAGGAGTGGCGTCATTGGCTCGAGGGAGCTAAGCATCGTGTGGTGGTCTTGACTGATCACAAAAATCTGATGTATCTCGAGTCTGCTAAGCGCCTGAATCCTAGACAGGCTCGTTGGTCATTGTTTTTCTCTCGTTTTGACTTTGTGGTCTCGTACCTGCCTGGTTCGAAGAATGTTAAGGCTGATGCTCTTTCTTGGAGCTTTGTGCCTGACTCTCCTGGAGTCTCGGAGCCAGCTGGTATTCTTAAAGAGGGAGTAATCGTGTCGGCCATAACTCCTGATTTGCGACGTGTGTTGCAGAGATTTCAGGCTGGTAGACCTGTCTCTTGTCCACCCGACAGACTGTTTGTTCCTGATAAATGGACCAGCAGAGTTATTTCCGAGGTTCATTCCTCGGTGTTGGCAGGGCATCCGGGGATTTTTGTTACCCGAGATTTGGTGGCTAGGTCCTTTTGGTGGCCTTCCTTGTCACGGGATGTGCGGTCATTTGTGCAGTCCTGCGGGACTTGTGCTCGGGCTAAGCCTTGTTGTTCTCGTGCTAGCGGGTTGCTTTTGCCCTTTGCCTGTCCCGAAGAGGCCTTGGACACACATTTCCATGGATTTCATTTCTGATCTTCCGGTGTCTCAAGGAATGTCTGTCATCTGGGTGGTGTGTGATCGTTTTTCCAAGACGGTCCATTTGGTGCCCTTGCCTAAGTTGCCTTCCTCTTCCGATCTGGTTCCTTTGTTTTTTCAGAATGTGGTTCGTTTACACGGCATTCCTGAGAATATCGTGTCCGACAGAGGATCCCAGTTTGTGTCCAGATTCTGGCGATCTTTTTGTGCTAAAATGGGCATTGATTTGTCGTTTTCATCTGCCTTTCATCCTCAGACTAATGGCCAAACGGAGCGAACTAATCAGACACTGGAGGCTTATTTGAGATGTTTTGTTTCTGCGGACCAGGATGATTGGGTGACCTTCTTGCCATTGGCTGAGTTCGCCCTTAATAATCGGGCTAGTTCCGCTACTTTGGTTTCGCCATTCTTCTGCAACTCTGGTTTTCATCCTCGTTTTTCCTCGGGTCATGTTGAGTCTTCTGACTGTCCTGGGGTGGATTCCGTGGTGGATAGGTTGCAGCGGATTTGGAATCATGTGGTGGACAACTTGAAGTTGTCACAGGAGAAGGCTCAGCGTTTTGCCAACCGCCGCCGCGGTGTGGGTCCCCGACTTCGTGTTGGGGAGTTGGTTTGGTTGTCTTCTCGGTATGTCCCTCTGAAGGTTTCCTCTCCTAAGTTTAAGCCTCGCTTTATTGGTGCTTATAAAATTTTGGAAGTTCTTAACCCGGTTTCTTTTCGTTTGGATCTTCCGGTGTCGTTTGCCATTCACAACGTGTTCCATAGGTCTTTGTTGCGGCGGTACGTTGTGCCTGTGGTTCCTGCTGTTGAGCCTCCTGCTCCGGTGTTGGTTGAGGGCAAGTTGGAGTACGTGGTTGAGAAGATCTTGGATTCTCGTCTCTCTAGAAGGAGGCTTCAGTATTTGGTCAAATGGAAGGGCTATGGTCAGGAGGATAATTCCTGGGTGGTCGCCTCTGATGTTCATGCGGCCGATTTGGTTCGTGCCTTCCACGCTACTCATCCTGATCGCCCTGGTGGTCTTGGTGAGGGTTCGGTGACCCCTCCTTAAAGGGGGGGTACTGTTGTGAACTATACTTCTTGGCTCCCTCTTGTGGTCACTAGTGGTTTGGCACTTGGATTGTCTTTTCCCAGGTTGGTACTCACCTGGTTCGTTAGGCCTGGGGTTTTGCTATTTAAACTTCCTGGATTCTCAGTCCAGTGCCTGGCATCGTTGTAATCAGTTCATTTCTGTTTGCTCCTGTCTACAGGTCCTGGTTCTTTGCAAGATAAGCTAAGTCCTGCTTTCTTATTTTTGTTTATTTGCATTGTTCATATTTTTGTCCAGCTTGTACAAAATGTGATTCCTGATATCGCTGGAAGCTCTAGGGGGCAGATATTCTCCCCCCTCACCGTTAGTCGGTTCGGGGGTTCTTGGATATTCAGCGTGGATATTTTGTAGGATTTTTTGCTGACCATATAAGTCATCTTACTATCTTCTGCTATTAGTAGTGGGCCTCTCTTTGCTAAAATGTAGTTCATTCTTACGTTTGTCTTTTCTTCTTACCTCACCGTTATTATTTGTTGGGGGCTTGTATTATAACTTTGGGGTCTTTTCTCTGGAGGCAAGAGAGGTCTTATTTTCCCTGACAGGGTTAGTTAGTTCTCCGGCTGGCGCGAGACGTCTAGAATCAACGTAGGTACGTTCCCCGGCTACTGCTAGTTGTTTGTGCTAGGATCAGGTATATGGTCAGCCTAGTTACCACTTCCCTATGAGCTGGTATTTATGTTTGCAGACTTTGCTGTAATCTCTGAGATCCTCTGCCATTGGGATCATAACACAAGTCTGCCTCCGTGCCATTGCTGTGTGTGGCATCTGTCTCTCATTGTGTGCCACCGAAAACACTGTGTAATACTTGGCCATTTTTTTTTTTTGTAGCTAAATTCTCCCTTTTCAAAAAAAAAAATTAGTGGGAGATAAATATTGGCAAGTCTGCCTCCGTGCCATTGCTGTGTGTGGCATCTGTCTCTCATTGTGTGCCACCGAAAACACTGTGTAATACTTGGCCATTTTTTTATTTTTGGGGTACATTCTCCCTTTTCCCAAAAAAGAATTAGTGGGAGATAAATATTGGCAAGTCTGCCTCCGTGCCATTGCTGTGTGTGGCATCTGTCTCTCATTGTGTGCCACCGAAAACACTGAGTAATACTTGGCCTTTTTTTGGGGGGGGGTACATTCTCCCTTTTCCCCAAAAAAAATTTGTGGGAGATAAATATTGGCAAGTCTGCCTCCGTGCCATTGCTGTGTGTGGCATCTGTCTCTCATTGTGTGCCACCGAAAACACTGTGTAATACTTGGCCATTTTTTTTTTTTGCTAAATTCTCCCTTTTCAAAAAAAAAAATTAGTGGGAGATAAATATTGGCAAGTCTGTCTCCGTGCCATTGCTGTGTGTGGCATCTGTCTCTCATTGTGTGCCACCGAAAACACTGTGTAATACTTGGCCTTTTTTTGGGGGGGGGTACATTCTCCCTTTTCCAAAAAAAAAATTAGTGGGAGATAAATATTGGCAAGTCTGCCTCCGTGCCATTGCTGTGTGTGGCATCTGTCTCTCATTGTGTGCCACCGAAAACCACTGTGTAATACTGGGCCTTTTTTTTGGGGGGGGGGTAAATTCTCCCAGAAAAAAAAAAAATAGTGGGAGATTAAGATTGGCATTTCTGCTTGAGTGCTGGTCCTGTGTGTGCCATCTGTCTCAAATTATTGGGGCACAGAAAACCTAGTGTGTAACATTGGGCCTGATTTTCCTTTCAGTGTCAGGCACCTATAAAGGTATATATAAATCCTACAGAAGTTAGAGTTCACCTTATAAGTTGTTTTACAGTAACAAATACCGTTACTTTGGTTACGTTTTGCAAACAATGAGGAAGTCTAGTGGAAGAGGTCATGGCCGTGGGCGGTCATTGTCAGCTGGTAATGATGGTAGTGGTGGTGGAGCATCAGGTGGTCGTGGTAAAAGCAGTACAGCACCTAAGTCTCGAGTTGTTGAGCCAGGTTCGTTGTCTGGCTACACAAGGCCTCGAACGCTCTCTTTTCTGGGAGTAGGAAAACCACTTTTGAAGCCGGAGCAGGAGGAACAAGTATTGGCTTTCATTGCTGACTCTGCCTCTAGCTCTTTCGCCTCCTCCTCGGAAAGTGCCAAATGTCAGAGCAGTGCATCGTCAGTGGATGCTCCCGGTCAGGAACAAGTCGCTTCCTTGTGTCCTTCACTAAAAAATAAAGTTAAGGATGCGTCAGTCGACACAACAGGTTACTCCATGGAGCTCTTTACACATACCGTTCCTGGGTTAGACAGTGAAACAGTTAACAGGCCATGCCCATTAGAAGTTGAATCGGACATGGAGTGCACAGATGCACAGCCACAGCCAGATTACTATGCTGTTCCTTTGACTCAGACCAGAACATTGCCCTCGCAGTGTACTGAGGCAGAATCAAACCCAGCGGAGACTATGGTGCCCCGTCACGAACGCTATACCACCGGCTTACACGGTGACACAGACGAAATTGCACACGACATAGAAGAGGAGGTCATAGATGACCCAGTTGTGGACCCCGATTGGCAGCCATTGGGGGAACAGGGTGCAGGCGGCAGTAGTTCTGAAGCGGAGGAGGAGGAGCCGCAGCAGGCATCAACATCACAACAGGTTCCATCTACCGGGCCCGTATCTGGCCAAAAACGTGTGGCAAAAACAAAACCAGTTGGAGGACAGCGTGGCCATCCGGTTAAAGAAGCTCAGTCTGCAATGCCTGAAAAGGTATCCGATAGTAGAAAGAGTGCAGTCTGGCATTTTTTTAAACAACATCCAAATGATCAGCGCAAAGTCATCTGTCAAAAATGTTCAACTACCTTAAGCAGAGGTCAGAATCTTAAAAGTCTAAATACAAGTTGCATGCATAGACATTTATCCACCATACATTTGCAAGCCTGGACTAACTACCAAACGTCCCTAAAGGTTGCAGCAACCACGGCCAATGAAGCTAGTCAGCAACGCTACATCCCTTCCCTCCCTGTAAACCGACCATTTCCCACACCACCTGCAGTATCTGTGCAGCTTTCGTCGCCAGGCCAAAGCAGTCAGGGAATCACCAGGTTAGTAGTAGGAAACACTGCATGTAGGGCACCGGCAAGAATACCATCTCCAACCCTCTCTCAGTCACCCATGTCCACCGGCACCACCGCTAGTTCCAGGATCTCCAGCTCTCCAGTCCAGCTCACCCTACATGAGACTCTTGTTAGTAAAAGGAAGTACTCATCCTCGCATCCGCGTACACAGGGTTTGAACGCCCACATTGCTAGACTAATCTCATTAGAGATGATGCCCTACCGGTTAGTTGAAAGCGAAGCTTTCAAAGCGCTGATGGACTACGCTGTACCATGCTACGAGCTACCCAGTCGGCACTTCTTTTCTAGAAAAGCCATCCCAGCCCTCCAACAGCATGTTAAAGACCGCATCGTCCATGCACTCAGGCAGTCTGTGACTACAAAGGTGCACCTGACATCAGATGCATGGACCAGTAGGCATGGCCAGGGACGTTACGTGTCCATCACAGCACACTGGTGAATGTGGTGGATGCAGGGTCCACAGGGGACAGCAATATTGGGACAGTTCTGCCTAGCCCACGGTCAAGGAAAGAGTTGGCTGTAGGCCTTCGCCCCCCCTCCTCCTCTTCCTCCTCCTCATGCAGAAGCGAGAGCTCTTCCACAGACAGCAGTCGCACATCCACTCCATCCGCAGCTGCCACTGTTGCACACCAGGTGTGCCATTATGGGACAGCTAGTGGCAAACGTCAGCAGGCTGTATTGGCAATGAAGTGTTTGGGCGACAACAGACACACCGCGGAAGTTCTGTCCGAGTTCTTGCAGAATGAAACTCAGTCATGGCTGGGCACTGTACATCTTGAGGCACGCAAGGTAGTGAGTGATAACGGAAGGAATTTCATGGCTGCCATAGCCCTTTCCCAACTGAAACACATTCCTTGCCTGGCTCACACCTTAAACCTGGTGGTGCAGTGCTTCCTGAAAAGTTACCCGGGGCTACCCGACCTGCTCCTCAAAGTGCGCAGACTTTGCTCGCATATCCGCCGTTCACCCGTACACTCCAGCCGTATGCAGAACTATCAGCGGTCTTTGAACCTTCTCCAGCATCGCCTAATCATCGACGTTGCAACAAGGTGGAACTCCACACTGCACATGCTTCAGAGACTGTGCGAACAGAGGCATGCTGTAATGTATTTGTGGGAGGATACTGTTATGATCCCAATGGCAGAGGATCTCAGAGGTTTCAGCAAAATCAGCAAACACAAAAACCAGCTCATAGGGAAGTGGTAACTAAGCTGACCGTATACCTGATCCTAGCACAAACAACTAGCAGTAGCCGGGGAACGTACCTACGTTGATTCTAGACATCTCGCGCCAGCCGGAGAACTAACTAACCCTTTCAAGGAAAATAAGACCTCTCTTGCCTCAAGAGAAAAGACCCCAAAGTTATAATACAAGCCCCCAACAAATAATAACGGTGAGGTAAGAAGAAAAGACAAACGTAAGAATGAACTAGATTTTAGCAAAGAGAGGCCCACTGACTAATAGCAGAAAATAGGAAGATGACTTATACGGTCAGCAAAAACCCTACAAAATATCCACGCTGAATATCCAAGAACCCCCGAACCGACTAACGGTGTGGGGGGAGAATATCAGCCCCCTAGAGCTTCCAGCAATATCAGGAATCACATTTTGTACAAGCTGGACAAAAATTAGAACAATGCAAATAAACAAAAATAAGAAAGCAGGACTTAGCTTATCTTGCAAAAACCCAGGACCAGTAGACAGGAGCAAACAGAAATGAACTGATTACAACGATGCCAGGCACCAGACTAAGAATCCAGGAAGTTTAAATAGGAACACCCAAGGCCTAACGAACCAGGTGGGGACCAACCTGGGGAAAGAGAATCCAAGTGCTATACTGCCAGTGACCACAAGAGGGAGCCAAGAAGTACAGCTCACAACAGGATACACGGGCAGGCAGTTGGATGGCAGACATGGAGTTGTCAGGTGTGCAGTGGTCGAAGCTACAGGACCTGTGTCAAGTTCTTCAGTGTTTTGAGGAATGCACACGGCTGGTTAGTGCAGACAACGCCATAATAAGCATGAGCATCCCCCTAATGCGTCTGCTGATGCAAAGTTTGACACACATAAAGGAGCAGGCGTCTGCAGCCGAGGAAGAGGAAAGCCTTGATGACAGTCAGCCATTGTCTGGTCAGGGCCGTGTAGAGGACGCTGTAGCGGGCGAAGAGGAGGAGGAGGATGAGGAGGATGATGGGGATGAGTACTTTTTGAATGAGGAAGCTTCTCCTGGGCCAACAGAAATTAGTGGCGTTGCAAGGCCGGGTTCTGTTTTTTTAAGGGAGACAAGTGACGTAGATTTGCCTGTAACTGCCCCTCCAACCAGCACAACCGCAGATTTGACAACTGGAACTTTGGCCCACATGGCGGATTATGCCTTACGTATCCTCAAAAGGGACACACGCATTATTAAAATGATGAGCGATGACGATTACTGGTTGGCCTGCATCCTTGACCCTCGCTATAAAGGCAAATTGCAAAATATTATGCCACATGAGAACCTCGAACAAATCTTAGCAACCAAACAAGCTACTCTTGTAGACCGTTTGATTCAGGCATTCCCAGCACACAGCGCCGGTGATGGTTCTCACACAAGCTGCAGGGGGCTACATGGCAGAGGTGTTAGAGGTGCACAGATCAGAAGTGGCGTTGGACAGAGGGGTTTTCTGACCAGGTTGTGGAGTGATTTCGCAATGACCGCAGACAGGACAGGTACTGCAGCATCTATTCAAAGTGACAGGAGACAACATTTGTCCAGTATGGTTACTAACTATTTTTCAGCCCTTATTGATGTTCTCCCTCAACCGTCATTCCCATTTGATTACTGGGCATCCAAATTAGACACCTGGCCTGAATTGGCAGAATATGCGTTGCAGGAGCTTGCTTGCCCAGCAGCTAGTGTGCTATCAGAAAGAGTATTCAGTGCTGCTGGTTCAATATTAACCGAAAAAAGGACTTGCCTGGCTACCCAAAATGTGGATGATCTCACCTTCATTAAAATGAACCACTCCTGGATTTCAAATTATTTTGCCCCACCTTTCCCGGCTGACACCTAGCTTTCCTATAAAAAGGTCTTGCTTGTGGACTCGTCTTACTGAGTGTTCAAATCTCTTAATTTGCAGCAGCTGTTTGACCAGCATACGACATGTTTACACATCCCCCAATGGGAAAACTCCCCCCACGGGGCCGTTGTCTCACTCTCGACACTTGGCGCAAGCACCCGTTAGTTACAGTGCTGTTTGTCAGAAGAGGTGGGTGTGCTCGCTTTTGGTCGACGGCACTGCCACTGGGTCCCTCATAGTACAATGTAGTGTCTCTGGCGGTGGTGGTGCGCACCCAACGTCAGACACACCGTTGTAACATGAGGGGCCCTGGGGCGGTACCGCCGGCCACAAGAGAGTTCCCCCCCCAGCTCAAACTGTGCTCTACCACGTGCAAAATTATCTCGCACAGCTCCACCAATGTTTAGTCTATGCGCTGACATCATTCAATGCCTGGCACTGACAAACAATACCAATTTGTTGACATCTATGATGCTAGTTAAAGTAGTCTGGGTCAGTGTCCTATATTGACACCAGTAAATACTAATTTACTGCCAAATTACTTTGTCATAAACTCTGCAGATGAGCCCACCCCTGTACCTAAGCATGCCACCCTTTTTTTATTTATAGTTGTTTTGCGAGACATTAACATCTATTTATTTTTTGGGAGTACTAACTGTGTCAGACACTTCTTGCAATACTCCTCCACTAACCACAATGCTGCCTGCCTGTGTATCCATGTAACCGATTTAAAACTGCCATGAGCCTACTGTTTGTTATTTTAGGCCTTTGATAGCCTGTCTGCGGCCCCTACTTGCAATACTCCTCCACTGACCACAATGCTGCCTGCCTGTGTATCCATGTAACCGATTTAAACTGCCATGAGCCTATTGTTTGTTATTTTAGGCCTTTGTTAGCCTGTCTGCGGTCCCTACTTGCAATACTCCTCCACTGACCACAATGCTGCCTACCTGTGTATCCATGTAACCGATTTAAACTGCCATGAGCCTATTGTTTGTTATTTTAGGCCTTTGTTAGCCTGTCTGCGGTCCCTACTTGCAATACTCCTCAACTGACCACACCAATGCTGCCCGTGTACCCCTGGAACCTATTTAAAAGTTCATAGAGCCTAGTTATATATTTTATTTACTATTAATAAGGCCATGATGGACTACGCTGTACCACGCTACAAGCTAACCAGTCGACACTTCTTTTGCGAGAAAAGCCATCCCAACCCTCCACCAGCATGTAAAAGACCGCATTGTCCATGCACTCTGGCAATCTGTGAGTACAAAGGTGCACCTGACAACAGACACATGGACCTGTAGGCATGGCCACGGAAGATTACGTGTCCATTACGGCGCAATGGGTTAATGTGGTGGATGCATGGTCCACAGGGGACAGCCTACTAAGTCTGTCTGCAGTCCCTAATTCAAATTGTCCTCCACTGTCTAAATCGGAGCTTCCACCTTCTGGCTTTCGGCCTATAGTATCAGAAATTAAACTGCATTTGGCCTTCAACTTTGGTTACGGCCTACTAACGGTGTCTGCCCCTGCCTGGTGTTTTTCCTCAACTGAATAAAGCTGAGCTTCAACCTTCTGGCTCTCATTAAGTGCTGTGTTTTTAAAAATTGGTGGTTAGGGCCTACTAACGGTGTCTGCCCCTCCCCGGTGTTTGCCCTCAACTGAATAAAGCTGAGCTTCAACCTTCTGGCTCTCATTAAGTGCTGTGTTTTTAAAAATTGGTGGTTAGGGCCTACTAACGGTGTCTGCCCCTCCCTGGTGTTTGCCCTCAACTGAATAAAGCTGAGCTTCAACCTTCTGGCTTTCGGCCTATAGTATCAGATATTAAACTGCATTTGGCCTTCAACTTTGGTTACGGCCTACTAACGGTGTCTGCCCCTCCCCGGTGATTGCCCTCAACTGAATAAAGCTGAGCTTCAACCTTCTGGCTCTCATTAAGTGCTGTGTTTTTAAAAATTGGTGGTTAGGGCCTACTAACGGTGTCTGCCCCTCCCTGGTGTTTGCCCTCAACTGAATAAAGCTGAGCTTCCACCTTCTGGCTTTCGGCCTATAGTGATGAAGTGACCGAGGGCAAGGTCGCCCATGCATATCCATGATCTGGCCCAGCAAAACCTCCACGCTCAGATTCCATCTTAACAAATGTATCTTTACTGTTATACATTTTTCTTAACACAACAGAACACAATAATAGACAGTACAAAGTATGCTTATTCACAGAAATAACGTGTAATAACAAACTATCCCTCACTGTCCCTATCCACACGTTACCAGTTCCTTTGCTCCAGGAGGTTATCTTCCCACGTCGCAGGCCTGTCTGTCACTGCAGGGAGACGCTCCGGCCAAAGAGAAAAACAACAGGGATTGATTGAACAAACTCTGTCTCTCAGGTCCAGACTGTAGTCCTTGGAGTCAGCAGGTAAGGGTGGAATGTTCGGCCTCTCAACAGAGGACCCGCTTACAGTTCATGGGCTCCAGAATCTGTGAAGATGTCACCGCTGAGTGCTCCGCAGTGTGGGAGCTGGGAACAAGCTGGATGTCAGCTTCCAAGAGAGAGAGGTCATACAGACAATCTTTTATATCGCATCTACAGGAGGATGCCAGCACACACAGACTTCTCTCTGCACCCAAAAGTTTCCCGGGCTCTCTCTTTTCCTCCCCTTCCTGTTCACATGACACAACAGGGGGAAGTTTAGCCAATACAGTTTGTTTCTCTGTAATCACATTCGGCATAGGTATAACTTCTGGCCACACGGGGGCATTGTCTGTCACAGATTCTATGTCAATGATAACAGAACAGTCACAGCCGGCCAGCTCACTACACGCCCCCCCGCTTAAAGGTTGGCAGTCCCTGTCAACGACTGTCTCCAGGGCGGCGATGGCTGTGGAGGTTGATGGACTCGGCTGTGAAAAGGGCCACACATATTGGTCTCTGTAGGACTGTCCCGGGGGCACTCCTGCGGTGGTCCTCGCTGTCCGCCTAACGGGTGCTAGTCTCTCTCCCCGATCAGTCACCCCACTCTCCGCCCCAGTCGGTAAGTCAGTCGAGGAGGTAAGGGGTTCAGACGCGTCAGTCAGGCGAGCAGGGGTAGGGATGTCTTCCACCTCTACATCCCCGGTATCGGTGTCTCCCACAGTATTAGTGATATCCGTCTCTCTAGGCATTATAGGAGGGGAGTCAGGCTGAGAACGACAGGGGCGCAACATGTTACGGTGCAGGGTGCGGAGGCTGCCGCTGTCTTCGCCTTGTACTTGGTAGACGGGGCCACCAGGGTATGGGTGTCCAATTATTCGATAGACTTCGGTCTCCCACTTGGGCCGGAGCTTTCCTTGCGGTTTCTTTATACGAACTAGAACTAGTTGACCCACACTCAGTAGGTCTTCTTGTACTGGAAGTGGATCAGCGTGGACCTGGTCCTGGATCTGCTGTTCCACCAGCCGGTAGACAGTTTCCATCCTTTGACGGTGTGCTTGTAGCCAGGAAGGATAGGTACCACAGGTGTCTTCATCAGAGTTAGACAGGTGTAGCTCATGGATGCCTTTGTCTGGGTGGCCAAAAAGGAAGGTGTAAGGCGTGTATCCGGTGACAGAATGGACTTGATTGTTATAGGCCCACAGCAGTTCTGGGAGGAATCAAGGCCAGTCGGGCTTTTTGTCTTCTGCTAAGGTTCGGATCAGTTGTAAGAGGGTCTGGTTGAAACGTTCACACGCGCCATTCCCTTGTGGATGATACGGGGTGGTCCTGGACTTCTTGATTCCATACATCTGCTGAAGTTCTTCAATGACTCGCCCTTCGAAACACGCCCCCTGATCAGAGTGCAGCCGCTCCGGACACCCGTAGACCCGAACGAAGTGTTGACAGATGGCCTGTGCAGCTGATTCGGCAGTCTGATCTTTGGTAGCAACAGCAACGGCAAATTTCGTGAAGTGGTCCACCATCACCAGACAGTACTGGTAGCCACTATTCGCCGTTCCGATCAACAGATAGTCCACCATCAACAATTCGAGGGGCCTGGATGTGCTAATAGTCTGGACGGGTGCACGCTGCTCAGTAGACTTGTGGAGTTCACATGTACGACATCTTAGGCAGACGTTTTCAACCAGCTTACGGAGTCCTGGGCAAAAAATGAATTGCTGGGTCCACCGGAGGGTCTTGTCTATGCCGAAGTGGCCATTCCTTCCGTGGGCTTCAGCCACCATCTCATGGGCTAGCTGCACCGGGATGACAATCTGCAAACATTCTTCCAGCATATGGGATAAAAGGGCCCTGCGATACAAGACTCCATCCTTCACGATCAGCCGATCCCATTGGGCAAGTAGGGCAGAGGCCCTGGTTGATAGTCGGGCTCTTACTTCGGAGGGTGGTTTCTCTTGTGTCTTCACGTACTGTTTCAGTAAGACGTGTTCAGGGTCTCGATATTGAAGCTTGGCCCATTCTTGTTGGGACAGGGGGGACCCCACTACGGCTTCGATCCCGCCTACAGCATACTGGCGGCTATCTTCTATTTGTTTAGCTAGCCGGGCAAAGTCGGGCAGTTCATCTTCCTCCAACTCTTCATCCCGGTCCCCCACTGGCGGGGATGATGTCACTCTGGAAAGACTGTCAGCATTCTGATTCTCCGTCCCCGCTCTGTATTTAATTTTGTATTGAAATCTAGAGAGCCTTGCCATCCAGCGCTGTTCCATTTCCCCTAGCTTGGCATTTTCTAGGTGGGCAAGAGGATTGTTGTCTGTCACGACCAGCACCTCCGCCCCTGTCAGGTAGCCAGCAAATTTCTCTGTCATAGCCCAGGTCAGGGCCAGGAGTTCCAGGCGGAAAGAGCTGTAGTTGACGGGGTTCTTTTCGGTGTCACGGAGGGATCTACTGGCATAGGCTATTACGCGTTCCTTGTTATCTTGGACTTGGGAGAGGACCGCCCCGAGACCTTGAAGGCTGGCGTCGGTGTATAACTGGAACGACAAGGTGTAGTCTGCAAATGCCAGAATAGGGGGTGATGTCAGAGCAGCTTGAAGCGCCCGGAAGGATTTTTCTTGGTCGGGCCCCCAGCTGATGCGTCGTCCTCTGGGACTGTTCGCGGTCCTTCGGAGGGTCTCATGCAGTGGTTCCGCAAGCCGGACAAAGTCCTTGACAAATCGGCGGTAATAGCCCGCTAGCCCCAGGAAAGCCTGGACTTCTTTGATGGTAGTTGGTTGTGGCCACTCTCGGACAGCTGCTATCTCCTCTGGAGAGGGTTGGACACCTTCGGCTGAGATACGGTGTCCCAGGTAATCGATCTCCTGCTGGAATAGACGGCACTTGCTGGGCTTCAACTTCAAGCCGTGTCTCTTCAAGCGCTGGAACACTTTGCCAAGCTTGTGAAGATGATCCTCAAAGGTGGCGGAGTATACCACGATGTCATCAAGGTATATCAGCGTGAATTCGAAGTTGAAATCTCCCAGACAGCGTTCCATCAGTCTCTGAAAGGTCCCTGGTGCGTTACTCAAGCCGAATGGCATCCGGTCAAACTCGTACAGGCCCATGGGAAGGATGAAGGCGGTCTTTTCTCTGTCCTTCTCACTCATGGGGACCTGCCAATATCCACTGGCCAAGTCTAGAGACGAAAAATATTTGGCCTTTTTCAGGGCGGTCAGTGACTCTTCGATCCGGGGGAGTGGATAGGAGTCCCGGATCGTGCAAGCGTTCAGCCGACGGTAGTCTACGCAAAATCTCAGGGATCCATCTTTCTTTTTGACTATCACCACGGGTGCAGCCCATGGGCTCTGGCTCTCCCGCACCACTCCGGCATGTAGCATAGATTCTAAGAGGCTTTTCACCTCCTGGTATTGTTGAGGTGGTATTTGTCGGTACCTCTCGCGAATAGGGGCAGTATCGCCCGTGGGAATCTCGTGTTGGATACTGGTGGTGTACCCGAAGTCGGTGTCATGCTTTGCAAAGGAGTCTTGGTGTTCTCGCAGTAGTTTCTCCACTTGATACACTTCCTGTTTGGTGTACTGGGACGGGTCCAGTTGCACTTTTTCCAGTAGTTTTCGCCCAATGTCTTCATCATCTGCTTGAGCATTTATGGCTGAGACAGTTACCGTCCAGCCATCTTCTGTAGATGGGGTGAATTGTAAGGGTCCCATGGGGTTCACTTCTGTGGGTAGAGCATATACTCTGGCAAGTTGCGTGCCAGCTTCAAGGGCTACACCTACGTCTGCGGTGTTGTTCAGCCTGACAGGGACTCTTCCGTTCCTCACGACGGCTAGGGTGCGGGCGACTAGTGGGTTTAGCTTACTCCCACTTGGAGCCCTCGGCTCGATTAACACTTCAACTCCTTCAAGCTGTCGGTTGGTGTTAAGAGGCAGGAAAATGACTGTCTCTTTTTCAGCGGGCAAAGTAATCCGGGTACAGCGGGGCACTTTAATGGCTACTAGGGGTAGTTGTTCCTTTGCCATCTGTTGAAGTCCAACGGTCCGGATTACGCGCTGGAACGCCAGACAAGTCGGTTTATGTTTGGTAACTTTCTGCCAGTACTTGGGCCCTTTTCTTGTCAACAGCACAAGATCCAGGTCTTTCAAGATATTCATTCCGATTATTACTGGGGTCTCGGAGCCGAAGCCTTCCTTGACAATGACGATTCCTCGTTTCCCTAGGTCTTGTCCGCAGGCCTTCGTATCCATCCAGGCGACTCCGGTTACTGGAATGGGTAGGTTATTAGCCGCAATTATCTTAATGGTGGTATCTGGATCACAAGCAGTTCTTGGTTTGAGGTACTTTTCATAAAACTGTTCAGAGATCGCGGTCACTTGCGACCCAGTGTCCATCAATCCTTGCACTGCAACTCCCTCCAGAATAACTTCAAGTGTAGGACTACTCGAGGCAAGAGTACTCTGTTGCTGGCTCTGTTTTTCTACACCCCATTCTCTGTCCCACCCTGCTGCTCGAGCCTCAGCTGCAGGGGTGTCTAGTTTAACGGCGGCCATTGTGGTGAGACCTGGCGTGGCGGCTCTGCTCGTGGATGTAGCTGATATTCTGTTCGTCGTGGTAACTGATGGTTTGTTCGTTGAGGACAACGATTCGCCCTATGACGAGGGTCACCACATGACCAACACGGTCCCGCGGGACGGCTAGGTTGCATCCGCTGGTCTCTCTGTCGTTCTAGTGTTAACTGTGACACCTGTTGCTGTAAATCTGCTACCATCTGTTTCAGCTCCTCGGTGTCACTGTTGGGCTGTTTAATGCCTAATATGGATCTGCACGCAGCGCTTTGAGTCCCCACATCCATGACGGGTCCCCTAGAACGTTCTATGGCTTCCTGCTTGACTTCAGCGAAGGTGAGAGTCGGCGTCACCTGAATCAAGTCCTGTAGCGTACGGTTAAGATACTGGTCTCTCAGCCCTATAACGAATTGGTCTCTCAGTACCAGGTCACGAGGAGCTATATTAGCCAGTTGTTCCCCTTTTGCACAGATTTGTTCAAGGAGTACCTGAAGGGCATTTGCATATTGGGGAATGTCCTCCCATTCAAGCTGTGTCCGTCTAAAGAACAGGTATCGCAGTGTTCCCTGGTACGTAGTAGGCCCATAGGTCTTTTCCAGCACCCGCACCAAATCCTCCAACGCACGCTGCCCCCTGACCGTCTCCAGTCTGACTGTCGTCCATGCCTCCCCCTCTAGCGTCAGTACCGCCATTTCTGCCAAGGTCTTAGGGTCAATATTATACATTTCTCCCAGTATCCGCACTTGTTCCGCCCACTCTGGTACAGGGTAGTTTCGCCCGCCAAACTTCCTGACCTGGTTTACAATGGACACCGGCGGCGGTTTCTGACTGTACACTGGGCCTGGGTGGGAATCTTGCTGGGCACAGATCCTGCCGACTACGCCAGATGAAGTGACCGAGGGCAAGGTCGCCCATGCATATCCATGATCTGGCCCAGCAAAACCTCCACACTCAGATTCCATCTTAACAAACGTATCTTTACTGTTATACATTTTTCTTAACACAACAGAACACAATAATAGACAGTACAAAGTATGCTTATTCACAGAAATAACGTGTAATAACAAACTATCCCTCACTGTCCCTATCCACACGTTACCAGTTCCTTTGCTCCAGGAGGTTATCTTCCCACGTCGCAGTCCTGTCTGTCACTGCAGGGAGACGCTCCGGCCGAAGAGAAAAACAACAGGGATTGAACAAACTCTGTCTCTCAGGTCCAGACTGTAGTCCTTGGGGTTCAGCAGGTAAGGGTGGAATGTTCGGCCTCTCAACAGAGGACCCGCTTACAGTTCATGGGCTCCAGAATCTGTGAAGATGTCACCGCTGAGTGCTCCGCAGTGTGGGAGCTGGGAACAAGCTGGATGTCAGCTTCCAAGAGAGAGAGGTCATACAGACAATCTTTTATATCGCATCTACAGGAGGACGCCAGCACACACAGACTTCTCTCTGCACCCAAAAGTTTCCCAGGCTCTCTCTTTCCCTCCCCTTCCTGTTCACATGACACAACAGGGGGAAGTTTAGCCAATACAGTTTGTTTCTCTGTAATCACATTCGGCATAGGTATAACTTCTGGCCACACGGGGGCAGTGTCTGTCACAGATTCTATGTCAATGTTAACAGAACAGTCACAGCCGGCCAGCTCACTACAGTATCAGAAATTAAACTGCATTTGGCCTTCAACTTTGGTTACGGCCTACTAACGGTGTCTGCCCCTGCCTGGTGTTTTTCCTCAACTGAATAAAGCTGAGCTTCAACCTTCTGGCTCTCATTAAGTGCTGTGTTTTTAAAAATTGGTGGTTAGGGCCTACTAACAGTGTCTGCCCCTCCCTGGTGTTTGCCCTCAACTGAATAAAGCTGAGCTTCAACCTTCTGGCTTTCGGCCTATAGTATCAGATATTAAACTGCATTTGGCCTTCAACTTTGGTTACGGCCTACTAACGGTGTCTGCCCCTCCCCGGTGTTTGCCCTCAACTGAATAAAGCTGAGCTTCAACCTTCTGGCTCTCATTAAGTGCTGTGTTTTTAAAAATTGGTGGTTAGGGCCTACTAACGGTGTCTGCCCCTCCCTGGTGTTTGCCCTCAACTGAATAAAGCTGAGCTTCAACCTTCTGGCTCTCATTAAGTGCCGTGTTTTTAAAAATTGGTGGTTAGGGCCTACTAACGGTGTCTGCCCCTCCCTGGTGTTTGCCCTCAACTGAATAAAGCTGAGCTTCCACCTTCTGGCTTTCGGCCTATAGTATCAGATATTAAACTGCATTTGGCCTTCAACTTTGGTTACGGCCTACTAACGGTGTCTGCCCCTGCCTGGTGTTTTTCCTCAACTGAATAAAGCTGAGCTTCAACCTTCTGGCTCTCATTAAGTGCTGTGTTTTTAAAAATTGGTGGTTAGGGCCTACTAACGGTGTCTGCCCCTCCCTGGTGTTTGCCCTCAACTGAATAAAGCTGAGCTTCCACCTTCTGGCTTTCGGCCTATAGTATCAGATATTAAACTGCATTTGGCCTTCAACTTTGGTTACGGCCTACTAACGGTGTCTGCCCCTGCCTGGTGTTTTTCCTCAACTGAATAAAGCTGAGCTTCAACCTTCTGGCTCTCATTAAGTGCTGTGTTTTTAAAAATTGGTGGTTAGGGCCTACTAACGGTGTCTGCCCCTCCCTGGTGTTTGCCCTCAACTGAATAAAGCTGAGCTTCAACCTTTTGGCTTTCGGCCTATAGTATCAGATATTAAACTGCATTTGGCCTTCAACTTTGGTTACGGCCTACTAACGGTGTCTGCCCCTCCCCGGTGTTTGCCCTCAACTGAATAAAGCTGAGCTTCAACCTTCTGGCTCTCATTAAGTGCTGTGTTTTTAAAAATTGGTGGTTAGGGCCTACTAACGGTGTCTGCCCCTCCCTGGTGTTTGCCCTCAACTGAATAAAGCTGAGCTTCCACCTTCTGGCTTTCGGCCTATAGTATCAGATATTAAACTGCATTTGGCCTTCAACTTTGGTTACGGCCTACTAACGGTGTCTGCCCCTGCCTGGTGTTTTTCCTCAACTGAATAAAGCTGAGCTTCAACCTTCTGGCTCTCATTAAGTGCTGTGTTTTTAAAAATTGGTGGTTAGGGCCTACTAACGGTGTCTGCCCCTCCTTGGTGTTTGCCCTCAACTGAATAAAGCTGAGCTTCAACCTTCTGGCTTTCGGCCTATAGTATCAGATATTAAACTGCATTTGGCCTTCAACTTTGGTTACGGCCTACTAACGGTGTCTGCCCCTCCCCGGTGATTGCCCTCAACTGAATAAAGCTGAGCTTCAACCTTCTGGCTCTCATTAAGTGCTGTGTTTTTAAAAATTGGTGGTTAGGGCCTACTAACGGTGTCTGCCCCTCCCTGGCGTTTGCCCTCAACTGAATAAAGCTGAGCTTCAACCTTCTGGCTCTCATTAAGTGCTGTGTTTTTAAAAATTGGTGGTTAGGGCCTACTAATGGTGTCTGCCCCTCCCTGGTGTTTGCCCTCAACTGAATAAAGCTGAGCTTCAGTCTTTAGGCTTTTGGCCTAAAGTATCAGATATTAAACTGCATTTGGCCTATTAGTGTGTTTGGGCCCTTAAAACAGTGTCTGCTGCTCCTGGGTTTGCTACTCCACTGAACAAAGCAATGCCGCCTGTTTAGTCCTGTTACCAATTTTGAACTGCATTTAGCCTACTTTATTCTTTGGCCCTATATCTGTTTCCTCCTCATCCTGCCCATTGCCCAGCCACTGCTAGATGAGTCTGCTGGTACATTGACCTAGACCACTACATTCCCCTTGCACTCTACACAGCCAGAATCTGACCCTGCTGAAAGTAAGGTTCCCCTTCCCGCATGTTATACCACCTTACACAGGGACAAAGAGGAAGGTGCAGATGAAAGTGCAGGTTCCTTCATCAGGTGGGGGGGGCATACTCATTGGCGACGTCACTGGCACAGGGCCCCTCAGAGTACGCAAAAGTGTCGCTGCTGGTGGGAGGCGCCCCCGCCGTGCAAACACACCGCTGTACTTTGAGGGGCCCTGTGCCAGTGCCAATGCAAACGAGTGTGCCCCCCCTGCTTGCTCAGGATCACAGCACTTGCAACGTTGAAATACTTACCTCTCCCTGCTCCACCGCCGTGACGTAGTCCACGATTCCTGGGCCCACTGAAACCTTGAACCAGCCCTACCCCCCACAACTTTTGCCAAATGACGCCCAAGTTCCAATGAACAACTATTATTATTAAGTTAATTAAGATTGACAAGCTTCAGAAACAAGAATGGATGTTTTTGGCATTAAAATGGGCACTGTAGGTGTTTTTCTGGCCTCCACTCACTGCCAACTATGCTTCCCCATTGACTTGCATTGGGTTTCGTGTTTCGGTCGATCCCCGACTTTTAGCGATAATCGGCCGACTGCACTCGACTCGACTCTGGACAAAGTCGGGTTTCACAAAACCCGACTCAATCTTTAAAAAATGAAAGTCGCTCAACCCTAGTCGTGGGCCCTTTAAAAGCGCAAGGGCACACAGCCGGACATCCGCGACGCACAGAACAGTGGCTGGGCCAGGGAGCAGGAGAGCAGCCGATGGTCACACACTGTGCCAGGGGCAAGGAGAGCAGCTGGGGGTCGCATGCTATGCCAGGGGCAAGGAGAGCAGCTGAGCAGCCAGGGGTCGCATGCTGTGCCAGGGAGCAGGAGAGAAGCAGGGGGTCGCACGCTCAGCCGCGTCATAGCTACTGTAGCAGACACATCTGCATCAGTGTCTGCTAAAAGTGACATCACGCCGCGCCCCCTGCAATGCTGCTTCCGGCTATAGAAGTGCAGTGCTTCACTAATGTAAGTGCTGGACTAAAGACAAGGCAAGGTAGGGTACTAAAAGCCCTAATGTTTGTGTATGTTTATATGAATTTTTCTGTATATGCTTGTATGTAAGGTATATGTATATGTATGTATGTATGGTATATGTGTATATATATGTATGCATGGTATATGTGTATGTATGCATGGTGTATGTATGTATGCATGGTGTATGAATGTATCCATGGTGCATGTATGTATGCATGGTGTATGTATGTATGTATGTATGCATGGTGTATGTATGTATGCATGGTATATGTATGTATGCATGGTATATGTATTGTAAGATTGCACTTACTGAGTGTATTGGGGGACACTCATTTGGCAGCGGATTAACGTCAGGCACGGGTTTTCACTTTAACAGTCCATGTGGTTTATTATGGAGTCATATGTTGTGGGTTCTGCTCTTGGGCTCCCTCCGGTGGTTGTAAGTGGTAGCGCTGCTGTCTGTCTTTCGCAGCAGTCATCAGGTGCGTCCACTTAGGACTGGGCTATTTAGTCTGGCTTCACCCTTTAGTCAGTGCCAGTTGTTCATTGTTTCTGGAGGATTCACATCCCTTCCTGGTCTCTCCTGCTTGCTGTTCTTTCAACAAAGATAAGTTCTGCTTGTTTTTGCAGCCCACATTTTGTGGGCCTTATTGTTCAGTGCATTTCATGTTTTTTCTTGTCCAGCTTAATCTGTGTAAGGATTTATGCAGCCAAGCTGGAATCTCTGAGAGCCTGCTGGTCTGAGTGATTCTATGTCTCTGGCCATTCAAATTGATCGGCGCTTGCGTGAGCGCAGAGTTGTGCACACTATGGCGTTGTCTTCCGAGCGAAGTCCTGAGCCTATGCAGTGTGATAGGATTGTGTCTAGAGCAAAACGACAAGGATTCAGACGTCACAATAGGTTGTGTTTTTACTGCGGCGATTCTGCTCATGTTATTTCTGATTGCCCTAAGAGTGCCAAGAGAATCGCTAATTCTGTTACCATCAGTACTGTACAACCTAAATTTCTGTTATCTGTGACCCTGATCTGCTCATTATCATCATTTTCTGTCATGGCATTTGTGGATTCAGGCGCCGCTTTAAATTTAATGGACTTAGAATTTGCCAGACGTTGTGGTTTCCCCTTGCAGCCTTTGCAGAGTCCTATTCCTTTGAGGGGCATTGATGCTACACCATTGGCTAAAAATAAACCTCAGTTTTGGACACAGCTAACCATGTGCATGGCACCAGCCCATCAGGAAGATTGTCGTTTTCTGGTGTTGCATAATTTGCATGATGCTATTGTGCTGGGGTTTCCATGGTTACAGGTGCATAATCCGGTGTTGGATTGAAAGTCTATGTCTGTGACTAGTTGGGGTTGTCAGGGGGTTCATGATGACGTTTCTTTGATGTCAATTTCCTCCTCCCCCTCTTCTGAAGTTCCTGAGTTTTTGTCAGATTTCCAGGATGTTTTCGATGAGCCCAAATCCAGTTCCCTTCCACCTCATAGGGACTGTGATTGTGCTATTGACCTGATTCCAGGCTGTAAGTTCCCTAAGGGCCGACTTTTCAACCTATCTGTGCCAGAACATGCCGCTATGCGGAGTTATGTTAAGGAGTCTTTGGAGAAGGGGCATATTCGGCCATCTTCTTCACCATTGGGAGCAGGGTTTTTTTTTGTTGCCAAGGATGGCTCCTTGAGACCCTGTATTGATTATCGCCTCTTGAATAAGATCACGGTCAAATTCCAATACCCTTTGCCTTTGCTTTCTGATTTGTTTGCCAGGATTAAGGGGGCTAGTTGGTTTACTAAGATTGACCTTCGAGGGGCATATAATCTTGTTCGTATTAAGCAGGGTGACGAATGGAAAAATGCGTTTAATACGCCCGAGGGCCATTTTGAATATCTTGTGATGCCATTCGGACTCTCTAATGCTCCATCTGTGTTTCAGTCCTTCATGCATGATATATTTCGGAATTATCTTGATCAATTCATGATTGTATATTTGGATGGTATTTTGATTTTTTCAGATGATTGGGAGTCTCATGTGAAACAAGTCAGGATGGTATTTCAGATCCTTTGTGATAATGCCTTGTTTGTGAAGGGGTCTAAGTGCCTCTTTGGAGTACAGAAGGTTTCTTTTTTGGGCTTCATTTTTTCTCCCTCATCTATAGAAATGGATCCGGTTAAGGTTCAGGCCATTCATGATTGGATCCAGCCCACATCCGTGAAGAGCCTTCAGAAATTTTTGGGCTTTGCTAATTTTTATCGCCGTTTCATTGCCAACTTCTCCAGTGTGGTTAAACCCCTGACCGATTTGACGAAGAAAGGCGCTGATGTGACGAATTGGTCCTCTGCGGCTGTTTCTGCCTTTCAGGAGCTTAAACGCCGATTTACTTCTGCCCCTGTGTTGCGTCAGCCGGATGTTTCTCTTCCTTTTCAGGTTGAGGTTGACGCTTCTGAGATTGGGGCAGGGGCCGTTTTGTCTCAGAGGAATTCTGATGGTTCCTTGATGAAACCGTGTGCCTTCTTTTCTCGAAAGTTTTCACCTGCGGAACGCAATTATGATGTCGGCAATCATGAGTTGTTGGCTATGAAGTGGGCATTTGAGGAGTGGTGACATTGGCTTGAGGGGGCAAAGCACCGTATTGTGGTCTTGACCGATCATAAGAATCTGATTTACCTCGAGTCTGCCAAACGGCTGAATCCTAGACAGGCCCAATGGTCCCTGTTTTTCTCCCGTTTTGATTTTGTTGTCTCGTATCTTCCGGGTTCTAAGAATGTTAAGGCTGATGCCCTCTCTAGGAGTTTTTTGCCTGATTCCCCTGGGGTCCTTGAGCCGGTCGGCATTCTGAAGGAGGGGGTGATTCTTTCTGCCATCTCCCCTGATTTGCGATGGGTTCTTCAGGAATTTCAGGCTGATAAACCTGACCGCTGTCCAGTGGGGAAACTGTTTGTTCCTGACAGATGGACTAGCAAAGTGATTTCTGAAATTCATTGTTCGGTGTTGTCTGGCCATCCTGGGATTTTTGGTACCAGAGAATTGGTTGGTAGGTCCTTTTGGTGGCCTTCTTTGTCACGGGATGTGCGTTCCTTTGTGCAGTCCTGTGGGACTTGTGCGCAGGCCAAACCTTGCTGCTCCCGCGCCAGTGGGTTGCTTTTGCCTTTGCCGGTCCCTGAGAGGCCTTGGACACATATTTCTATGGATTTTATTTCAGATCTTCCGGTTTCCCAGAGGATGTCGGTTATCTGGGTGGTTTGTGACCGGTTTTCTAAGATGGTTCATTTGGTACCTTTGCCTAAATTGCCTTCCTCTTCTGAGTTGGTTCCGTTGTTTTTTCAGCATGTGGTTCATTTGCATGGCATTCCGGAGAATATTGTGTCCGATAGAGGTTCCCAGTTTGTTTCTAGGTTTTGGCGGGCCTTTTGTGCTAGGCTGGGCATTGATTTGTCTTTTTCTTCCGCATTTCATCCTCAGACAAATGGCCAAACCGAGCGAACTAACCAGACTTTGGAAACTTATTTGAGATGCTTTGTGTCTGCCGATCAGGATGATTGGGTGGCTTTCTTGCCATTGGCCGAGTTTGCCCTTAATAATCGGGCTAGTTCAGCTACCTTGGTTTCACCCTTCTTTTGTAATTCTGGGTTTCATCCTCGTTTTTCTTCAGGGCAGGTTGAGCCTTCCGATTGTCCTGGGGTGGACTCTGTGGTTGACAGGTTGCAGCAAATTTGGGCTCATGTTGTGGACAATTTGGTGTTGTCTCAGGAGGAGGCTCAGCGTTTTGCTAACCATCGTTGGCGTGTGGGTTCCCGGCTTCGGGTTGGGGATTTGGTCTGGTTGTCTTCCCGTCATGTTCCTATGAAGGTTTCTTCCCCTACGTTCAAGCCTCGGTTTATTGGCCCTTATAGGATTTCTGAGATTATCAATCCAGTGTCTTTTCGTTTGGCCCTTCCAGCCTCTTTATCCATCCATAATGTTTTTCATAGATCTTTGTTGCAGAAATATGTGGTGCCCGTTGTTCCCTCTGTTGATCCTCCTGCCCCGGTGTTGATTGATGGGGAGTTGGAGTATGTTGTTGAGAAGATTTTGGATTCTCGTTTTTCGAGGCGGAGGCTTCAGTATCTTGTCAAGTGGAAGGGTTATGGCCAGGAGGATAATTCTTGGGTTGTTGCCTCCGATGTTCATGCTGACGATTTGGTTCGTGATTTCCATTTGGCTCGTCCTGATCGGCCTGGGGGCTCTGGTGAGGGTTCGGTGACCCCTCCTCAAGGGGGGGTACTGTTGTGGGTTCTGCTCTTGGGCTCCCTCCGGTGGTTGTAAGTGGTAGCGCTGCTGTCTGCCTTTCGCAGCAGTCATCAGGTGCGTCCACTTAGGACTGGGCTATTTAGTCTGGCTTCACCCTTTAGTCAGTGCCAGTTGTTCATTGTTTCTGGAGGATTCACATCTAGTGTTGAGCGATACCTTCCGATATCGGAAAGTATCGGTATCGGAAAGTATCGGCCGATACCGGCAAAGTTTCGGATCTCGCCGATTCCGATACCCGATCCCAATGCAAGTCAATGGGACGAAAATATCGGAATTAAAATAATCCCTTTCTTTCCTTGTAGGTTCATTCTACATGAAGGAAAACAACTAAGAATAATGTAGGATGTATTGGGGGAGGTGGCGGAGACATTAAAGGCATAGAGGTTTAGCCCAATCAAATAGAATAGCAGGAATTTTAATTTTTTTTAAAGACGTTCGGAGTTACAAAGATATTGACTATGTTAAGATTTTTTTTATTTTGTCAGATATTGATGTTTCACTACTTCCACGCCCTTCACCCTCTTTTTTACTTCTCCCACACTTTCTTCTTCATCATCATCAGCATCTTTGACATCAACTTCTTCTTCACCTTATTCATCTTCTTCATCTTCTACCTATATTTTATTTTTTTTACATTGTTCGTATTCTTTTTATTTAACTATTATTCTTCTTCATATTCAACTTCTTCATCATATTCTTATTTGTGACAGGCATTCCCGTAGTTGTTATCTATAAAAGTTTGAAGATTACACCTTCCGTTCTGCCTGTCACAAAAGAGTTACATTTGTCCGCGTTCAGTTTGGCCTGCAGCATCAGGCTTTATCCAGGGGCACCACGAGGAGGAACGGACTCACCCCCATACACTGCTTAGTCTTCTTCTGCTTATAATTTAGATAATATCTTTTGCTCTGATATTTAGTGTTATGCTTAATGTTCTTCTGCTCTTTGTTCTGCAGCCTCTTGTTCTTCTGCTTCTCGGTCTCCCATGTCGTCGTCGTCGTCTCCAGTGTCGTTGTCTCCGGGGTCGTCGTCATCGGGGTGGTCTTCAGGGTCATCGTCTCCAGGGTTGTCGTCATCTCAGTGGTTGTCGTCTCTGGTGTCGTCGTCATCTTAGGGGTGGTCTTCCGGGTCATCGTCTTTAGGGTCTTGAACTTGGAAATGTAGCAGAAGGTACAAGAAGGCTGAGAGAATGCCGAGAAACAGCTGATGGAACTGGAACTCGGATGGCTACCCGAAGGTCCAAGAGCCAATGGAACTACCGAGGACCAGCTGACGTTACTAGAACCCGGTTACTAAGCAGGAGGTACCCGTGCCTGAAAGCACTACCAAGGACCACCTGACGTTGGTGGAACTCGGATACCCAGAGGGAGGCACCTAAGCCAAAGGCTCTGCCCGGAACCAGCTGACGGTACTGGAACCAGGATGGGGAGCAGAAGGTACAAGAGCAAAAGACACTGCCGAGAACCAGCTGATGGTACTGGAACCCGGATGGGTAGCCGAAGGTCCAAGAGCCAATGGAACTACCGAGGACCAGCTGACGTTACTGGAACCTGGTTACTAAGCAGGAGGTACCCGTGCCTGAAAGCACTAACAAGGACCACCTGACGTTGGTGGAACTCGGATACCCAGAGGGAGGCACCTAAGCCAAAGGCTCTGCCCGGAACCAGCTGACGGTACTGGAACCAGGATGGGGAGCAGAAGGTACAAAAGCAAAAGACACTGCCGAGAACCAGCTGACGGTACTGGAACCCGGATGGGTAGCCGAAGGTCCAAAAGCCAATGGAACTACCGAGGACCAGCTGACGTTACTGGAACCCGGTTACTAAGCAGGAGGTACCCGTGCCTGAAAGCACTACCAAGGACCACCTGACGTTGGTGGAACTCGGATACCCAGAAGGAGGCACCTAAGCCAAAGGCTCTGCCCGGAACCAGCTGACGGTGCTGGAACCAGGATGGGGACCTATTCAAGCTTGTCTTCCTAGAGCCCCAACTAGCGGTGTTGGAGCAAAGGGTCAGCAGGGGGAGCAGAGTGTAGGCCGAAGCCTGCACTGGAGGCATTTGTAGGTCTGTTGTGTCTGCGTGGCGTTTGCAGGACACGTTGCCGGCTACACAGCAGGGGAACAGCTGGCGGTTACTGAACCCCACTGACAGAGTGGCGGGTGTTTTTCTCTGTGCAGCCAGCACTTCAGGGCACCAACTGGCGGTGTTAGAGCCCAAGCTCTGCGGGAGGAGCAGAGTGTAGGCCGAAGCCTAATTGAACCAATTTTAAAGGTAACCTTTAACCCCCCCCCTCAGGGGTTACAAACTACAAGAGCCACACCTTGGGCCGCAGTAATGCTGCACAAGTCAAAGGTTGCTCTTTTAATTTTGCTCCTTGCACACGCTGAAAGAAACACGTATAACATTTAGGCCCTTATACAGTCAAACTGTCTTGGAGGCGGGAGTTCCCTTCGTAATGAGACGCAGCACAGCTGGCAAAAATGCCACCTTGGTGCTTTGCGCAGCCTCCTGAGCATCGCATTTTGCTGTACAGGAGTCTGCGCTGTTGCGTTATCCCTTGGCCATGCTCTGTCCGTCTTCTGACATCATTTTATGTCGGCCGGAGCGGTTCGCGATGCCCATGAATCTCAGCCCCAAAGTGTCTTCTCATTTATTCACACTGCGGGGCTGGGATTCATGGCCTGGCGCAGTACATATGTTCGCCTCTCGCTCGGGTCCTTACACCTGCTTCAGACTGTGCGGCGTCAGCTGATCCCTTATCGCATGCCACGGCCATGAAGCCGCACAGTCTGAAGAAGGCGGAAGGAGCTGAGTGACAGCCTGGCGAAGATATGCACTGCTCATGCCCGTCAATCACACCCTCGCAGTCAAAATAAATAAGAAACCGAAGGGCGTTGTGTCGGGCAGGGCGGCCGCAGAGGCGCAGGCAGCCAAACAATGATGTCAGAAGACGGGCAGCGCTACCACGGGGGTCGCTGCGTGTCATTACAAAGAAAAGTCACACCTGAGGGACGTTTTAATGGTCTCAGGGGACACATTGTAGACGTGTTCTGTTCCACATGTGCAAGGAGAATAAGCTTATGAGCCACCTTGCACACATGCAGCATTACTGCTGTACAAGGTGGCTGTAAAACATACAAACGCCTGGGGGAGGGGGGACAGGTTCCCTTCAATTTCAGTTCTTGTGTCTGCGTGGCGTTTGCAGGACACAATGCCGGCTACACAGCAGGGGAACAGCTGGCGTTGCTGAACCCCACTGACACATTGGCTGGTGTTTTTCTCTGTGCAGCTAGCACTTCCGGGCGCCAACTGGCGGTGTTAGAGCCCAGGGTCAGCAGGAGGAGCAGAGGGAGCAGAGTGTAGGCCGAAGCCTGCACTGGCGGCAGCTTTGTGTCTGCGTGGCTTTTGCAGGACACGTTGCCGGCTACACAGCAGGGGAACAGCTGGCGGTGCTGAACCCCACTGACACATTGGCGGGTGTTTTTCTCTGTGCAGCCAGCACTTCGGAGCACCAACTGGCGGTGTTAGAGCCCGGGGTCAGCAGGAGGAGCAGAGGGAGCAGAGTGTAGGCCGAAGCCTGCACTGGAGGCAGCTTTGTGTCTGCGTGGCTGTTGCAGGACACATTGCCGGCTACACAGCAGGGGAACAGCTGGCAGTGCTGAACCCCACTGACACATTGGCGGGTGTTTTTCTCTGTGCATCCAGCACTTCAGGGCACCAACTGGCAGTGTTAGAGCCCAGGCTCTGCAGGGGGAGCAGAGTGTAGGCCGAAGCCTAATTGAACCAATTTTAAAGGTAACCTTTAACCCCCCCTCAGGGGTTACAAACTAGAAGAGCCACACCTTGGGCAGCAGTAATGCTGCACAAGTCAAAGGTTGCTCTTTTAAATTATGTTCCTTGCACACGCTGAATGAAACACGTATGACATTTAGCCCCTTAAACAATCAAAACTGTCTTGGAGGCGGGAGTTTCCTTCTTAATGAGACGCAGCACAGATGTCAAGAATCCCACCTTGGTGCTGGGCGCGGCCTCCTGAGCGTCGTTATTTGCTGTACAGGAGTCTGCGCTGTCGTGTTATCCCTTGGCCTTGCGCTGTTAGCGCTGCCCGTCTTCTGACATCATTTAATGTCAGCCGCTGCGGTTTGCGATGACCATGAATCCCAGCCCCGCAGTGCCTTTACAGTGTTTCACACTGCGGGGCTGGGATTCATGGCCTGGCGCAGTACATATGTTCGCCTCTCGCTCGGGTCCTTACACCTGCTTCAGACTGTGCGGCGTCAGCTGATCCCTTATCGCATGCCACGGCCATGAAGCCGCACAGTCTGAAGAAGGCGGAAGGAGCTGAGTGACAGCCTGGCGAAGATATGCACTGCTCATGCCCGTCAATCACACCCTCGCAGTCAAAATAAATAAGACATCGAGGGGCGTTGTGTCAGGCAGGGCGGCCGCAGAGGCGCAGGCAGCCAAACAATGATGTCAGAAGACTGGCAGCGCTACCAAGGGGGTTGCAGCATGTCATTACAAAGGAAAGTCACACCTCAGGGACGGTTTAATGGTCTCAGGGGACACATTTTAGACGTGTTACGTTCGGCGTGTGCAAGGAGAATAACTTAGTGAGCTACCTTGTACAAATGCAGCATTACTGCTGTACAAGGTGGCTGTTATACATACAAACGCCTGGGGGGGGACAGGTTCCCTTCAATTTCAGTTCTTGTGTCTGCGTGGCTTTTGCAGGACACGATGCCGGCTACACAGCAGGGGAACAGCTGGCATTGCTGAACCCCACTGACACATTGGCGAGGTGTTTGGCTCTGTGCAGCCAGCACTTCCGGGCCCCAACTGGCGTTGTTAGAGCCCAGGGTCAGCAGGAGGAGTAGAGGGAGCAGAGTGTAGGCCGAAGCCTGCACTGGAGGCAGCTTTGTGTCTGCGTGGCTTTTGCAGGACACGATGCCGGCTACACAGCAGGGGAACAGCTGGCGTTGCTGAACCCCACTGACACATTGGCGAGGTGTTTGGCTCTGTGCAGCTAGCACTTCCGGGCGCCAGGGTCAGCAGGAGGAGCAGAGTGTAGGCCGAAGCCTGCACTGGAGCAAGTTGAAAGGGAACCTTTAACCCCCCCCCCCAAGGCGTTTGTAGCTGAAAGAGCCATCTTGTACAGCACTAATGCTGAAAAAGGTAAACTTAGCTCTTTTAATTATGGTCCTTGCAAACGCTGAACTTGACACTTATGAAATGTGTCCCCTCACACCGTTAAACCGTCCAGTAGGTGGAACTTTCCTTTCCTTTCACATTTCATAAGTGTTAGGTTCAGCATGTGCAAGGAGCACCACGAAAAGAGGCACTTTTTCCTTTTGCATCATTACTGCTGCACAAGGTGGCTCTTTCAGTAAGAAACGCCTGGGAGGGGGGGGACAGGTTCCCTTAAATTTAAGTTGTTGTGCCTGCGTGGCGGTCGCATGACACGTTGCCGTATACACAGCAGGGGAGCAGCAGGCATTACTGAACCCCACTAACACATTGGCAAGGTGTTTGGCTCTGTGCGGACAGCACTTCTGGACAACAACTAGTGGTGTTGGAGCCCAGGGACAGCAGGAGGAGGAGGTGGAGGAGATAGGAGGGATTGCCACACACACAGCTGGGGAACAGCTGACGTTACTGAACCCCAATAACAGAGGAGCGACTGTTGACTGTGCGGACAGCACTACCAGGCAACAACTAGCGGTATTGGAGCCCAGGGACAGCAGGAGGAGGAGGTTTAGCAGATAGGAGGGATTGCCACACACACAGCTGGGGAACAGCTGACGTTACTGAACCTCAATAACAGAGGAGCGACTGTTGACTGTGCGGACAGCACTACCAGGCAACAACTAGCGGTATTGGAGCCCAGGGACAGCAGGAGGAGGAGGTGGAGCAGATAGGAGGGATTGCCACACACACAGCTGGGGAACAGCTGACGTTACTGAACCCCAATAACAGAGGAGCGACTGTTGACTGTGCGGACAGCACTACCAGGCAACAACTAGCGGTATTGGAGCCCAGGGACAGCAGGAGGAGGGGGAGATAGGAGGGATTGCCACACACACAGCTGGGGAACAGCTGACGTTACTGAACCCCAATAACAGAGGAGCGACTGTTGACTGTGTGGACAGCACTACCAGGCAACAACTAGCGGTGTTGGAGCCCAGGGACAGCAGGAGGAGGAGGTGGAGCAGATAGGAGGGATTGCCACACACACAGCTGGGGAACAGCTGACATTACTGAACCTCAATAACAGAGGAGCGACTGTTGACTGTGCGGACAGCACTACCAGGCAACAACTAGCGGTATTGGAGCCCAGGGACAGCAGGAGGAGGAGGAGGAGATAGGAGGGATTGCCACACACACAGTTGGGGAACAGCTGACGTTACTGAACCCCAATAACAGAGGAGCGACTGTTGACTGTGCGGACAGCACTACCAGGCAACAACTAGCAGTATTGGAGCCCAGGGACAGCAGGAGGAGGAGGAGGAGGAGATAGGAGGGATTGCCACACACACAGCTGGGGAACAGCTGACGTTACTGAACCCCAATAACAGAGGAGTGACTGTTGACTGTGCGAACAGCACTACCAGGCAACAACTAGCGGTGTTGGAGCCCAGGGACAGCAGGAGGAGGAGGTGGAGGAGATAGGAGGGATTGCCACACACACAGCTGGGGAACAGCTGACGTTACTGAACTCCAATAACAGAGGAGCGACTGTTGACTGTGTGGACAGTAATACCGGGCAACAACTAGCGGTGTTGGAGCCCAGGGACAGCAGGAGTAGGAGGTGGAGCAGATAGGAGGGATTGCCACACACACAGCTGGGGAACAGCTGACGTTACTGAACCCCAATAACAGAGGAGCGACTGTTGACTGTGCGGACAGCACTACCAGGCAACAACTAGCGGTGCTGGAGCCCAGAAACAGCAGGAGGAGCAGAGGAACACAGTGTAGGCCGAAGCCTGATTGGTGAAAGTCGAAAGGGAACCTTTAACCCCCCCCCCAAGGCGTTTGTAGCTGAAAGAGCCAGCTTGTGCAGCACAAAGGATGCAAAAGGAAAAGGTGGCTCTTTTCATTATGCTCCTTGCAAACACAGAACTAAACACTTATAAAATGTGTCCCCTGATACCGTGAGACCGTCCCGGAGGTGGGACTTTCCTTCGTAATATGACGCAGCACAGCCGTCATTCCTACCCCCTTGGTGCCGTGCCCCGGCTCCTCAGCGTTGTTTGATTCCGTCCGGGAGCCTGCGCTGTTATGTTATCCCTTGGCCAGGCACACTTAGCGCTGCCCATCTTCTGACATCATTTGGTGTCAGGCTGGCTGCGCCTGTGCGGCCGCGCTGGCCGAGAGCCTGCCTCGCAGTGTCGTCTAATGTAATCCCACCGCGGGCCTGGGATCCGTGGCCATGCGCAGTGCATATCCTCGCCTCTCACTCCCCTCCCTCCAGCTTCTTCAGACTGTGCGGTGTCACGGCCGTGGCATGCTATTAGGGATCAGCTGATGGCGCACAGTCTGAAGAAGGTGAAGGGAGATGAGTGAGAGGCGGAGGTTAAGATATGCACTGCGCATGTCCATGGATCCCAGGCCCGCAGTGTGATTAAATCAGAAGACACTGCGAGGCGGGATCTCGGCCAGCGCGGACGCACAGGCACAGTCAGCCTGACACCAAATGATGTCAGAAGAGGGGCAGCGCTAAGTGTGCCTGGCCAAGGGATAACATAACAGCGCAGGCTTCGTGACAGAATCAAACAACGCTGAGGAGCCGGCGCACGGCGCCAAGGGGGTAAGAATGACGGCTGTGCTGCGTCACATTACAAAGGAAAGTCCCACCTCCGGGACGGTTTTACGGTATCAGTGGACACATTTTATAAGTGTTAAGCTCTGCATGTGCAAGGAGCTAAACAAAAATAGCTACCTTTTCCTTGTGCAGCATTACTGCTGCACAAGGTGGCTCTTTCAGTAACAAACGCCTGGGGGGGGGGACACAGGTTCCCTTACATTTCAGTTGTTGTGTCAGCATGGCGGTCGCAGGTCACATTGCCGGCTACACAGCTGGGGATCAGCTGACGTTACTGACACCCAATAACACTGGGTCGTATGTTTTGACTGTGCAGACGGCACTTCTGAGCCTCAACTGGCGGTGTTGGAGCCCAGGAGTTAAAGTTCAGGTGGTAGAAAGATGAACACAACAGGAGACCTGGATACTGTAGACAGTCACCTAATTATTTAATCAGGAAGAGGAGTGGCAATTTCCTGCGAGATCCAGGCCTGGTTCCTTTTCAGGAAAGTAAGCCGGTCAACGTTATCGGAGGATAGTCGCATGCGACGGTCAGTTAGTACACCACCTGCAGCAGCGTTCCGATAATACACTAGCCGCAGGGCAAGCCAACACCTCCAATGCATACTGGCTTAGCTCTGGCCATGTATCCAGCTTTGAGACCCAAAACTTGAAAGGGGAAGAGCCGTCTGGGAGTACAGCAAGAGGGCAAGACATGTAGTCTGTCACCATCTGACGGAACCGTTGCCTCCTGCTGACTGGAGCCATCTGTGATGGTGTAGACTTTTGTGGCGGGCACACAAAACTGTGCCACAGTTGGGCCATACTGGTCTTGCCTTGGGCAGAGGCACTGCTTCTGCTCCCTCTTTGTGCAGAGCCTCCTCCACTGCCTGGACGCACTGAGCTGCTTTGTAATGCACTAGCAGCACTTCTCTCAGTTGGACTGGAGAAGATGATGGAATTCACCAGTGTGTCTTGGTACTCCCGCATTTTCCGCTCCCGGTTCAACGGTGTGATGAGGCTTTCTACGTTGTCCCGGTAGCGAGGATCGAGGAGGGTGAACACCCAATAATCAGACATGTTCAGAATGTGGGCGATGCGGCGGTCGTTTCTCAGGCACTGCAGCATGTAATCCACCATGTGCTGCAGACTGCCAACTGGCCAAGAAACGCTGTCCCCTGCTTGAGGCATGATCTCTGCCCGCTCGTCATCACCCCACCCTCGCTGTACACACTGACTACTGGACAATTGTGTAACTCCCTCCTCTGGACGGATGTCTTCCTCCTCCATTGACTCCTCCTCATCCTCCTCACAAAGTGTCCCCTGCCTACGCGTTTGTGAGGAACCACGTGGCGCTGACTGTCCAGAAGATGATGGAAATGGTGAATCCTCATCCTCCACCTCTTCCACAACATCATCCCTTAGCGCTTGCAGTGATTTTTCAAGCAGGCAGATAAGGGGGACAGTCATGCTGAGTAGTGCATCATCTGCACTCGCCATCCGCATGGAATAATCGAAGGGACGCAAAACCTGGCAGACGTCCTTCATAGTGGCCCACTCTGTGGTTGTGAAGTCTGAACGGCGCGGAGTGCGACTTCTTTGCGCCTGATGCAGCTGGTACTCCATTACTGCTTGCTGCTGCTCACACAACCGCTCCAACATATGTAACGTGGAATTCCACCTGGTAGGTAGGTCACATATGATGCGATGTTCCGGAAGGCGGAATCGGCGCTGCAGAGCCGCAATGCGCAATTTTGCCATGCTGGAACGCCGCAAGTGAGCACACTCTAGGAGGACCTTGTGCAGCAGTGCATCAAGATCTGGATAGTCCCTCAAAAAACTCTGCACAACCAAATTGAGCACATGTGCCAGACATGGGATGTGAGTGAGGTTGCCGAGGCCCAGAGCTGCCACCAGATTTCGGCCATTATCACACACTACCATGCCTGGCTGGAGATTCGCTGCCACAAACCACACATCGCTCTCCTGCTGGATGGCATTCCAGAGCTCCTGCACTGTGTGGCTTCGATTCCCCAAAGAAATTAATTTCGACGGCCTGTTGACGTTTGACCACGGCTGTGCTCATGTCGGTCGTAACAGGTAAACGTTCACGGGTCCATGTGGAGGTGGACTGTGACGGCTCCTGCAGCGATGATTCTGAGGAACTTGTGTAAGAGGAGGAGTCAATGCGTACAGACTGGATTCCTGCAATCTTTGGAGTGGGCAGGACACGTCCTGCGCCACTCGCACGATCTGTACCCGGCTCAACAACATTAACCCAATGGACAGTGAGGGAAAGGTATCGCCCCTGTCCATGTTGACTGGTCCACGCATCGGTGGTGAGGTGGACCTTGCTACTGACGGCGTTCAGTAGCGCGTGTTTTATGTGTCCCTCCACATGCTTGTGCAGGGCAGGGACGGCTTGCCTGCTGAAATAAAAGCGGCTGGGCACATTGTACTGTGGGACTGCCAATGACATCAAGTCACGGAAGCTGTCAGTCTCCACCAGCCTGAATGACAGCATTTCCAGTGACAGAAGTTTGGCAATGCCTGCAGTCAGAGCCTGTGCTCGTGGGTGGTTTGCCGAGAAAGGCCGCCTTTTCTCCCACGCCTGTACTACCGATGGCTGTAGACTGGCCTGGGAGTGTGAGGATAACTGGGAACATGGTGCTGCGGGTGGAATTACAGTGGGTCTCTGGACAACAGTGCCAGAGGTTCTTCCACGGCGATCCTGGGAGGAAGCCGAACCAGCTGCGTGTGAGCTGGAGGAAGAGGCAACACGAGCTGAAGAGGTGGTAGCTGCCGCTGTTGGTTGGCCTAGCTCTTCAGTGTGTTTCTGTAACTCCGCCGCGTGCCTGTTCCGCACATGTTTCCACATGTTGGAGGTATTGAGGTTGCTGACATTTCTCCCTCTTTTGACTTTGAGATGACACACCTTGCATTTGACATAGCAAATGTCATCTGCAACTGTGTCAAAAAAGGACCAGGCACTGCAAGTCTTGGGAGCGCCCTTTTTGGCTGTTGAAAGAGACATGCTCCTATCGGGTGCCAAAGTGGAGGCTACAGGATCCGCAGTCTTCCCCCTCCCTCTCCCTCTTTGGCCCGTTCGGGGAATCTCTTCCTCAGAGCTGCTCCCACCACCTTCCTGTCCCTCACGCCACGATGGGTCAAGGACCTCATCATCTACACTACCCTCTGCCACCAACTGCTCCTCCTGGGTAGTCTCAGCAGCAGAGCATGCACCAGAAAGTGGCACCTGAGTGTCATCAGCGGATGCGTTCTGCGGTGTGGTGACCGGATGCACTGGCCCACCCGCCTCTTCAGACTCAGAGAGAAAAAGCTGTTGGGCATCACTGCACACTGCCTCTTCTTCCATTTCTCCAATGCTGCTTGGCTGGCCCCCTGTTTCCAAGCCAAGAGATTCAGAGAACAGAAGTAGAGACGGCTCCTGTCCTGGGCTCTCTGTCTGCATGGGCAATTTGGCAGGTGGTGAAGAGACAGATGGGTGCTCTCCAGTGCTCTGTGTCTGAGAGGATGTGGCACTAATTGAAGTCGATGCGTTAGCTGCCATCCATCCGACAATGGCTTCAATTTGGTCTTCACGCAGCAGCGGTGTACGGCGCTCTCCGACAAAGCTGCGCATGAAGGACTGTTCCCTGCTGAAACTGGGTGATGATGAGTCACCGGTGCCTGCAGCAGGCACAAAATCCCTACGTCCTCTCCCTGCTCCGCGCCCACGCCCACGTGCCTTACTCCCTGCCTTCTTCATCTTGGTTGACTGATAAAGATAAGCAGAAAAGTACTAACGGCTTTGTGTGCTTATTCCTGAACAGCTCCTAACAGGTATAAGAAACAATAATTTTCTAAAGTGTGGACTAGACTTTAATATCAGCTAATGTGGCCTACACAACTGTAAAGTGGTGTGTTTGGTGAACTTTATTATTTATTTATTTTTTGGGGGCTGAACTGACAACAGGGCGAGCTGCAGTCACACGGAGACCGTGCAGACAGCCGTAAACGGCGCTGCAAGGCCCCAAAAACCTCCTCTACATTATCCTATGTAGTGTTTTTCCACAATTTAGCTGGATACGGGTGGAAAGACACTAATAGGAATTTTTTGAAAAAATGTGCAGCAGCCTGCACTACTTAGAAAAAAGGAAATTGGATTTCACGGTATGACGCAGTGATTTACCCTGAGCTGGATACAACCGGCTATGGCTGCACACAGACTACAGGGCGAGCTGCAGTCACACGGAGACCGTGCAGACAGCCGTAAACGGCGCTGCAAGGCCCCAAAAACCTCCTCTACGTTATCCTATGTAGTGTTTTTCCACAATTTAGCTGGATACGGGTGGAAAGACACTAATAGGAATTATTAGAAAAAATGTGCAGCAGCCTGCACTACTTGAAAAAGAAAAAAAAATAAAACAGTATGAGGCAGTGAACCACCCTCCCTGAACTGAATACAACCAGCTATGGCCTATGGCTGCACACAGACTAGAGAGTGGGCTGCACTCACACACACACACACACAGACCTTGCAGATCGCTGTGAAAACAGCGCTGCAAGGCAAAAGCAAGGTGATTAGTAGGTGAACACAGCGGTTGCTAAATTAGCCTTGGCAAAGAACAATGAAGCAAATCGCTATCTCAACTGGCCCTCAGTCAGCAAACAGCGTCCTGTCACTAACTGAATTCACAGCAGAGTGAGCGCAAAATGGCGCCAGCGACTTTTAAACTGCACCATGACATCATTTCAGCAGCCAATCACAGCCTTGCCAGTAGTTTCATGCCCACCATGCTGAACAGGATGTGCCCACACTCAGAATCATTCCTCATTGGCTGAATTCGTGCATTTTGAATCCTGGGAACTTCCGATTCCGGTATCCGATAAGCGGCAAGTATCGGATCTCGGTATCGGAATTCCGATACCGCAAGTATCGGCCGATACCCGATACTTGCGGTATCGGAATGCTCAACACTATTCACATCCCTTCCTGGTCTCTCCTGCTTGCTGTTCTTTTAACAAAGATAAGTTCTGCTTGTTTTTGCAGCCCACATTTTGTGGGCCTTATTGTTCAGTGCATTTCATGTTTTTTCTTGTCCAGCTTAATCTGTGTAAGGATTTATGCAGCCAAGCTGGAATCTCCGAGAGAGGCAGATATACCCTCCATGTCTTTAGTTAGATGTGGAGTTTTTGTATTTTCTGTGGTGGACATTTTCTAGTATGTTAATACTGACCGCATAGTTCTCTGTCCTATCCTTACTATTTAGCTAGATTGGCCTCCTTTGCTAAATCCTGTTTTCAGTCTGTGTATGTTTTTTCCTCTCCTCTCACAGTCAATATTTGTGGGGGGCAGTCTGTCCTTTGGGGATTTTCTCTGAGGCAAGATAGTTTTCCCTTTTCTATCTATAGGGTTAATTAGTCCTCCGGCTGTGTCGAGGTGTCTAGGATTGGTAGGTACATCCCACGGCTACTTCTAGTTGCGGTGTTAAGTTCAGGGTCTGCGGTCAGTACAGATACCACCTTCTCCAGAGTACGTCTCATGCTGCTCCTAGGCCACCAGATCATAACAGTCATAGCCACAGAAATATGAACAACAAGCAAACAGTTTTTACATCAATCTTCACATCATAGTATACGGCTTTGAAACGCGGTCACTAAACACGTCGAACCTCTGTGTCCAGTTATCGTGGGTGACCGCACGCCATACAATTCATTAATGTCCATGGAGCACAACAGGCAGCAACATACGACATTACGGTTGCAGTCTCTAATCATGCTGGACCTTACTCCGTCCAGTTACCATGGGTGACTGCACGGTTCCCCATACGCTGGGTTACCTTCCAGGAGCTCCTGCTCCACGCGCTGACTCCTGTCAGTACTCTCTCAGGGAAGCTGCCGAACTGGGATCACCATCCCAGGCAATGCCTTGCTCACCAGGCCACCTGAAAGTTCAGATCCTCAGACGGGCTGTAGCTTCCCCAAACGCAGTGCCATCACGGACTCTGCACACGCGTCCCCTCTGTGCGCTACTCAGGACATCCATTCCCATCTGGGACCTTCCAACACATAGGCACCCAGGCCCAAGGACTCCCCCATGTGCTCTTCAGGGATCTAGTCCTACTCCCAGGTCCTCCCAAAACAGAGGCCCTCCAGGACCTGGCACACAGATCACTCAGGTCCATCCATTTCCCCATGTGACCCACATGGTCACATTATATACTAGTAGCCACTCCCATAGGTGGGAGGTGTGTGTGGCTATTTCAACCATTACAACTACAGATATGCCTCCATGCATATCCTGAGGAGCACATGCAGCACCCCCTAGCTGTAACAGGGGTCACTACATCACAGTATACATATGTATGTATGCATGGTTGTGGCGAAATATGTGTGTGTATATATATATATATATATATATATATATACACTCACCGGCCACTTTATTAGGTACACCATGCTAGTAACGGGTTGGACCCCCTTTTGCCTTCAGAACTGCCTCAATTCTTCGTGGCATAGATTCAACAAGGTGCTGGAAGCATTCCTCAGAGATTTTGGTCCATATTGACATGATGGCATCACACAGTTGCCGCAGATTTGTCGGCTGCACATCCCAAAGATGCTCCATACAAGGCAGGATGGATCCATGCTTTCATGTTGTTTACGCCAAATTCTGACCCTACCATCCGAATGTCGCAGCAGAAATCGAGACTCATCAGACCAAGCAACGTTTTTCCAATCTTCTACTGTCCAATTTCGATGAGCTTGTACAAATTGTAGCCTCAGTTTCCTGTTCTTAGCTGAAAGGAGTGGTACCCGGTGTGGTCTTCTGCTGCTGTAGCCCATCTGCCTCAAAGTTCGACGCACTGTGCGTTCAGAGATGCTCTTAGGCCTACCTTGGTTGTAACGGGTGGCGATTTGAGTCACTGTTGCCTTTCTATCAGCTCGAACCAGTCTGCCCATTCTCCTCTGACCTCTGGCATCAACAAGGCATTTCCGCCCACAGAACTGCCGCTCACTGGATTTTTTTTCTTTTTCGGACCATTCTCTGTAAACCCTAGAGATGGTTGTGCGTGAAAATCCCAGTAGATCAGCAGTTTCTGAAATACTCAGACCAGCCCTTCTGGCACCAACAACCATGCCACGTTCAAAGGCACTCAAATCACCTTTCTTCCCCATACTGATGCTCGGTTTGAACTGCAGGAGATTGTCTTGACCATGTCTACATGCCTAAATGCACTGAGTTGCCGCCATGTGATTGGCTGATTAGAAATTAAGTGTTAACAAGAAGTTGGACAGGTGTACCTAATAAAGTGGCCGGTGAGTGTATATGTGTGTGCAGTGGACTATGTATAGATTTATTGTGTCACTGGCAATAGTGTAACATCTGTCTTGAAAGCTGCATGTCGCACTAAGGTGTTAATATGTATTTTCCTGAGACAAGTAAACTTCTGTCCCCAAATCTCACCAGGGGGTCGTGCTGAGATCCAAGAAGAAAGGTAACATTTTCCACCTCCTAGCTCTTGGAAGAGAGATGTTAATTACAGCCTGATGGTATCTCTGGGACAGCTGTTACACAAAGGATCTCAAGAGAAAATAATATATACATTGGGGTCCAATCAAAAACCAAGCAATAATGATATCAACCTGAGGGGCTGTTCTAGAAACCTGACCTCCAGACCAAAGTTATAAATTTGACCTGTATTCAGAGAATCGTGTTCACATGTGAGGGCAGCCTGAGACGCTGATGTGTTCCACCAACTCCATTCACCCCCCTCAGGGAGCAGAAAGCAAACTACCAGTTAGATGATTTCTGTAAGTTTTCTCCTGTTATTTTATACTATTTTGCATAAGTTATATGTCTTTTTATTATCATATTTTTATACCTTTTTCTTACTGTAAGCATTGAACTTTTTGTATTAAAGTATAAAACTTTAGCAAGTTGAACCTTGAATGTTCTAAAAGAATCCATAGCCTGAGGTGTGTGAGCCTTATGAGTGGTAGACATTATTAGTATTGATATTTCCGGGATGCATCGCCCGTGTATTCGGTGAGTGGTGGCAGCATGTATGAGCGGGTGTGTGGCCTGGGTCAGTGTGTGATTTATGCTCCCATTACAGCATAGGACAGAGGTTGAATGCTGGACTGAGAGAGGGGAGATAGATTAACCCTTGCAGGCACAACCCCAAGTCACGTGCTGAGAGCAGGCACATGACGAATTAGTTACACCACGGAGTAGGGATCCGTGACAATTGGTGGCAGAGCGGTGGGATAGAATTATTTCTATTAGAGCATTAGTGCATGGTTTAAGCAATTATTCCCTGTACTAAAGAATTGGTATCCTTGCGAGGAGTGCACCAGTTCTGCAAGGTTCAGCTCAGTGCTTACTTAGACATACTTGCAGTTTCCCTTCCCCGTTTTTCTTTTCTATCTTTTATTTGGCAAAGGCTGTTCATCGATATGGCAGCCCAGTAAAGCAGAGCAAAGAGGCTCTGACCGGCCTCTGTGAGCAGAGAAGAATAGAGACGGCCGACAGAACGAGGGAGCTGCTAATACGCGCCTTGGTCGAGCAAGACATAGAGCAAAGTGCTGGAACATCTGGGCAAGGAGAGAGCCCACCTCAGAGAGACCCAGCAATGCCAGCTCTTGCACCGGAGATGCCTGATGGAAATGCCAGTGCTGAGGAGCCTATAGACTGTACTTTACAAATGGACTTACAATGGCTGGGAACAAGTGATCCCAATCTGTGCATGCTGATTATTCTACAGCACCGACAGGCTGAGAGAGAGGCTGCAGAACGCCGGGACCGACAGGCTGAGAGAGAGGCTGCAGAATGCCGGGACCGGGCCGAGAGAGAGGCTGCAGAACGCCGGGAGGACAGAGCTTTCCAGCTTCAGTTGGCTCAAATAGATCGGGGTATCAGTCCTCAGATAACCCCCTCCCAGGACATAAATCCAAGGAGACCACGTCTGGAAAACTTCCCTGTGATGGAAAAGGATACGGACTTAGATATTTTCCTTCGGGGGTTTGAAAAAACCTACAGGCAATACCATCTACCCCGTGAGCAGTGGGCACAGTATCTAACCCTAGGGTTGAGAGGAAAAGCCCTGGAAGTTTTTGCTGGCCTCCTACCAGAGCTAGATGGGAACTATGAGGCCATAAAAGAGGCCCTGATCAGGAAATACAACCTAACACCAGAAGTGCATCGGAGAAAGTTCCGGAACCTACAACGTGGATCAACTTACAGCTATGCGGATGTTGTGAGCACCTTGAGGACCACGTTCCACCAATGGATCAGGGGACTTTCTGTTATCAGTTTTGAGGACTTAACGGATCTTATGGTCAAGGATCAATTTCTTCACATGTGCCCCACGGATGTACGACAATTTGTGTGTGATCGGGAGCCACAAACTGCGGATCAGGCTGCAAGGATTGCGGACTGCTATGTGGCTAACAGGATGCCTGAGGTGCGGAAGCCATCGGGATTCAGCTGGAGGGGAGGTAGGCCAAACGGGGACCCTTCTCCCTCTGCCGGCCGATCACCAGTGCTGTCCAAGTCCACCTTCTATGGGATCCCGGGGAATAGACATTCTCTAGGCGATGCACGCCGGTGCTTCTCCTGCAACAAAGTGGGACATGTTAGCGCTGTCTGCCCTTATAGGGAGAAATGCCCAACTACAACCACAAAGCCGTCTGTGTTCCCACAATCTGTCCTCTTTGTGGCCAGCTCTGATGCGAGGACTAATGAGAACTGTCAATCTGTCACTGTTGGCAATAAAGTCACCCTTGGTCTCAGGGACACTGGGGCAGAGGTGACCCTGGTGCATTCAGCCATGATAACCCCTGCCGATATCATACCAGGAAAGACTATGTCTATAACCGGGATTGGAGGGGTCAGCCCTGCTGTGCCCATGGCCCGTGTGTACCTGGACTGGGGAGCAGGGAAAGGATTGAGGGAAGTGGGAGTATCAGAGGCTATTCCCACCAATGTGTTGCTAGGCATGGACCTGGGGAGGATGGTGTCCCACTATGTTCCTCCCTTGCAAGTAAATGCTGCAGAGAAAGTGGAAGCAAGTGACCCACGTGAGATAACGTGCGAGGAGGGAAAATGTCCCAATGCACAGGACTGTAAATATGTGGCAGCTGTGACCCGGAGTCAGAATGCGGCTCAGACTCTGGCCGAGAGATTAGAGGGTGAGTCTCAGACAGAACTGCCAGGACAAGAGGCCCATACTGTGGTCCCAGAGCCTCCTCACATGGCAGACCCAACAAGGTCCTTGATAACAGACACTGAAGACTCAGCTTCAGACCAGCGCCTGGCAGTCACAGTAGGCCAGGGCCTGCAAGCTGAAAGTCAGAGCTTCCAGGAGGCCCTGCGGACAGATGTCAGTCTGGAAGAGCTCAGATGTCTTGCAGACCAACCCCCTGCTGCTTCTGGCAAAGAGAGAATATACTGGGACCAGGGCAGACTGTATACAGAGACTATCCCCACGGATACTACAGAACATTGGAACTATGAAAGGCGGCTGATCGTCCCTTATCCATTTAGGGAACAATTATTGAGAATTGCCCATGAAATTCCTTTGGCCAGACACCTTGGAATTAGTGTTGAGCGATACCGTCCAATACTTGAAAGTATCGGTATCGGATAGTATCGGCTGATACCCGAAAAGTATCGGATATCGCCGATACCGATACTCGATACCAATACAAGTCAATGGGACACCAAGTATCGGAAGGTATCCTGATGGTTCCCAGGGTCTGAAGGAGAGGAAACTCTCCTTCAGGCCCTGGGATCCATATTAATGTGTAAAATAAAGAATTAAAATAAAAAATATTGATATACTCACCTCTCCGGAGGCCCCTGCACCTCACCGCTGTTAACCGGCAGTCTTCTTTGCTTAAAATGAGCGCATTTAGGGCCTTCCATGACATCACGGCTTCTGATTGGTCGCGTGCCGCTCATGTGACCGCCACGCGACCAATCACAAGCCGTGACGTCATTCTCAGGTCCTAAATTCCTAGAATTAGGAATTTAGGACCTGAGAATGACGTCACGGCTTGTGATTGGTCGCGTGGCGGTCACATGAGCGGCACGCGACCAATCAGAAGCCGTGACGTCATGGAAGGTGCTGAACGCGCTCATTTTAAGCAAAGCAGGCTGCCGGTTACTACCAGGGTGTGTCAGAGGGTGAGTATATTCCTATTTTTTATTTTAATTCTTTATTTTTTACATGGATATGGATCCCAGGGCCTGAAGGAGAGTTTCCTCTCCTTCAGACCCTGGGAACCATACACTGGGAACTTCCGATTCCGATTCCCGATACCACAAAAGTATCGAATCTCGGTATCGGAATTCCGATACCGCAAGTATTGGCCGATACCCGATACTTGCGGTATCAGAATGCTCAACACTACTTGGAATACAAAAGACTAAAGCTCGCCTGACTCATAACTTCTATTGGCCCAAGATGGGGACAGATATTGCCAATTACTGTCGGTCATGTGTAGTTTGTCAGAAAGTTGGAAAGTCCGGGAATATACAGAAAGCTCCATTGATACCACTGCCTGTGACCGATGAGCCTTTCCAGGAAGTGGCTGTGGATATCATAGGACCACTTGCAATCCCTAGCAGCTCTGGCAAAAACTACATCCTCACAGTGGTGGACTATGCTACACGATACCCAGAAGCTGTGGCACTGTCCTCCATCTGAGCAGACAAAGTGGCGGATGCTTTACTGTGTTCTCTCATGTGGGTTTCCCCAGGGAAATGTTGACTGATCAGGGAACCCAGTTCATGTCCGAGCTGATGGAAAGCCTCTGTGAAAGAATACAAGTACAGCATTTTGTTTCCAGCGCCTATCATCCCCAAACCAACGGACTCTGCAAGCGTTTTAATGCAACATTAAAGCAAATGCTCAAAATGCTGGTGGAGACTGAAGGGAGAGACTGGGAACGGTACCTACCCCATCTGTTGTTTAACCCTACATAGAAATACTGCACGAAACAGGATCAATATCAAACAAAGTATTTTATTAAGTAAAAATTCTACTCATTGATAAACAAAGGAAAACTAAGAAGAAAAAAAGGAAGCATCAATTAGTATAAAGTTATAAAAACAGTTATATGTAGATAAAAAAAAACCTGACGAGGCCAATTAAAAATTTGATGACAAAGGGTTCAGAGAAAAGGAGCATAGCTTATCATTTCATTCAAACCATGTGGATATATTGTACGTAATTCCCAAATCCAACGGGCCTCCTTCTGGGCTAATAAACGTCCAACATTACCACCCCAAAGGTTCAAGTGAACACAGTCAATCCCCTTTACCTGAAGAACAGTGGGGTCACAGGCATGATGTTGTTTAAAATGTCTCGGTACACTTTTCAAAACCTCAACATTTTCTTCATCCTTAGCAGCCAATATATCTCTTACATGTTCCCTAACTCTGACCTTTAGGGCTCTCGTTGTCAGCCCAATGTAGACCTTAATACATGGACAGAACGCGTAATAAATCACGGCCATCGTTGAACATGTAATGGTGTGTGTTATTTTAAATATACGTCCATCTGTTGAAGTAAAGTCCCTTGCTGCCACAATATTAGGGCATGCCACGCATTTCCCACATGGCTTACATCCCCAGACTGATTGTGGTTTTTGTTGACCAGTGCAAAAAATGAGGGAATGGGTTTTAGGTGTATAATAACTCCTAACCTAACCTAACCTAATCCTATCACCCAAATTCGGGGATCTTCTGGCTGTTAGTGATGGTTTAGGCGTCAAATATAGCCTAAGTATAGGGTCAGCCAGAAGTATAGGCCAATGTTTTTCCATGATTTCATATAACTTGTTCCAATGAGAGTTATAAGTAGTGACCAGTCTTACCTGGTTAGTTGGTTCTTTTTTGTTAGATGAGTACAGTATTCCAGTATTCCTTACTCTATTGTATGCTCTTTTAATAGACCTTTTACTGTAACCTCTCCAAGAAACGTGCCTTCATCTCCTTTGCTCTGGCCTCAAAATCCGATATATCTGAACAAATTCTTCTAATGCGTAAAAACTGTGACGTTGAGTCTTTGTATACGAACATACGCCACCAGGATGGCTTGAGGGCGGTCTCTCAGTTTCTGACCATGACAGACCTATCGGCTGATGATTCTGAATTTTTGTTGGTTTTGTTGGAATTTTTACTTACAAAAATTGTTTTTCTGTTTAACGGGTCCTTTTTCCTACAGCTCCAGGGAACAGCAATGGGGGCGGCTTGTGCACCCTTTTATGCTAACCTGTTCCTGGGGCTGTGGGAAAGGGACCTGTTCTCGTCGGATCGGGGTGTCGATGGAGCGGGTCATTTTTTGGGCCCGCTACATCGACGACATTTTCCTGATCTGGCGAGGGACCCCTAATGAGTTAAAAAAAAAATTTCAAGACCTTAATAATAATGATTTAAATATTCATTTATCTTTTAATTTCAGTTATCAGGTTGAATTTTTGGATGTGTTGGTCAGGAGGGGCCCTGATGGTCTTTTGTCTTCCGATGCCTTCTGTAAGGTCACGGCTGTCAACTCAGTTCTTCATGCTAGTTCCTCGCATCCTCCACATGTGGTCAATGCTGTCCCCACTGGACAGTTTTTACGCATTAGAAGAATTTGTTCAGATATATCGGATTTTGAGGCCAGAGCAAAGGAGATGAAGGCACGTTTCTTGGAGAGAGGTTACAGTAAAAGGTCTATTAAAAGAGCATACAATAGAGCAAGGAATACGGATTGGAACCAGGTACTATACTCATCTAACAATACAGAACCAACTAACCAGGTAAGACTGGTTACTACTTATAACTCTCATTGGAACAAGTTATATGAAATCATGGAAAAACATTGGCCTATACTTCTGGCTGACCCTATACTTAGGCTATATTTGACGCCTAAACCATCACTAACAGCCAGAAGATCCCCGAATTTGGGTGATATGTTGGTTAGGAGTTATTATACACCTAAAACCCATTCCCTCATTTTTTGCACTGGTCAACAAAAACCACAATCAGTCTGGGGATGTAAGCCATGTGGGAAATGCGTGGCATGCCCTAATATTGTGGCAGCAAGGGACTTTACTTCAACAGATGGACGTATATTTAAAATAACACACACCATTACATGTTCAACGATGGCCGTGATTTATTACGCGTTCTGTCCATGTATTAAGGTCTACATTGGGCTGACAACGAGAGCCCTAAAGGTCAGAGTTAGGGAACATGTAAGAGATATATTGGCTGCTAAGGATGAAGAAAATGTTGAGGTTTTGAAAAGTGTACCGAGACATTTTAAACAACATCATGCCTGTGACCCCACTGTTCTTCAGGTAAAGGGGATTGACTGTGTTCACTTGAACCTTTGGGGTGGTAATGTTGGATGTTTATTAGCCCAGAAGGAGGCCCGTTGGATTTGGGAATTACGTACAATATATCCACATGGCTTGAATGAAATGATAAGCTGTTGTGAATTCCGTTCTCGAACTCCCTCCTGTGGTCATGAATGGTACTTCGGTGAGTTGTGTCCGTGAACTCCCTCTGGTGGCTGTGAGCGGAGCTGCTGGTTCTGAGATTCCTTCCCTACCTGCCCTCATTTAAGGCTAGGCTGGCTTCTCTATTTAACTCCACTCAGATCGTTACTCCATGCCAGCTGTCAATATTCTAGTACTGGTTCAGATCTCTCCTGGATCTTTCTGAGGACCTGTCTACTCCAGCGAAGCTAAGTTCCTGCTTGTTCATTTGTTACATATGGTTTTTCTTGCTAAGTTCTAGTCCAGCTTGCTATCATGAAACTGCCTGGCTAGCTGGAAGCTCTGGGGGTGCAGAGTGGCACCACTGCACCGTGAGTCGGTGCGGGGGTATTTTTTGCACACTCTGCGTGGTTTTGTAGTTTTTTGTGTTGACCGCAAATGTAGCGCCCCCACCGCCGCAGGGCCGAGGGGTACCCGGTACCGGGCCTCTGAGTCTCTGCTCTGGGGTCGTCACGGCGGCTAGGCCCCGGTCCGTGACCCTGCCGTGGGGCGCACAGTCTATAGGTGTGGAGTGTGATGATAATGGTGGTGCAGTTGTGGGGTGCAGGTCGCGGTAAAATAACGAGGACACCAGGTTGCAGTCTCTTTACCTCTTTATTGAAGATCTCTGGGTCCTCAGTCCAGAATACGGTTCACCAGGCTGCGCAAGTCCGGCCGGTCCGATGGCACCTCCAGAGTTCTCTTCACAGGTGGAAATCTGTGCCTTCCTGCTTGCGCTATGTGTTGTGGTCCTTCCCTGCTGTGCTTACGGAAAGTCCCCACAACTGTTGTGTCTGTTTCTTAAGTTCCCTCACAACTCGATTAGATGATGTTCTGCTAATCCTCCGTCCCTCCCTGATGTTCTGGTTGGAACGGCACCCGTTTGACGGGTAGGCTCGGAGCTCTTCCGGGACCCTAGAGTCGCCCCTCTCCACAAGTTGCCCCCCAAGACTGCATAGGTGATTTAGGTGAGACAGCCCGCCTTAGACTGACTGTCCTGCCGCTGTTTAGAGTATTGCTTGAAGCTGAATGTTATAATACTCTCTCGGCGTTCCGGCCACCGGTTGTGCGCCTCAGTAGGATGTTGCCTCGGTCTTACAGCACGACTCCTACTGGTATCCTCCTATCGCTTTGATCTCGTTTCTCACTCAGCACAATCTATCTCGCTTCTGATCCTTCCTTGGGCACCGCCGCTACCCGGAGCAGGCACGGTCCCGTTACGTTCGTTCAAGTTGCCAAGCCTCTGTCAGGATCCCACCCCTGACAGAGACCCTACTGTATCTTCCCCTACAACACCCTCTGCCACCAGGTGTTGTCTGGTCCAACCCAGTCAGCTTTCTGTCTAACTTCCTGCCTGACCCCCAGTTTACCCACAATGGTGGGGAGTGGCCTAGTGAATAGAACCCTTTGCTCCCCCCGGAGGCCCGACTGTGAAATGTATTGGTGTCTGTGATACCTGGTCAGATGAACTCCTTCAGTGCCATCAGACGTACCATAGCTCCCCTTAGTGGCGGAGCCATAGTACTGCAACGACCAGGACTCTGGGGCGCTGCACAAAGATCCCTTTTCTATCCTCAATCTGTTTAGTTAGACTGGCCTCCTTTTGCTAAAGCCTATTTCATCCTGTGTTTGTGATTTCCTCTTAACTCACAGTCAATACTTGTGGGGGGCTGCTTTTACCTTTGGGGAAATTTCTCTGAAGCAAGTGAGGCTTTGTTTCCTTTCTTTAGGGGTAGTTAGCTCTTAGGCTGTGAAGAGGCGTCTAGGCAGAGTCAGGCACGCTCCACGGCTATTTCTAGTTGTGTTGATAGGAGTAGGGTTTGCGGTCTGCAGAGTTCCCATTTCCCCAGAGCTCGTCCCGATTCCGTGTTTAACTATCAGGTCATTCCTGGTGCACCTAACCACCAGGTCCATAACAGTACAGCTGGCCCACAAAATGTAAATGCATCTCAATAGAGGGAAAAGAGAAGTTCTGAGACCATTTTTTTTTTCTCTGCAGTGTGTTTTGCCTTTCTTTTCCCCTTAAACTCTGGGTGGTTCAGAACTCAGGTGTGGATATGGACATTCAAGGTCTGTCCTCTAGTGTAGATCAACTCGCTGCAAAGGTACAAAACATTCAAGATTATGTAGTTCAGAATCCTATGTTGGAGCCTAGAATTCCAATTCCTGATTTGTTTTCTGGGGATAGATCTAAATTTCTGAATTTCAAAAACAATTGTAAACTGTTTCTTGCTCTGAAACCTCGCTCTTCTGGTGACCCTATTCAGCAAGTAAGAATCATTATTTCTTTGTTGCGTGGTGACCCTCAAGACTGGGCATTCGCCCTGGCGCCAGAAGATCCTGCATTGTGTAATGCGTTTTTTCTGGCGCTGGGATTGCTTTATGATGAACCGAATTCTGTGGATCAGGCAGAGAAAATTTTGCTGGCTTTGTGTCAGGGTCAGGATGAAGCGGAGGTATATTGCCAGAAGTTCAGAAAGTGGTCTGTGCTTACTCAGTGGAATGAGTGTGCCCTGGCAGCAATTTTCAGAAAGGGTCTTTCTGAAGCCCTTAAGGATGTTATGGTGGGGTTCCCCACGCCTGCTGGTCTGAATGAATCAATGTCCTTGGCCATACAGATCGATCGGCGCTTACGTGAGCGCAAAACTGTGCACCATTTGGCGGTATCCTCTGAGCAGGGGCCTGAGCCTATGCAATGTGATAGGACTTTGACCAGAGCTGAACGGCAAGAACATAGACGTCAGAATGGGCTGTGTTATTACTGTGGTGACTCCACTCATGCTATCTCTGATTGTCCTAAGCGCACTAAGCGGTTCGCTAGGTCCGTCACCATTGGTACTGTACAGCCTAAATTTCTTTTGTCCGTTACTCTGATTTGCTCTTTGTCATCCTATTCTGTTATGGCATTTGTGGATTCAGGCGCTGCCCTGAATTTGATGGACTTAGAGTTTGCCAGGCGCTGTGGTTTTTTCTTGGAGCCCTTGCAGCATCCCATTCCTTTGAGGGGAATTGATGCTACGCCTTTGGCCAAGAATAAGCCTCAGTACTGGACCCAGTTGACCATGTGCATGGCTCCTGCGCATCAGGAGGATATTTGCTTTTTGGTGTTGCATAATCTGCATGATGTGGTCGTGTTGGGTTTGCCATGGCTGCAGGTCCATAATCCAGTATTGGATTGGAAATCAATGTTGGTGTCCAGTTGGGGCTGTCAAGGGGTACATGGGGATGTTTCATTGTTGTCAATTTCTTCCTCCACTCCTTCTGAAGTCCCTGAGTTTTTGTCGGATTACCGGGATGTATTTGATGAGCCCAAGTCTAGTACCCTACCTCCTCATAGGGATTGTGATTGTGCTATTAATTTGATTCCTGGTAGCAAGTTCCCTAAGGGACGACTTTTCAATTTGTCTGTGCCAGAACACGCCGCTATGCGGAGTTATATAAAGGAGTCCTTGGAGAAAGGGCATATTCGCCCGTCGTCATCACCATTGGGAGCAGGGTTCTTTTTTGTCACCAAGAAGGATGGTTCTCTGAGACCTTGTATAGATTACCGCCTTCTTAATAAAATCACGGTCAAATTTCAGTACCCTTTGCCTCTACTGTCTGATTTATTTGCTCGGATTAAGGGGGCTAGTTGGTTAACCAAGATAGACCTTCGAGGTGCGTATAATCTCGTGCGTATTAAACAGGGCGATGAATGGAAAACAGCATTTAATACGCCCGAGGGCCATTTTGAGTACCTGGTGATGCCATTTGGCCTTTCTAATGCTCCCTCTGTGTTTCAGTCCTTTATGCATGACATCTTCCGAAAGTATCTGGATAGATTCATGATCGTATATTTGGATGATATTTTGGTCTTTTCGGATGATTGGGAGTCCCATGTGAAGCAGGTCAGAATGGTGTTCCAGGTCCTTCGTGCTAATTCCTTGTTTGTGAAGGGATCTAAGTGTCTCTTTGGAGTTCAGAAGGTTTCCTTTTTGGGTTTAATTTTTTCCCCTTTTACTATCGAGATGGATCCTGTTAAAGTCCAAGCTATTTATGATTGGACTCGGCCTACATCTGTGAAGAGCCTTCAGAAATTTCTGGGCTTTGCCAATTTTTACCGTCGCTTCATCGCTAATTTTTCTAGTGTTGTTAAACCGTTGACTGATTTGACCAAGAAGGGTGCTGATGTGGTGAATTGGTCCTCTGCGGCCGTTGAGGCTTTTCAGGAGTTGAAACGTCGTTTCTCTTCAGCTCCTGTGTTGTGTCAGCCAGATGTTTCGCTCCCTTTTCAGGTCGAGGTTGATGCTTCTGAAATTGGAGCAGGGGCTGTTTTGTCTCAGAGAAGTTCTGATTGCTCTGTAATGAAGCCATGCGCTTTCTTTTCAAGAAAGTTTTCGCCTGCTGAGTGTAATTATGATGTTGGCAATCGGGAGTTGTTGGCTATGAAGTGGGCATTCGAGGAGTGGCGACATTGGCTTGAAGGAGCCAAGCATCGCGTGGTGGTCTTGACAGATCACAAGAATCTGACTTATCTCGAGTCTGCCAAGCGGTTTAATCCTAGACAGGCTCGTTGGTCGCTGTTTTTCTCCCGTTTCAATTTTGTGGTTTCGTACCTTCCGGGTTCTAAGAATGTGAAGGCTGATGCCCTTTCAAGGAGTTTTGTGCCTGATTCTCCTGGGGTTCCTGAGCCAGCTGGTATTCTCAGAGAGGGGGTAGTTCTGTCTGCCATCTCCCCTGATTTGCGGCGGGTGCTGCAGGAGTTCCAGGCTGATAGACCTGACCGTTGTCCAGCGGAGAAACTGTTTGTCCCTGATAGATGGACTAATAGAGTTATCTCTGAGGTTCATTGTTCGGTGTTGGCTGGTCATCCTGGGATTTTTGGTACCAGAGATTTGGTGGCTAGGTCCTTTTGGTGGCCTTCTTTGTTGCGGGATGTGCGTTCTTTTGTGCAGTCTTGTGGGACTTGTGCTCGGGCTAAGCCCTGCTGTTCTCGTGCCAGTGGGTTACTTTTGCCCTTGCCGGTCCCGAAAAGGCCCTGGACGCATGTTTCCATGGATTTTATTTCAGATCTTCCTGTTTCTCAAAGGATGTCGGTCATCTGGGTGGTTTGTGATCGCTTCTCTAAAATGGTCCATTTGGTACCCTTGCCTAAATTGCCTTCTTCCTCTGATTTGGTTCCATTATTTTTCCAACATGTGGTTCGTTTGCATGGCATTCCGGAGAACATCGTGTCTGACAGAGGTTCCCAGTTTGTTTCAAGGTTTTGGCGTTCCTTTTGTGCTAGGATGGGCATTGATTTGTCTTTTTCTTCGGCTTTCCATCCTCAGACAAATGGCCAAACCGAACGAACCAATCAGACTTTGGAAACTTATCTGAGATGTTTTGTTTCTGCGGATCAGGATTATTGGGTGACCTTCTTGCCATTGGCTGAGTTCGCCCTTAATAATCGGGCCAGTTCGGCTACTTTGGTTTCGCCTTTTTTTTGTAATTCTGGTTTTCATCCTCGTTTTTCTTCAGGGCAGGTTGAGCCTTTGGACTGTCCTGGTGTGGATTCTGTGGTGGACAGGTTGCAACAAATTTGGACTCATGTGGTGGACAATTTGACCTTGTCCCAAGAGAAGGCTCAACGTTTCGCTAACTGCCGTCGCCGTGTTGGTCCCCGACTTCGTGTTGGGGATTTGGTTTGGTTATCATCTCATTATGTTCCTATGAAGGTTTCTTCTCCTAAGTTTAAGCCTCGTTTCATTGGTCCTTATAAGATTTCTGAAATTCTTAATCCTGTATCATTTCGTTTGGCCCTTCCTGCTTCTTTTGCCATCCATAATGTGTTCCATAGGTCGTTGCTGCAGAGATATGTGGCGCCTATGGTTCCCTCCGTTGATCCTCCTGCTCCTGTGTTGGTCGAGGGGGAGTTGGAGTATGTGGTGGAGAAGATTTTGGATTCTCGTATTTCGAGACGAAAACTTCAGTACTTGGTCAAATGGAAGGGCTATGGTCAGGAGGATAATTCCTGGGTTGTTGCCTCTGATGTCCATGCTGCCGATTTAGTTCGTGCCTTTCATTTGGCTCGTCCTGATCGGCCTGGGGGCTCTGGTGAGGGTTCGGTGACCCCTCCTCAAGGGGGGGGTACTGTTGTGAATTCCGTTCTCGAACTCCCTCCTGTGGTCATGAATGGTACTTCGGTGAGTTCTGTCCGTGAACTCCCTCTGGTGGCTGTGAGCAGAGCTGCTGGTTCTGAGATTCCTTCCCCACCTGCCCTCGTTTAGGGCTAGGTTGGATTCTCTATTTAACTCCACTCAGATCGTTACTCTATGCCAGCTGTCAATGTTCTAGTACTGGTTCAGATCTCTCCTGGATCTTTCTGAGGACCTGTCTACTCCAGCGAAGCTAAGTTCCTGCTTGCTGATTTGTTACATATGGTTTTTCTTGCTAAGTTCTACTCCTACTCTACTCTACTCTACTCATGAAACTGCCTGGCTAGCTGGAAGCTCTGGGGGTGCAGAGTGGCACCACCGCACCGTGAGTCGGTGCGGGGGTATTTTTTGCACACTCTGCGTGGTTTCGTAGTTTTTTGTGTTGACCGCAAAGATCCCTTTTCTATCCTCAATCTGTTTAGTTAGACTGGCCTCCCTTTGCTAAAGCCTATTTCATCCTGTGTTTGTGATTTCCTCTTAACTCACAGTCAATACTTGTGGGGGGCTGCTTTTACCTTTGGGGAAATTTCTCTGAGGCAAGTGAGGCTTTGTTTCCTTTCTTTAGGGGTAGTTAGCTCTTAGGCTGTGAAGAGGCGTCTAGGCAGAGTCAGGCACGCTCCACGGCTATTTCTAGTTGTGTTGATAGGAGTAGGGTTTGCGGTCAGCAGAGTTCCCATTTCCCCAGAGCTCGTCCCGATTCCGTGTTTAACTATCAGGTCATTCCTGGTGCACCTAACCACCAGGTCCATAACAATAAGCTACGCTCCTTTTCTCTGAACCCTTTGTCATCAAATTTTTAATTGGTCTCGTCAGGGGTTTTTTTTATCTACATATAACTGTTTTTATAATTTTATACTAATTGATGTTTCCTTTTTTTCTTCTTACTTTTCCTTTGTTTATCAATGAGTAGAATTTTTCTGCTATGGCTGTCCTTGTGGTGAATAATTAATTTTTCTGCATTATGAAGAGGATCCTGTATGAATGCTGGGGACATCTAGTTTATGGACTATAGGATGTTCACATCATACACATTGCACTGTATTTTTGTTTTTATATATGTATATAATTATTCATTATGGTTGCATATTAACTTTATATGTATTTGCAATAATTCATTTATACACTGTATTATTGCACTTGTTTGCACTTTATAGCTTCTATTCAATATTTTATGAATAGTTTACATTTTTAATCATGCCATTTTATATGCTAATAAAAAATATCAATGTTATTTGTTATATTATATTGTAAGCACTGATGCACTTTTATATACTATTAACCTGCCGTTTGCATTTATATGATAGTATTTCCTTGTATCCTCCTTTTGGCCTGTGCGCATGCCTGTTGTGTCTGGTCGCTTACCATCACTGACGGCGTCTCCATCGCAACTTTTTTCATATGCGGGCAGGGACCTGCCCGCGTCACTGTGGGAGGTTCCCTGTTTGATCACATGGCGATGACGCACTCGGTGATGTGGACGCTTCTCGTCCCGACTGGGCATGCACCGATATACGGCCAGCATTTGGCGTCACTACAATGACTGGACCTTATTGGGTGGCCCTCTGTATTTATACTACAACAAGACCTGATGACGCCACTCCCCCGGAAGAAGGCACGCACGCCGAAACGCACGTCGGGGTGGTGGCGCCGTGGGTCTGAGGTACAGTAAATATGCTTTACAAATGTTATTTACTTTCCTAATGTCTGCTTTGGTGTTGCTGCTGGATGCTTTTTACCAGATCAGTGTATTCTTATTAATTATATGAACCCACTACTCACACCAATCACTTTCTAATTGTGACATTGGTATTAATATTAGCATGTTTATAGCCTCTGACCTGCGGCCCCAATGTATTTGTCACCTTTCAGAGTATCCTATTTATTGTGTGGTATTCTTCTAATTTTGTTTACTTAATAAAATACTTTGTTTGATATTGATCCTGTTTCGTGCAGTATTTCTATCTAGGGTTTATCGCACTGTTGCATGGGATTTTGTTATATACTGATCCCCTATATGGGCACAGGTGTATTGTGTATGACACGCTGTGTATTGTGTATCAATTTTGGTTCCCATCTGTTGTTTGCCTACAGAGAGGTACCCCAGGCATCTACTGGATTCTCCCCCTTTGAACTGGTTTATGGGAGGAGGGTCAGGGGGCCACTTGATTTGATTAAGGACTGTTGGGAGGACGACCCCAGAACTACTGGAATCTCAGTGGTCGAATATTTACTGCGGCTCAGAGAGAGAATGCAAAAACAAAGCAACCTCGCCCATGAGAACGTGATGCAGGCCCAAATCAGCCAGAAGGTCTGGTACGACCGTAATGAGGGCCTACGAGGAGAGGCAGAAGGTTTGGGTGTTGGTCCCTATGTTACAGAATAAATTGCAGGCCGCATCGAAGGGACCATACACTGTACATAAGTGGCTGAATGATGTTAATTATGACCCCACATGATGCTCAATACTGTATAATGGCCCCACATGATGCTCAATACTGTATAATGGCCCCCGCATGATGCTCAATACTGTATAATAGCCACACATGATGCTCCATACTGTATAATAGCCACACATGATGCTCCATACTGTATAATGGCCACACATGATGCTCCATACTGCATAATGACCCCACATGATGCTCAATACTGTATAATGGCCACACATGATGCTCCATACTGTATGATGGCCCACCCCCACTCCCATCTTGTATGCATGGCTCATCTCCCCCCCTCCCATCTTGTATGCATGGCTCATCTCCCCCTCTCCCATCCTGTATGCATGGATCATCTCCCCCTCTCCCTGTATGCATGGCTCATCTCCCCTCCTCCCTGTATGCATGGCTCATCTTCCCCCCTCCTGTATGCATGGCTCATCTCCCCCCCTCCTGCATGCACAGCTCATCTCCCGCCCCTCCTGTATGCATGGCTCATCTCCCCCTTGTATGCATGGCTCATGCCCCCCCTCCCTGTATGCATGGCTTATCTCCCCCCTGTATGCATGGCTCATCTCCCCCCTTGTATGCATGGCTCATCTCCCCCCTCCCTGTATGCATGGCTCATCTCCCTGTTATGATCCGGTGGTAGGATCTCAAAACTGACCTGACACATAGGACCAGAATATAGGACAAGTTCTGGGGATGTGGAAGCTATACTGACCGCAATCCTGATCCTATCCACAAACACTAAAGGCAGCTGTGGAGCGTTCCTAAAATCCTAGACGCCTTGTTCACAGCCTGAGAAACTGACTACCCCTAGAGAGAAAGCAAAGACCTCACTTACCTCAGAGAAATGACCCCAAAGTTTTAGTCAGCCCCCCACAAATAATAACGGTGAGTTAAGGGGAAAAGATAAACGTAGAAATGAAACAGGTTCAGCAAATGAGGCCCGCTAACACTAGATAGACTGAAAATAGATAGGGGTCTGTGCGGTCAGTACAAAAACTATCAAAAATAAACCACGCAGAGAATACAAGAACCCCCACACCGACTCACGATGTGAGGGGCGCACTCTGCACCCCAGAACTAACCAGCAAGCGAAAAATCACATATAAGCAAGCTGGACTGAACTCATCATATACAGAGAAACGTTTTCAAGGAAATAATGAGCAAAATGAACAAACAAACTTAACTTCTCCAGCAGGAGACTGATCACAAGGAATATTCAGGAGCTCTCAGAAACAGGACTGAATACACCGACAGCAGGCAACAAATGAAGGGCCAGGTGAATTAAATAGGCCCAGCATAGCAGGAAATGAAGAAGCTGAGCCCAGCCAAGACCAGCCATATCGCTAAAGGCCACCAGAGGGAGCCCCAGAACAAACTCACACAATACCGCTCATGACCACAGGAGGGAGCCCGAGAACGGAATTCACAACAGTACCCCCCCCTTGAGAAGGGGTCACCGAACCCTCACCAGAGCTCCCAGGCCGATCAGGACGAGCCGAATGAAAGGCACGGACCAAATCGGCCGCATGGACATCGGAGGCGACAACCCAGGAATTATCCTCCTGACCATAGCCCTTCCATTTAACTAAGTACTGAAGCTTCCGTCTCGAAATACGAGAATCCAAGATCTTCTCCACCACATACTCCAACTCCCCCTCGACCAAGACCGGAGCAGGAGGATCAACAGAAGGGACCACAGGCACCACGTATCTCCGCAACAAAGACCTATGGAACACATTATGAATGGCAAACGATGTTGGAAGGTCCAAACGAAATTACACAGGGTTGAGGTTTTCCAAAATCTTATAAGGACCGATGAAACGAGGCTTGAACTTAGGAGAGGAAACCTTCATTGGGACATAACGAGAAGACAACCATACCAAATCCCCCACACGAAGTCGGGGACCCACACAGCGATGGCGGTTAGCAAAGGGCTGAGCCTTCTCCTGGGACGTCAAATTGTCCACCACATGGTTCCAAATCTGCTGCAACCTATCCACCACAGAATCCACCCCAGGACAGTCAGAGGGCTCAACCTGACCCGAGGAAAAACGGATGAAAACCAGAATTGCAAAAGAACGGTGAAACCAAAGTAGCAGAACTAGCCCGATTATTGAGGGCGAACTCAGCCAATGGCAGAAAAGTCACCCAATCATCCTGATCAGCAGAAACAAAACATCTCAAATAAGTTTCCAAGGTCTGATTAGTTCTTCAGTTTGGCCATTCGTCTGAGGATGGAAGGCCGACGAAAAAGACAATTCAATGCCCATCTTAGCACAAAAGGACCGCCAAAATCTGAACACAAACTGGGATCCTCTGTCAGACACAATGTTCTCCGGAATACCATGTAAACGAACCACATTCTGAAAAAACAGTGGCACCAAATCGGAGGAGGAAGGCAGCTTAGGCAAGGGTACCAAATGGACCATCTTAGAAAAACGATCACAAACCACCCAGATGACAGACATCCTCTGAGAGACAGGAAGATCCAAAATAAAATCCATGGAAATATGCGTCCAAGGCCTCTTCGGGACAGGCAAAGGCAAAAGCAATCCACTGGCACGAGAACAGCAAGGCTTGGCCCGAGCACAAATCCCACAGGACTGCACAAAGGAACGCACATCCCGCGACAAGGAAGGCCACCAAAAGGACCTCGCCACCAAATCTCTGGTACCAAAAATCCCAGGATGACCCGCCAACACTGAAGAATGAACCACGGAAATAACTCTACTGGTCCATCTGTCCGGGACAAACAGTCTCTCCGGTGGACAACGGTCAGGTCTATTGGCCTGAAACTCCTGCAACACCCGTCGCAGATCAGGAGAGATGGCAGACAAAATCACCCCCTCTTTGAGGACACCAGTTGGTTCAGAAACTTCCGGGGAGTCAGGTACAAAACTCCTAGAAAGTGCATCAGCCTTCACGTTTTTCGAACCCGGAAGATATGAAACCACGAAATTGAAACGAGAGAACAACAGCGACCATCGAGCCTGTCTCGGATTCAACCATTTGGCAGACTCGAGATAAGTCAAATTCTTGTGATCAGTCAAGACCACCACACGATGCTTGGCTCCCTCAAGCCAATGTCACCACTCCTCAAATGCCCACTTCATTGCTAACAACTCACGATTACCAACATCATAATTCCGCTCGGCAGGCGAAAACTTTCTTGAAAAGAAAGCACATGGTCTCATCACAGAGCCATCAGAGCTTCTCTGCGACAAGACAGCCCCTGCTCCAATCTCAGAAGCATCAACCTCGACCTGAAAGGGAAGAGAGACATCGGGCTGGCGCAAGACAGGAGCCGAAGAAAACCGACGTTTCAGCTCCTGAAAGGCCTCCACGGCCGCAGGAGACCAATTCGTCACATCAGAACCCTTCTTGGTCAAATCCGTCAAAGGCTTAACCACGCCAGAAAAATTAGTGATGAAGCGACGGTAAAAATTAGCAAAACCCAAGAACTTCTGAAGACTCTTCACAGATGTAGGTTGAGTCCAGTCATGAATAGCCTGGACCTTGACTGGATCCATCTCAATAGTAGAAGGAGAAAAAATAAAGCCCAAAAAGGAAATTTTCTGGACTCCGAAGAGACATTTAGAGCCCTTCACAAACAAGGCATTGGCACGCAGGACCTGAAATACCATCCTGACCTGCTTCACATGAGACTCCCAATCATCAGAAAAGACCAAAATATCATCCAGGTACACAATCATAAATCTATCCAGATACTCTCGGAAGATGTCGTGCATGAAGGACTGAAACACAGAGGGGGCATTAGAAAGCCCAAAAGGCATCACCAAGTACTCAAAATGGCCTTCGGGCGTATTAAATGCTGTTTTCCATTCATCGCCCTGCTTTATGCGCACAAGATTATACGCTCCTCGAAGATCTATCTTGGTGAACCAACTGGCCCCCCTAATCCGGGCAAACAGATCGGACAACAGTGGCAAGGGGTACTGAAATTTGACCGTGATGTTATTTAGAAGGCGATAATCTATACAGGGTCTCAGAGAACCATCCTTCTTGGCCACAAAAAAGAACCCTGCACCCAAAGGAGACGAGGACGGGCGAATATGCCCCTTCTCCAAGGACTCCTTTATATAACTCCGCATAGCGGCATGTTCTGGTACAGATAAACTAAAAAGTCGTCCCTTAGGGAACTTACTACCAGGAATCAGATTTATAGCACAATCACAATCCCTATGAGGAGGTAGGGCACTGGATTTGGGCTCATCAAATACATCCTGGTAGTCTGACAAAAATTCAGGGACTTCAGAAGGAGTAGAAGAAGCAATTGACACCAAAGGGGCATCGCCATGAATTCCCTGGCAACCCCAACTTGACACAGACATTTCTTTCCAATCCAGGACTGGATTATGAGCTTGCAGCCATGGCAGACCCAACACGACAACATCATGCAAATTATGTAGCACAAGAAAGCGAATCACCTCCTGATGTGCAGGAGCCATGCACATAGTCACTTGAGTCCAGTACTGAGGTTTATTCTTGGCCAATGGCGTAGCATCAATTCCCCTTAGTGGAATAGGGAATTGTAAAGGCTCCAAGATAAAACCACAGCGCCTGGCAAATGACAAATCCATCAAATTCAGGGCGGCACCTGAATCCACAAAAGCCATAACTGAGTAGGATGACAGAGAGCAAATCAAAGTAACAGACAAAATGAATTTAGGTTGTACAGTACCAATGGTGACAGACTTGGCGAGCCTCTTTGTGCGCTTAGAACACTCTGAGATAACATGAGCAGCATCACCACAGTAAAAGCACAACCCATTCTGACGTCTGAGGTTTTGCCGTTCAACTCTGGTCAGAGTCCTGTCGCATTGCATAGGCTCAGGTTTCTGCTCAGAAAATACCGCCAGATTATGCACAGGTTTGCGTTCCCGCAAACGCCGATCAATCTGAATGGCCAAAGACATTGACTCATTCAGACCCGCAGGCGTGGGGAACCCCACTATAACATCTTTAAGGGCTTCAGAAAGACCCTTTCTGAAAATCGCCGCCAGGGCGCACTCATTCCATTGAGTGAGCACAGATCACTTCCTAAACTTCTGACAGTAAACCTCTGCTTCATCTTGACCCTGAGAGAGAGCCAGCAAAACCTTCTCTGCTTGGTCTACCAAATTTGGTTCCTCATAAAGCACTCCAAGCGCCAGAAAAAACGCATCCACATTTAGCAATGCAGGATCTCCTGGCGCCAGAGAGAATGCCCAATCTTGAGGGTCACCACGTAACAAAGAAATAATAATTTTAACCTGCTGAACAGAGTCACCAGAGGAGTGAGGTCTCAGAGAAAGGAATAACTTACAATGATTCTTAAAGTTCAAAAACCTAGATCTATCTCCGGAAAACCGTTCAGGAATAGGTATTTTAAGCTCTGACATAGGACTGCTGACTACATAACCCTGAATGCCCTGCACCCTTGCAGTGAGATGATCCACACTAGAAGACAGACTCTGAATGTCCATATCTGCAACTGAATTCAGAACCACCCAAAGATTAAGGGGAGAGGAGAGGCTAAACACAGTGCAGAGGAAAAAAAAAAAATGACTTCAGGATTTCTCTTCTCCCTCTTCTGCTGCATTAACACTTTGTGGCCTGCTGTACTGTTATGATCCGGTGGTAGGATCTCAAAACTGACCTGACACATAGGACCAGAATATAGGACACGTTCTGGGGATGTGGAAGCTATACTGACCGCAATCCTGATCCTATGCACAAATACTAAAGGCAGCTGTGGAGCGTTCCTAAAATCCTAGACGCCTCGTTCACAGCCTGAGAAACTGACTACCCCTAGAGAGAAAGCAAAGACCTCACTTGCCTCAGAGAAATGACCCCAAAGTTTTAGTCAGCCCCCCACAAATAATAGCGGTGAGTTAAGGGGAAAAGATAAACGTAGAAATGAAACAGGTTCAGCAAATGAGGCCCGCTAACACTAGATAAACTGAAAATAGATAGGAGTCTGTGCGGTCAGTACAAAAACTATCAAAAATAAACCACGCAGAGAATACAAGAACCCCCACACCGACTCACGATGTGAGGGGCGCACTCTGCACCCCAGAACTAACCAGCAAGCGAAAAGTCACATATAAGCAAGCTGGACTGAACTCATCATATACAGAGAAACGTTTTCAAGGAAATAATGGGCAAAATGAACAAACAAACTTAACTTCTCCAGCAGGAGACTGATCACAAGGAATATTCAGGAGCTCTCAGAAACAGGACTGAATACACCGACAGCAGGCAACAAATGAAGGGCCAGGTGAATTAAATAGGCCCAGCATAGCAGGAAATGAAGAAGCTGAGCCCAGCCATATCGCTAAAGGCCACCAGAGGGAGCCCCAGAACAAACTCACACAATACCGCTCATGACCACAGGAGGGAGCCCGAGAACGGAATTCACAACATCTCCCACCCTGTATGCATGGCTCATCTCCCCCCTCCTGTATGCATGGCTCATCTTCCCCCTCCCTGTATGCATGGCTCATCTCCCCCCTGTATGCATGGCTCATCTCCCCCCTCCTGTATGCATGGCTCATTTCCCCCCTCCCTTGTATGCATGGCTCATCTCCCCCCCCTCTTGTATGCATGGCTCATCTCCCCCCTCCTGTATGCATGGCTCATCTCCCCCCTCCTGTATGCATGGCTCATTTGCCCCCTCCCTTGTATGCATGGCTCATCTCCCTCCTCTTGTATGCATGGCTCATTTCCCCCCTCCTGTATGCATGGCTCATCTCCCCCCTCTTATATGCATGGCTCATCTCCCTCCCCTCTTGTATGCATGGCTCATCTCCCCCGTCTTGTATGCATGGCTCATCTCCCCCCTCCTGTATGCATGGCTCATCTCCCCCCTCCTGTATGCATGGCTCATCTCTCCCCCTCCTGTATGCATGGCTTATCTCCCCCCTCCTGTATGCATGGCTCATCTCCCCCTTGTATGCATGGCTCATCTCCTCCCCTCTTGTATGCATGGCTCATCTCCCCCTCCTGTATGCATGGCTCATCTCCCGCCCATCCTGTGTGCATGGCTCATCCCCCTTGTATGCATGGCTCATCTCCCCCCCTCTTGTATGCATGGCTCATCTCCCCCCTCCCTGTATGCATGGCTCATCTCCCCCCCTCTTCTATGCATGGCTCATCTCCCCCCTCCTGTATGCATGGCTCATCTCCCCCCTCTTATATGCATGGCTCATCTCCCTCCCCTCTTGTATGCATGGCTCATCTCCCCCCTCCTGTATGCATGGCTCATCTCCCCCCTCCTGTATGCATGGCTCATCTCTCCCCCTCCTGTATGCATGGCTCATCTCTACCCTCCTGTATGCATGGCTCATCTCCCCCCTTGTATGCATGGCTCATCTCCTCCCCTCTTGTATGCATGGCTCATCTGTTGTGAATTAGACTTTTTTGGCTCCCTCTTGTGGTCACTAGTGATATGACTCTGGGATTGTCTTTCCTCAGTTTGGCACCCACCTGGGTCGTTAGTCCAGGGGTGTTGCTATATAGACTTCCTGGATTCTCAGTCCAGTGCCTGGCATCGTTGTAATCAGTTCCTTTCTGTTTGCTCCTGTCTGCTGGTCCTGGTTCTTGCAAAATTAAGCTAAGTCATGCTTCTTTGTTTTTTGTTATTTGCATTGCTCTTATTTCTTGTCCAGCTTGTACTAAATGTGATTCCTGATTTTGCTGGAAGCTCTAGGGGGCTGGTGTTCTCCCCCCGGGCCGTTAGACGGTTCGGGGGTTCTTGAATATCCAGCGTGGAAATTTTGATAGGGTTTTTGCTGACCGTATAAGTCATCTTACTATATTCTGCTATTAGTCAGTGGGCCTCTCTTTGCTAAATATCTAGTTCATTCTTATGTTTGTCTTTTCTCCTTACCTCACCGTTATTATTTGTTGGGGGCTTGTATCCAACTTTTGGGGTCTTTTCTCTGGAGGCAAGAAAGGTCTATTTTTTCCCTTCTAGGGTTAGTTAGTTCTCCGGCTGGCGCGAGACGTCTAGAACCAACGTAGGCACGTTCCCCAGCTGCTGCTATTTGTGGTGCTAGGATTAGATATACGGTCAGCCCAGTTACCACTGCTGTTGTGAATTAGACTTTTTGGCTCCCTCTTGTGGTTACTAGTGATATGACTCTGGGATTGTCTTTCCTCAGTTTGGCACCCACCAGGGTCGTTAGTCCAGGGGTGTTGCTATATAAACTTCCTGGATCCTTAGTCCAGTGCCTGGCATCGTTGTAATCAGATCCTTTCTGTTTGCTCCTGTCTGCTGGTCTTGGTTCGTGCAAAATTAAGCTAAGTCCTGCTTCTTTGTTTTTTGGTTATTTGCTTTGCTCTTATTTTTGTCCAGCTTGTACTAAATGTGATTCCTGACTTTGCTGGAAGCTCTAGGGGGCTGGTGTTCTCCCCCCGGGCCGTTAGATGGTTCGGGGGTTCTTGAATATCCAGCGTGGATATTTTGATAGGGTTTTTGCTGACCATATAAGTCATCTTACTATATTTTGCTATTAGCTAGTGGGCCTCTCTTTGCTAAATACCTAGCTCATTCTTACGTTTGTCTTTTCTCCTTACCTCACCATTATTATTTGTTGGGGGCTTGTATCCAACTTTTGGGGTCTTTTCTCTGGAGGCAAGAAAGGTCTTTCTTTTCCCTTCTAGGGTTAGTTAGTTCTCCGGCTGGCGCGAGACGTCTAGAACCAACGTAGGCACGTTCCCCGGCTGCTGCTATTTGTGGTGCTAGGATTAGGTATATGGTCAGCTCAGTTACCACTGCCCTATGAGCTGTTTTTTTGTGTTTGCAGACTTAATAATTATTTCTGAGACCCTCTGCCATTGGGGTCATAACAGTATGCCAGGCCAACATTGAATGTTTAATGCATTGCAGAAGTGGGATAATAAGAAAGGAAATTCTGAGTTGTTTTTTTTTTTTTTTCTTCCTCTCTTCCTCCCCTTTACCTCTGAGTGGCTTGTGCTTGCTGCAGACATGAATGTCCAGACCTTGATTACAAGTGTAGATCAGCTTGCTGCTCGTGTGCAGGGCATACAAGATTTTGTTACCAGTAGTCCAATGTCTGAACCTAAAATACCTATTCCTGAACTGTTTTCTGGAGACCGATTCAAGTTTAGGAATTTCAGGAATAATTGTAAATTGTTTCTATCTCTGAGACCCCGTTCATCTGGAGATTCAGCTCAGCAAGTGAAAATTGTTATCTCTTTTTTACGGGGCGACCCTCAGGATTGGGCTTTCTCGCTAGCGCCAGGAGATCCGGCATTGGCAAATATTGATGCGTTTTTTCTGGCGCTCGGATTGCTTTACGAGGAACCCAATCTTGAAGTTCAGGCAGAAAAAGCCTTGCTGGCTATTTCTCAGGGCCAGGATGAAGCTGAAGTGTATTGCCAAAAATTTCGGAAATGGTCCGTGCTTACTCAGTGGAATGAGTGTGCTCTGGCCGCAAATTTCAGAAATGGCCTTTCTGAAGCCATTAAGAATGTGATGGTGGGTTTCCCCATTCCTACAAGTCTGAATGATTCCATGGCGCTGGCTATTCAAATTGACCGGCGTTTGCGGGAGCGCAAAACCGCTAATCCTCTGGTGGTGTTGTCTGAACAAACACCTGATTTAATGCAATGTGATAGAATTCAGACTAGAAATGAGCGGAAAAATCATAGACGTCAGAATGGGTTGTGTTTTTACTGTGGTGATTCTACACATGTTATATCAGCATGCTCTAAACGCCTAACAAGGGTTGCTAGTCCTGTCGCCATTGGTAATTTGCAACCTAAATTTATTTTGTCTGTGACTTTAATTTGCTCATTGTCTTCTTACCCTGTTATGGCGTTTGTGGATTCAGGTGCTGCCCTGAGTCTTATGGATCTGTCATTTGCCAAGCGCTGTGGTTTTGTTCTTGAACCGTTGGTAAATCCTATTCCTCTTAGAGGTATTGATGCTACGCCATTGGCGGAAAATAAACCGCAGTTTTGGACGCAGGTAACCATGTGCATGACTCCTGAACATCGGGAGGTGATTCGTTTTCTTGTTCTGCATAAAATGCATGATTTGGTCGTTTTGGGTCTGCCATGGTTACAGACCCACAATCCAGTCTTGGATTGGAAGGCAATGTCTGTGTCAAGTTGGGGCTGTCAGGGAATTCATGCTGATTCCCCGCCGGTGTCTATTGCTTCCTCTACTCCTTCGGAAGTTCCTGAGTATTTGTCTGATTATCAGGATGTATTCAGCGAGTCCAGGTCCAGTGCTCTGCCTCCTCATAGGGACTGTGACTGCGCTATAGATTTGATTCCAGGTAGTAAATTTCCTAAGGGAAGACTATTTAATCTGTCTGTACCTAAGCATGCCGCAATGCGTTCGTATATCAAGGAGTCTCTGGAGAAGGGGCATATCCGTCCATCCTCTTCCCCTCTTGGTGCGGGATTCTTTTTTGTGGCCAAGAAGGACGGATCTTTGAGACCTTGTATTGACTATCGGCTTCTGAATAAAATCACTGTTAAATTTCAGTATCCTTTGCCTCTGTTGTCGGACTTGTTTGCCCGGATTAAAGGTGCCAAGTGGTTCACCAAGATAGATCTTCGTGGTGCGTACAACCTTGTGCGCATTAAGCAAGGAGATGAATGGAAGACAGCATTTAATACGCCCGAAGGTCATTTTGAGTACTTGGTGATGCCTTTTGGGCTCTCTAATGCTCCCTCAGTGTTTCAGTCCTTTATGCATGATATTTTCCGGAAGTATCTGGATAAATTTATGATTGTTTATCTGGATGATATTCTGGTTTTCTCTGAAGATTGGGACTCACATGTGGAGCAGGTCAGGATGGTGTTTCAGGTTTTGCGTGAGAATGCTTTGTTTGTTAAGGGCTCAAAGTGTCTCTTTGGAGTACAGAAGGTTCCCTTTTTGGGGTTTATTTTTTCCCCTTCTGCTGTGGAGATGGACCCAGTCAAGGTCCGAGCTATTCATGATTGGACTCAACCCACGTCAGTTAAGAGTCTTCAGAAGTTCTTGGGTTTTGCTAACCTCTACCGTCGTTTTATCGCTAATTTTTCTAGCGTTGTTAAACCTTTGACGGATATGACCAAGAAAGGTTCTGATGTTGCTAACTGGGCTCCTGCAGCCGTGGAGGCGTTCCAAGAGTTGAAGCGCCGGTTTACTTCGGCGCCTGTTTTGTGCCAGCCTGATGTCTCACTTCCCTTTCAGGTTGAAGTGGATGCTTCTGAGAGTGGGGCAGGGGCCGTTTTGTCACAGAGAGGCCCTGGTTGCTCTGTAATGAGACCATGTGCCTTTTTCTCTAGGAAGTTTTTGCCTGCTGAGCGGAATTATGATGTTGGCAATCGGGAGTTGTTGGCCATGAAGTGGGCATTTGAGGAGTGGCGTCATTGGCTCGAGGGTGCTAAGCATCGTGTGGTGGTCTTGACTGATCACAAAAATCTGATGTATCTCGAGTCTGCTAAACGCCTGAATCCTAGACAGGCCCGCTGGTCATTGTTTTTCTCCCGTTTTGACTTTGTGGTCTCGTATTTACCAGGTTCAAAGAATGTGAAGGCTGATGCCCTTTCAAGGAGCTTTGTGCCTGACTCTCCTGGAGTCGCAGAACCAGTTGGTATTCTTAAAGAGGGAGTTATCTTGTCAGCCATTTCTCCGGATTTGCGACGTGTGTTGCAGAGATTTCAGGCTGGTAGACCTGACTCTTGTCCACCTGACAGACTGTTTGTTCCTGATAAGTGGACCAGCAGAGTCATTTCCGAGGTTCATTCCTCGGTGTTGGCAGGGCATCCGGGAATTTTTGGCACCAGAGATCTGGTGGCTAGGTCCTTTTGGTGGCCTTCCTTGTCACGGGATGTGCGGTCATTTGTGCAGTCCTGTGGGACTTGTGCTCGAGCTAAGCCTTGCTGTTCTCGTGCCAGCGGGTTGCTCTTGCCCTTGCCTGTCCCGAAGAGGCCTTGGAGACACATTTCCATGGATTTCATTTCAGATCTTCCGGTGTCTCAGGGCATGTCTGTCATCTGGGTGGTATGTGATCGCTTTTCCAAGATGGTCCATTTGGTATCTTAGCCTAAACTGCCTTCCTCTTCCGATCTGGTTCCTTTGTTCTTTCAGAATGTGGTTCGTTTACACGGCATTCCTGAGAATATTGTGTCTGACAGAGGATCCCAGTTTGTTTCCAGGTTCTGGCGATCCTTTTGTGCTAGGATGGGCATTGATTTGTCGTTTTCGTCTGCCTTTCATCCTCAGACTAATGGACAAACGGAGCAAACTAATCAGACTCTGAAGGCTTATTTGAGGTGTTTTGTTTCTGCAGATCAGGATGATTGGGTGACCTTCTTGCCGTTGGCTGAGTTTGCCCTTAATAATCGGGCTAGTTCCGCTACCTTGGTTTCGCCATTTTTTTGCAACTCTGGTTTCCATCCTCGTTTTTCCTCGGGACATGTGGAGCCTTCTGACTGTCCTGGGGTAGATTCCGTGGTGGATAGGTTGCAGCAGATCTGGAATCATGTGGTGGACAACTTAAAGTTGTCACAGGAGAAGGCTCAGCGTTTTGCCAACCGCCGCCGCGGTGTGGGTCCCCAACTTCGTGTTGGGGATTTGATATGGCTGTCTTCTCGATTTGTTCCTATGAAGGTCTCCTCTCCTAAATTTAAGCCTCGCTTCATCGGTCCTTACAAGATATTGGAAATCCTTAATCCTGTGTCCTTTCGCTTGGACCTTCCGGTGTCGTTTGCCATTCACAACGTGTTCCATAGGTCTTTGTTGCGGCGGTACGTTGTACCTGTGGTTCCTTCTGTTGAGCCTCCTGCTCCGGTGTTGGTTGAGGGCGAGTTGGAGTACGTGGTGGAGAAGATCTTGGATTCTCGTCTCTCCAGGCGGAGGCTTCAGTATCTGGTCAAGTGGAAGGGCTATGGTCAGGAGGATAATTCCTGGGTGGTTGCCTCTGATGTGCATGCGGCCGATTTAGTTCGTGCCTTTCACGCTGCTCATCCTGATCGCCCTGGTGGTCTTGGTGAGGGTTCGGTGACCCCTCCTTAAAGGGGGGGTACTGTTGTGAATTAGACTTTTTTGGCTCCCTCTTGTGGTCACTAGTGATATGACTCTGGGATTGTCTTTCGTCAGTTTGGCACCCACCTGGGTCGTTAGTCCAGGGGTGTTGCTATATAGACTTCCTGGATTCTCAGTCCAGTGCCTGGCATCATTGTAATCAGTTCCTTTCTGTTTGCTCCTGTCTGCTGGTCCTGGTTCTTGCAAAATTAAGCTAAGTCCTGCTTCTTTGTTTTTTGTTATTTGCATTGCTCTTATTTCTTGTCCAGCTTGTACTAAATGTGATTCCTGATTTTGCTGGAAGCTCTAGGGGGCTGGTGTTCTCCCCCCAGGCCGTTAGACGGTTCGGGGGTTCTTGAATATCCAGCGTGGAAATTTTGATAGGGTTTTTGCTGACCGTATAAGTCATCTTACTATATTCTGCTGTTAGTCAGTGGGCCTCTCTTTGCTAAATATCTAGTTCATTCTTACGTTTGTCTTTTCTCCTTACCTCACCGTTATTATTTGTTGGGGGCTTGTATCCAACTTTTGGGGTCTTTTCTCTGGAGGCAAGAAAGGTCTATCTTTTCCCTTCTAGGGTTAGTTAGTTCTCCGGCTGGCGCGAGACGTCTAGAACCAACGTAGGCACGTTCCCCGGCTGCTGCTATTTGTGGTGCTAGGATTAGATATACGGTCAGCCCAGTTACCACTGCCCTATGAGCTGGTTTTTTGTGTTTGCAGACTTGGTATGTACTTCTGAGACCCTCTGCCATTGGGGTCATAACACTCATCTCCCCCCCCCTTGTATGCATGGCTAATCTCCCCCCCTCCCTGTATGCATGGCTCATCTCCCCCTCCTGTATGCATGGCTCATCTCCCGCCCATCCTGTGTGCATGGCTCATCCCCCTTGTATGCATGGCTCATCTCCCCCCCTCTTGTATGCATGGCTCATCTCCCCCCTCCCTGTATGCATGGCTCATCTCCCCCCCTCTTCTATGCATGGCTCATCTCCCCCCTCCTGTATGCATGGCTCATCTCCCCCCCTCCTGTATTCATGGCTCATCTCTCCTCCTTCTGTATGCATGGTTCATCTCCCCCCTCCTGTATGCATGGCTCATCTCCCCCCCCTGTATGCATGGCTCATCTCCCCCCTCCTGTATGCATGGCTCATCTCCCGCCCCTCCTGTATGCATGGCTCATCTCCCCCCCCCTTGTATGTGGTGCACCCCCAGACGCAGGGCCGCGGGGAACTCGGTACTGGGCCTCTCTGTCTCGGTCTTGAGGTTGTCACGGTGGCCTGACCCGGTCCGTGACCCTGCTAAGGGGTGTCCAATTAAAGGTTGTGCAGGTGCGGTTCCTTAACGTTCTGTTCTGTTTGCTAGGCCACTGCCAGGATCCCACCCCTGACAGGGACCCCCCTGAATCTTCCCAAGCAACCCCTTCTCTCACTCGGTGTTGCCTGGGCAAAACCCAGTCAGCTTCTCTCTAACTTCCTATCCAGCCCCCAGTTTTACCCAAGTGTGAGGAGTGGCCTAATACATAGAACCCTTTGCTCCCCCTGGCGGCCAGACTGTGAAGTGTCTTGGTGCCTGTGATACCTGGTTAGGTGAACTCCTTTAGTGCAATCAGATGTACCATCACTCCCCTTAGTGGCAGAGCGACGTTACTGCAACGACCAGGTCTCTGGGGCGCTGCATATGCATGGCTCATCTCCCCCCTCTTGTATGCATGGCTCATCTCCCCCCCTTGTATGCATGGCTCATCTCCCCCCCTCCCTGTATGCATGGCTCATCTCCCCCCCTTGTATGCATGGCTCATCTCCCCCCCTCTTGTATGCATGGCTCATCTCCCCCCTTGTATGCATGGCTCATCTCCCCCCTTCTGTATGCATGGCTCATCTCCCCCCCTCCTGTATGCATGGCTCATCTCCCGCCCCTCCTGTATGCATGGCTCATCCCCCCCTTTTATGCATGGCTCATCTCCCCCCTCCTGTATGCATGGCTCATCTCCCCCCCTCCTGTATGCATGGCTTATCGGCTCCCCGCTCCCATCATGCATGGCTCATCTCTCCCCCCCTCCCTGTATGCATGGCTCATCTGCTCCCCGCTACCATCTTGCATGGCTCGGCTCCCCGTCCACCTTCATCCTCCCCCGTCCTCCCTGGCTGTCATACTCACCTTTTCCACACCGAGCCGAACATTCCTCCATCTCTGTCCCGGCGCAGCACCTTCTTCCTGCGTGAGCGGTCACGTGGTACCGCTCGTTAAGGTCATGAATATGTGTCCATATTCATCACCTTAATGAGCGGTACTACGTGACCGCTCACACAGGACGAGCTGCCGGCGCAGAGATCAGGTATCGCAGGAGTAGGTGAGTATGACGTCTTCAAGGATGTGGGCGGTCAGGGGAGGGGTGTGGGAGGGGGGGCGGGCTTACGGGAGGTGACCCCGGACTTTAATTTAAAAAAAAAATACAGAAAAAAACTTGCTCAGGTGCCACCCCCCTCCCATCGTCCCGCCCTAGGCACGTGCCCTCAATGTGTGAAGAAACAGCATGGTGAACGAGGGGAGTGGGGAATAGGTGCAAGAACAGAAGGGGGATGTGTTATGGACCTGGTGGTTAGGTGCACCAGGAATGACCTGATAGTTAAACATGGAATCGGGACGAGCTCTGGGGAAATGGGAACTCTGCTGACCGCAAACCCTACTCCTATCAACACAACTAGAAATAGCCGTGGAGCGTGCCTAACTCTGCCTAGACGCCTCTTCACAGCCTAAGAGCTAACTACCCCTAAAGAAAGGAAACAAAGCCTCACTTGCCTCAGAGAAATTTCCCCAAAGGTAAAAGCAGCCCCCCACAAGTATTGACTGTGAGTTAAGAGGAAATCACAAACACAGGATGAAATAGGCTTTAGCAAAGAGAGGCCAGTCTAACTAAACAGATTGAGGATAGAAAAGGGATCTTTGCGGTCAACACAACAAACTACAAAAACCACGCAGAGTGTGCAAAAAATACCCCCGCACCGACTCACGGTGCGGTGGTGCCACTCTGCACCCCCAGAGCTTCCAGCTAGCCAGCCAGTTTCATGATAGCAAGCTGGACTAGAGCTTAGCCAGAAAATCCATAAGTAACAAATGAACAAGCCGGAACTTAGCTTTTGCTGGAGTAGACAGGTCCTCAGAAAGATCCAGGAGAGATCTGAACCAGTACTAGAACATTGACAGCTGGCATGGAGTAACGATCTGAGTGGAGTTAAATAGAGAATCCTAGCCTAGCCCTAAACGAGGGGAGCTGGGGAAGGAATCTCAGAACCAGCAGCTCCCCCTCACAGCCACCAGAGGGAGTCCAAGGACAGAACTCACCGAAGTACCATTCATGAGCACAGGAGGGAGTTCGAGAACGGAATTCACAACAGTACCCCCCCCTTGAGGAGGGGTCACCGAACCCTCACCAGAGCCCCCAGGCCGATCAGGACGAGCCAAATGAAAGGCACGAACTAAATCGGCAGCATGGACATCAGAGGCAACAACCCAGGAATTATCCTCCTGACCATAGCCTTTCCATTTGACCAAGTACTGAAGTTTTCGTCTCGAAATACGAGAATCCAAAATCTTCTCCACCACATACTCCAACTCCCCCTCGACCAACACCGGAGCAGGAGGATCAACGGAGGGAACCATAGGCGCCACATATCTCTGCAGCAACGACCTATGGAACACATTATGGATGGCAAAAGAAGCAGGAAGGGCCAAACGAAATGATACAGGATTAAGAATTTCAGAAATCTTATAAGGACCAATGAAACGAGGCTTAAACTTAGGAGAAGAAACCTTCATAGGAACATAACGAGATGATAACCAAACCAAATCCCCAACACGAAGTCGGGGACCAACACGGCGACGGCGGTTAGCGAAACGTTGAGCCTTCTCTTGGGACAAGGTCAAATTGTCCACCACATGAGTCCAAATTTGTTGCAACCTGTCCACCACAGAATCCACACCAGGACAGTCCAACGGCTCAACCTGCCCTGAAGAAAAATGAGGATGAAAACCAGAATTACAAAAAAAAAGGCGAAACCAAAGTAGCCGAACTGGCCCGATTATTAAGGGCGAACTCAGCCAATGGCAAGAAGGTCACCCAATCATCCTGATCCGCAGAAACAAAACATCTCAGATAAGTTTCCAAAGTCTGATTGGTTCGTTTGGTTTGGCCATTTGTCTGAGGATGGAAAGCCGAAGAAAAAGACAAATCAATGCCCATCTTAGCACAAAAGGACCGCCAAAACCTTGAAACAAACTGGGAACCTCTGTCAGACACGATGTTCTCCGGAATGCCATGCAAACGAACCACATGTTGGAAAAATAATGGAACCAAATCAGAGGAAGAAGGCAATTTAGGCAAGGGTACCAAATGGACCATTTAAGAGAAGCGACCACAAACCACCCAGATGACCGACATCCTTTGAGAAACAGGAAGATTTGAAATAAAATCCATGGAAACATGCGTCCAGGGCCTTTTCGGGACCGGCAAGGGCAAAAGTAACCCACTGGCACGAGAACAGCAGGGCTTAGCCCGAGCACAAGTCCCACAAGACTGCACAAAAGAACGCACATCCCGCGACAAGGAAGGCCACCAAAAGGACCTAGCCACCAAATCTCTGGTACCAAAAATCCCAGGATGACCAGCCAACACCGAACAATGAACCTCAGAGATAACTCTATTAGTCCATCTATCAGGGACAAACAGTTTCTCCGCTGGACAACGGTCAGGTCTATCAGCCTGGAACTCCTGCAGCACCCGCCGCAAATCAGGGGAGATGGCAGACAGAACTATCCCCTCTCTGAGAATACCAGCCGGCCCAGGAACCCCAGGAGAATCAGGCACAAAACTCCTTGAAAGGGCATCAGCCTTCACATTCTTAGAACCCGGAAGGTACGAAACCACAAAATTGAAACGGGAGAAAAACAGCGACCAACGAGCTTGTCTAGGATTCAACCGTTTGGCAGACTCGAGATAAGTCAGATTCTTGTGATCTGTCAAGACCACCACGCGATGCTTGGCTCCCTCAAGCCAATGTCGCCACTCCTCGAATGCCCACTTCATAGCCAACAACTCCCGATTGCCAACATCATAATTACGCTCAGCAGGCGAAAACTTTCTCGAAAAGAAAGCACATGGCTTCATTACAGAGCAATCAGAACTTCTCTGAGACAAAACAGCCCCTGCTCCAATTTCAGAAGCATCAACCTCGACCTGAAAAGGGAGCGAAACATCTGGCTGACACAACACAGGAGCCGAAGAGAAATGACGTTTCAACTCCTGAAAAGCCTCAACGGCCGCAGAAGACCAATTCACCACATCAGCACCCTTCTTGGTCAAATCAGTCAACGGTTTACCAACACTAGAAAAATTAGCGATGAAGCGACGGTAAAAATTGGCAAAGCCCAGAAATTTCTGAAGGCTCTTCACAGATGTAGGCCGAGTCCAATCATAAATAGCTTGGACTTTAACAGGATCCATCTCGATAGTAGAAGGGGAAAAAATGAAGCCCAAAAAGGAAACCTTCTGAACTCCAAAGAGACACTTAGATCCCTTCACAAACAAGGAATTAGCACGAAGGACCTGGAACACCATTCTGACCTGCTTCACATGGGACTCCCAATCATCCGAAAAGACCAAAATATCATCCAAATATACAATCATGAATCTATCCAGACACTTTCGGAAGATGTCATGCATAAAGGACTGAAACACAGAGGGAGCATTAGAAAGGCCGAATGGCATCACTAGGTACTCAAAATGGCCCTCAGGCGTATTAAATGCTGTTTTCCATTCATCGCCCTGTTTAATACGCACGAGATTATACGCCCCTCGAAGGTCTATCTTGGTGAACCAACTAGCCCCCTTAATCCGAGCAAATAAATCAGACAGTAGAGGCAAAGGGTACTGAAATTTGACCGTGATTTTATTAAGAAGGCGGTAATCTATACAAGGTCTCAGAGAACCATCCTTCTTGGCCACAAAAAAGAACCCTGCTCCCAATGGTGACGACGACGGGCGGATATGCCCTTTCTCCAAGGACTCCTTTATATAACTCCGCATAGCGGCGTGTTCTGGCACAGACAAATTGAAAAGTCGTCCCTTAGGGAACTTGCTACCAGGAATCAAATTAATAGCACAATCACAATCCCTATGAGGAGGTAGGGTACTAGACTTGGGCTCATCAAATACATCCCGGTAATCCGACAAAAACTCAGGGACTTCAGAAGGAGTGGAGGAAGAAATTGACAACAATGAAACATCCCCATGTACCCCTTGACAGCCCCAACTGGACACCGACATTGATTTCCAATCCAATACTGGATTATGGACCTGCAGCCATGGCAAACCCAACACGACCACATCATGCAGATTATGCAACACCAAAAAGCAAATATCCTCCTGATGCGCAGGAGCCATGCACATGGTCAACTGGGTCCAGTACTGAGGCTTATTCTTGGCCAAAGGCGTAGCATCAATTCCCCTCAAAGGAATGGGAT